>NC_047531.1:64646146-64964509 GCF_012275295.1 Melopsittacus undulatus | reverse complement strand
TTTCCACAGACCTTGTGAGATCCTCGTTTTAAATAGCTGCTCACCCCCTCCCTCTCCCAGAATCAGGCTCAGATATTCTAAAAACTGCCCTCTAACTCCAGATTTATCTTAACTGTGACAGTCCCTATAGCAAGCAAAAACACTGGAAAAACACAGGTTTATTGCAGAACTAGTTACTGTGATTTTACAGTGTCTTCTTAGTATCCTCCTCAGCCTCCCTTTGGTTTTCAATTACTGTTGACCAAGATACAAGATTCCCCTGTTAAACTCAGCTTCACTAAAAATCCTATTTTCACACATCAACACTTTCTTGCAGAGGGACACAGCTCAAGCCCAGGCTGCCTCACGGCTAAGTGCACTCAGCAGAGCTGGGAAAAGGGGTCACTTACTGACAGCTGACTGACCTCATTTCAGGCTGAATTGCAGGATGTGTCCCAGCATTTGGGGAATCACATGGTTTATTTGCTGTCAGCGAGGTGAGGGTTATCAGCACAGCTGGGAGGGGAAACAACCCAAAGGCAACACTGTGAGGCAACACTGAGTATAGGTAACACTCCAGCAGCCCCAGTCTTCCCCCATTTCTCCCTATAAGGCTATCACAAGGCAGGTGATAAAACCTCCTTAATTCACCACAAAACAATGTCAACCAAGCTCTCAGTCACATCACCCAGCTGGAAACACACAGGCTAGACGCTGGGTGCCATACTTCCCATGGGGCCAGCCAGAGACTCCCCACATCACTGTAGTCCCCTCTCCTTCAGCCACCTCCATGGATACCACTACCTTCGTGACATGACAGACAAAGCTGCAACGAAGAACACAGGGCTTTTCATGGCAGCACTAAATTGCCTCCTGATCCAGTCCCCGGGGAAGAGACCACTGATAAAAGCCCATTTCTATATATTTAAAAAAGGTTCATCTAGCCCCAACTGGGCTCCATGGCTGCCAGTGCCTGTAACCATCACCCTGCAGCCACATAGCCCAGCACACAGAGGGGAAATGAAGGAGGAAAAGGGATTTCTACTATAACTTTTTCCTATGTCTGGTTTATTCATTCAGCACCACTGTGCATATTGTTGTGCTCAGCTGGCTCTGTGCTGATCTTTTCCAGATGTATTCCAGCTATATGACCCATCCCTGGCAGCGTTTGAGGCCAGCTGGACAAGACTTTGAGCAACCTGGTCCAGTGGAAGTATTCCTGCACATGGCAGGGGGTTGCAAATGGATGAGCTTTAAAGTCCCTTCCAACCAAACACATTCTATGATTCTACAATGTGGCATGCACAGGCACCTGTGCAATAGTAAGATCCAGTTTTAAAGCATGTCTCAAATCTTGAATCATGTGTAAATTTAAAAACATAAGGTCTACAGGCTGTCTCCTGAGTACCTGCAGCCACTAAGTTCCAGATGGAGGGAAAAGAACAAAAATTTAAGAGAAACCTGTATCATAACATCCTCTGGCCTTGCCCTCCCTCTCGCTATGAGAAGCCCTTTCCAGGTGAGTTGATGTTATGCCCTTCAAACATTAAATGTACAAAGGGTCACCGAAACACAGCCAACTAACTTTTTTCTATTATATCAATATCCAGTACCTTTACTATCATCATTATTTTCTACAATGGGGACAAAGTCATCTCTCCAAGAGGCAGATGGGTGCTTTGGCACATCTAAACACTGCCACAGCTCCATTCCAGCCACACAGGCTATCAGCCACATACAAATGTTTTTCCCTGTTGATCTCAGTGGGCTTAAAATCCCATCAGACCATTAAATTTCACACAGATAAATTCTTGTACCCACCATGGCACTCTATGTAGCATTAGACCTTAATGCCACAGAAACAAGTTTTAACATGAAAGCAAACAACCCTTAAAAAAGTGAAAATCAACTCAAACATGCAGAGATCATTGCTTAATGGTACACAACCAAAGCAGCACACATCCACACCATGCTGCATCAGTCTGATATACTGGTTTATATGCCTATCATTTTGATCTGATCAACATACCAGGTGCTGTTTTATGGAAGGCATTGGTGATTTTCACCATCCTTCCTCCCACTTATCCCTTCTCCACCCTCCTACAAAGAGTCAGCTTCACACAAAACCCATTTTTTTCAGGTCATTCTGAAGACAGCCTGATGCATTTTCCGTCTGCAAAATCTGTGGAAGCCCTGCCTAAAAAAGTGATATGTGGCCAGAAAGAGACTCTCACCCTCAAACCTAATTAGAAGCCTTCACTGTTCAGTAGGGTTTCAAGAGGACAGAAGCCCAAGGCAGCTGGATGGGAATATGAACCATACCATGCTCAAACAGCTTTCTCATATTCATTCAGTGACCAAGATCCATCTGTTTATCATCAGCTGCAACACAGCCTGAGACAAAGTGCATTGTTAATAGGGTGTTTGAGAGAAAAGTCACAAGGAAGTGCCCTAAACTAAGTGATTTCTGAAAGTAATGGCTGCAGAGCATATACCACACAGTAGCACTACTCTAATAGATAACTTTCTTCAGTCATTGTCATTAACTGTGTGTTTTTACTGACAAGATTCAAAAACAAAACAGAACGGGTGACAAATCACCTTCTCTAGTTAAGGGACACTAGTTCCTAACACAGTATTTTAAAAGCTGTAAAATGTGATGCACAAAGATGGCTGCAAAATAATAGTGATATTTAAGAACAGAGAAAGCAGAAAAAATGATAAAATGGATAAAGAGGGTTTTCGTAATTCAGTTCAAGATGCCATCTTTCTTTTAGAGAAGTACAGAGATTTTGCATCCATGCAAATATTTCAAACCTCTTTTTCACTTTCCCATTTAGGTAGGTGATAGAAAATGAAATAAGCATTTATGAAACTAAAAGAACATAGATGCATTCACACAGTACATCAAAATAAGTAGGTAAAACCTCAGAAAAATATATCCAGGCCCACACATGCTCAAGGATTTTAAAACCTTGAATTTCAATTTTTATTCCTTTTGTTGTAAGTAAAATAGGGTTTGCCATGCATTGTCAGAACAATGGTTTCTTTTGTCCATAGGTTTGTCTCTAACAGTAACTCAGGACAACGCTTCGGAGTACAGCCAGTGTTCTTCAAGTAACAGTTTTGCAGTACCTTGCACCTATGATTACATATACTAATTCCAAAGCATTAATTAGCTTGAAGAGCCTTCATCACCCTTACTTAAGTTCCTCTGTCTCTAAAATACCTAGTCATATATTACCATATGTGACTAAATATTGCAGATATGACCAACAGCTGTAGAGTCTCTGCTGCTAAAAATGCAAGTCAGAAAGTCAAGGGACTCCTAATTTTTTTAAATCAACAACAATGTAAGAGGGTGTCAGAGCTCTTCCTACAGTCACCCACCGGCATACAGCTACTGGACTGGATCAATGAAGTATGGTGGGTGCACAGTGCCATTTGGGAGACTGGATGAAGAACTGGATACCAGAGAAGCAGAAGCATGGTAAATGGGGGAGACTATGAAGCACACAAAATGCAATGGAAATAGCAGGAAACTTTTGGTCAGCTCTCCCTGAAGCTTCTGTAACTCAGTAATAGAGACATTTTGCAAGGAACACACCCTTTAGTTAAAGGGTGATTTTTTTTTCCTGTTGCCCCTGTTCCAGCTTTCATAAATTTAACAACATTCTACACTATCAAAGCATTCATTCATCATCTTGATTTCTTGTCCCTCCCATTGTAAATGCTATTCTACTACCTTTAGCTAATTTATGTACAGTTAACGTTCCTAGCAGGCTCACGGAATGCCATCTGGAGGCAAAGACACTCCAGCAAGTCAGGCAAAATATTTTATCTGGTATCAGAGTTTTTGTATGCATGCTTATTTAAGTTTGTACACTTATTTCATAAAAACATTAATTAAGCAGTTTCCTTTTCTACACATGCATGCAAGTGAAGGATGGCTTTGTTTGCTAATAGAAGATTAAGCATCTGAGTTTGGAGTTAGGCTATAAATAAAATCTCAGATTGGATCAATTTCAACAGGACCTAAACCCAGAAGAATTACAGTAGTCTTGTCATACAGACAAGACATGGTAGTTTATTACAGTGGTTATTAAACCTCACTGTTAAGGATGCATGCCTAACTCTCTGATTTCAAGTTCAGTCTTGTGCTTATCTTGCTAAATTACAGAGCCATTTAGTACACATTTCCTCTCCACAAAGGCTCTTAAGCACTGTAATCAAGCTGCTCCTCAGCGTTTTTTTGTGATAAGCTAAATAGACTGAATTCTTCATCTCTTTCTGTGAAGAACTCAAGCCTTTATCTAGTTCTCATGCTTTCTACACCCTATAGTCTTTTAACATCTAAAAAGCATAAGCAGGCAGAGGCTGTACTCAGTGCACATAACCACACAGGTAATGCTAACTAGGGGAAGAACTGTGCGCTGCAGCATGCTCATGGATTGAGATCTCCACAGCCTGTCCTATGCTGTCCATGGTGTGGATGCTGCCTTCTGGCTGGCATAACCAAGTTTCTCATCTGCACAAACCAAAGGACAAGTGAAGGGATGCTGGAGAAAAGAAGGCAGATGCATAGACATCACTTCAGCATGAACTGGGGTCATAGTCACACATGAACCTGAACCCAGCACCTCAGCAGCTATGCCAGGCTCCTGCTTTCATTGCAGCCTTTGAACAGGAGCACACATGGAGATTGTGGAATCATCTCTTCCCTATTATGGCAGAAGCTCTTGCACTGCCTTGGGAAACATGAATGACCCGCCAGCCCTCTGCCTTCTCTCAGCTGAAGGGCTCCAGGTTAAGTAGCTATTTAAAAATGAGTATGAAATACCCGTTCATTCACGAGGGGCACAAGACTACCTCCCGACTGACCATAATCACTAGAGGCAGATGACCTCTTTTTAGAGAAAAAGGTAGAGAAGATGCTTAGGATTTCTCCACAATTAGGCGCTGCTTATTACTATCACAGTCACCATTAAAAGTGTGATATGAAGGAACAGAAAAATGGCACTTCACCCCAACTAACATGTGCAGGCATGAATCTGGGCCCACACATATCAATCCCTTAGGTTTGTATATCTTGTTTTCGAATGACCAAATAATTGCCTTTACACCCCCTGTAGTAGTAAAACACCATACAGACGTGGCATTGCCAAGAATGGGTTTTGAGCTCTCTTGCAATGAGTTTTGTCACAGAGAAGAGGAAAGTAGAGAAAAACAGACAGAGCAGCCTTCTGCTTCAGTGAAACGACATTGTGAGGAGTGCTAATGCTCTGCCTGATCTTGCAGCAGCCTTTACTCATGGGAGCAGGCTCATCAGCTTAGCCAGGGTGTGTCACAGGAGGAAACAGAAGGGAAAGAAGCCAGGCCCCTGTCAGTAACTGCAGGCATCCTTCTGTGCTCAGGGGGATGTGGTGAAAGAGGAGAAGGGAAGAAGTCACCTTTAACAGGGTTTGGGTATTTCGTAGTTTAAACCAAGTCCCCCAACTCCCGGAGAG
The DNA here is from genome assembly GCF_012275295.1 of Melopsittacus undulatus. Lineage (NCBI taxonomy): Eukaryota > Metazoa > Chordata > Aves > Psittaciformes > Psittaculidae > Melopsittacus > Melopsittacus undulatus. The sequence continues at coordinate 64,959,023 of NC_047531.1, read as the reverse complement.
TTAGGAAGGAGAATCCAAAGAATGTAGCCCCCATGGATTGAGATAAGAACGGTTTAATTGCTAAGGCATAACACAAAACCCCTACTGCCATTTACTACTACAAATAATAATGATACAGCAAACAACAAGTGAAAAGAATACAACACCCCACCAGCCACCGACCCATAACTCACTCCACCCTGCCTGGCCGAGCACCATGTGCTCCCTCCTCCATTTTCCTCCAGAGCTCTACCCCTCCAGCTTTCTCCTTCCCAGTATGCATTCTGGGCATCATGTGCTATGGTATGGAATACCTCATGGGCTAGCCTGGGTCAGGTGCCCTGTCTCTCCTTCCTTCCGGACTCCCCTCCTCCACCTGGCTGTAAAAAAAAACCTTGAACAAAAACACCCTCAAAACATGCTCAAACCATGACAAGGTAACAAAATTTTTGCCTCATTTTAACTTGGGCTGCATGTTCTGGCCCAAAGTCCAAAGCGACAGTTCCAGCTACCCAGAAACAAATCCGAACTGCAGAAGAGGGGGAAAAAACACACACACAAAAAAGACTCAAAAAAAAGAAAGGGGGGGGGGAAATGCACACACATATATACGTAAAATTCCCTCTTCATTTTGTAGAAAGCATTTAGTTGGGGCATATTTTTAAGTAGAACACCCATTACATCCCATTGCCATAATCTTGATACTTTTCCCTTCAGCTTCCACTTGAACTGCCACTGAAACCACTATTACATGTCAATGTACTTCGGATTAAAGGAAATAACCTCTCATTTACTTCGTATTGGGTGGATGACTTTGGGAGGAAAAGCACATTCTGACAGCTGTTTCCATTTCATTGTGTTTTTTTGTTGGTTTTTTTTTTTAAAGAGAAGACCATTTGTTTTCAATTTGTCTATAAATAATAGAAGAAAACACAGCTGAGGGGCCCAGTGTGATTTTTATAGAAAATACATTTTTAGAAATCTGATAAGCTATAACCACATATGTTTGAAATCACAGTAATATAGAGAATCTTAAAAAAAACCTACATGTCAAGCAATCTAGTATTTATTTTATCTAGCACTTAAGCAGTATTTGTCAAATATCGTGCATTTGGAACAGCTTTGCAACTAGATTCTGAATGCATGAAGAAATATCTTGCAGATCTTCAACAAGGTACTGACCCAAAAGATACTCCAACACAGAAGACACTTAACACTTAAGTAGCCCCCATACAAGGCAAAAGGCTTGCTTGCCTGGACAGAATTCAGACACGATGATGTGCCAGGACAGACAGCTATTGCATGCTAGCTTGAGAAACAAATGGAGACAGAATCTGCAGTGCTAATCAGGTATCTGCCACCAACCATCTGCTGCGACTTCAAGGACTGTTTCACAGTTTCTCTGTCTGGAAAATTGAATTAATAGATTAGGATATAACCTTTCTGAGATCAAAATGGTTGGGTTTTTCCCTAGATTGAGAGTGACCTCACAAGCAGCATGACAGATAACTAGCTCGTGTTTATCAAAATGAGTCATGAAAGTAATGAACCACACATCAATTCAGCTCACACTGCTTTGGTACAGATCAGAACTAGCAGATTATTTATGACAGTGACAGCAGCTAGTACTAAAGTAAATCTATTATCAGATGTAGGAAGAAGCCTAAAGAAGCCTTGCTAATAGCCAGAGCACAAAAGAAACTCCCCAATTAGTCCCCTTATTTCCTCAGAAAAGCTATATTAAAAAAAAATGGGGAGAGTTATGTCACTACTGTACCACAGGAAGATTCCTTAGCCTGAAGTTTTTTACCTGACCATTTAGGAGGATTTCTGATCTACAGCAAACTGACAAGACTGGAGCAAAAGTGGGAGGGAACACAGATACATAGCACAAATGTAACAGAACTCTAGAATAGTGAGTTTTCTCTTTCCAGTCCTAGTACTATAGCGTTTATGATCCGAACTTGTCCTCTATTTTCCTTACATATAATCACTGTGTCACACTTATTCCATGTAACTGATACGTTGTTAAGTTTTTATTCATAATGCAATGTTTAGGAATATCAGGTTAAAAAGTCGAGTCAGATCAGAAGCTGAAGGCATTCGAGATAGTGTTCTTGAAGAAAGACTGTTTCCAGCTTGCATCACAGCATGTGAAAGCTATAGGAAGCCATTACTAAACAGAAAGGTTTTATTACAGAGATCAGCTGCTACCTTGTAAGGTTTCTGCAGAATGAGAAATTCAGCATGCTTGTATCAGCACAGTGCCTCAAAAACATAGAGCATGCAGCCTGGGGATGCTCCTAAATCTTCACAGGAGAGATTGCACACACACTTCTATACAAAGAAGCAGGCTCTGTGTTAAAGTTAGGCTTAGATTTGAGGACATAAGAATATTTCCCACCAGACTAATCGGCTGGAGCCATTCATCCAACATGCGGAACACTCTTAAGAACGCATAGAAATGACCAAGCATCAAAAAGACAAGTTCACCAAGGGGCTCAAGGCAGTCTAACAATCATCTTTGTCCTTCCATCAGTGTCAGATTCCTCCCATAGGAGCAATGTGGGATACAGGATAGTCCAGAGGGAGTTATTAGGGAGTCTAAGGGGAAGAAATAGGATAAAAGCCGCTGCTATCACTGGCTACATAGGGTAACCCTGCTTACATGCCTTCGAGAATTGTTTCCTCTTCCATTTCTGGCATAGCAACAAAAAGCCACAGGAAGGCCTGACAAACTATCAAGGTGACATACAAAGATACCCATTTTCAATAAAAAGCATTTCCTAAAGTTGCCCTAAACTTTTCCTAGAGTTGCATTTCCTAACAGCTGCCCAGTACATAGAATTAAGGTGATTGCTGGCTGCCTACTTGACAATACAGATTGCAGATGATGTCTCAACTATACTTTCAGGGAGACAGAAAGGGAATTTCTGTCCACAGTCTTCTCAGACTTCCCTCCAAGTACTCTGCTGGTAGTAGTCTCTACTGTTCCCCAGAAGTAAGCAATGTTCTTCACTGTAAAGCTGTTAGTACATAGCAACTAGTCATTTCAAGAATATGCTGTTTTCAAATAAATACATGGAACAGGCTGCTTGATGAAACATAAGCAGTTTTGGTTGTTTTTTTTTTTTTTTGGTTGCAAAGGAAACTGCACTGCTCTCAGTGGACTTAATCTTGATCACAGTTGCTTTGACATCAGCCAGAAGTTACTTCACTAAAACCCAAGGGGAGTATTTTAGCAAAGTGCATTAGGGCACGTGGCTGCCTAAATTCCTCAGCTTTAGCCCCGAGTGATTTGGAAACACTGAATTAAAAACCACCCCACATAATCTCCATGTTTGTAACATATTGATTAATGTTGCCCACATACACAGCTTGGGAGGACATGATAGATTTGTTCCTGTCATCTTCTACCACTCCTTAAGGAAAATATGTAACCAGCATCCCACCTGTCACATACTGAGTCACCTCCAGTTAAATATATTTCTTATTTGTAATTTTTTTCTATTCAACAGATAAACAGGTTTGTCAGTACAGCTCACTTCCTCAGGAAAAGAGCTGAAGGTTATGCACTAACAAAATGCTAATCACCCACCAAAACACTTGCTGTAAGACATATACTCATTCTGTATCCTTAAGAACAATAAAAGCCAGGAGGACCAATTTCAATGAGATGTTGAGGGGAGAGGGTCCTCTCAGACTGAAAAAAAAAAAGATAATTAATAATTCAGTTGGCATGGTGACCAGTTCTGTCATACCAAGTTAATATCCTGCTGTCATGCAATGATGTACGTGTGCTGGTTTTACACACTACAACACAGTTTAAATTATGGACAGAAAGCAGTTAATGAGTCACTGCACCAGGATGCTGTGTGCCTCAGAAACAATTAAGGCCCTGTGGGCCCAAGCCGTTCATAACATTCCACAAGTAGTAGGTCCCCACCACAGCCAGGAGGTCTAAATCAGAAGCAGGAGTGGGTTGCTGCAGTGTCCAAGCCTCATCCGCATGCAAGGCCAGTTGCACCACACTGCCCCTCCTCACCTTGGCAAGATGCTGCCATTTCCCTCCCCAGATCACTCAAGCACGTCCTGTCCCTGCAAAGCACAAATAACATGCAAAGATTCTGGCAACCTCACAGGGCCACAGAAACTAACAACTCACACTCTTGTGACAGGAGTTCTTACAGTGCATGTTCACAATGGTGACAGGACACACCAGGAGTGGTAAATTCCCAACAGTGTTACACAAGCTACTTCTGAATTTTATCTGCAGAAGTTCTCGCTCCCTCCCCACAAGAACCTTCATACACCAAGCCTCCTCCACACATTATGGAATATTATTTTCAATTCGTAAGTGGGCACAAAGTTTAAGGAGTATAAATGGGTTACTTCCTAGTACTCACACAGTAATCTGGCAGCAGAATTAGGCACAAATTTGGCATTCCAACTGTCATGGCTTTGTGCTTTAATCAAACATTATATAAGGCCAAAGAGGCCCAGGAACTGGCCATACTATCTCTAATGTCAGGAACTGATTACAGAGGCACCAGTGTTCTTATTCTTGCCAATACAGCTCCAGTCTGATAGAAAATTATTTGACTGAGGGCTGATTCAGAAAGGAGCCATAAACTGATAATACCCACGTTACTACAGGAACCAAGAACATAATCTCTGAGGGTTATTTCCCAAAGCAAATATTTAAATAAACTAACATCTAAACAATAATAAAATGTAATTAGAGATAAGCAAGGTTATAAAAGTTGTTCTCCCATAGGTTGCAGAAAACCTTATGTCCAAATCCCTTCAACATACAATGGAATTTAAAAGTCCCTGTGATAGAAACAGACATTATAACTTAAGTTCAGATTTCCTTTCAATACCAAAAGTATTTCCTGTAATGGGAAGTTGTCAATAGACCCACATAGTGACAAACCAGGGTTGGTTTATTTTTGCATTGTCTTTAAGGAACATCTGGATATCCTGTCAATACATTCACACCTTCTTACAGGACCCATATTGACTTGCATAATGAGAGACTCCAAGTGACTCATCATAAAGGTGAATCTCTCATCCAGTAATCCAGGAGGTATTATGAGCTCCCATATGTCTTTATTCTTGCCTTTTTTTTTTCTTTCAAGATGAGAAAAAGTCTATTCTTCCCTAAAATTTCCTGATCACTATACCTCTATTTCAAAAGTAGTCACCATTAACCTGTCTGGTGTGTCTTGATGTTCTATAAAACCTCCAAAAACAACATGCCAAGAAAAAGAGGAAATAATTCATAAAAATATTTCACTCTGCTAACTTGTGAGTAGGGATTGCAGTGAATCACAGCCAGTCAAGACAGCGAGGCAGAGCATCAGCCCAGATCCACAGGCTGCCAAATCTATAGATGAAGAGGAGGAGTGGAGGCTGGAGCAGGTGCAGTTCTTCAATTCACAAGCACAGTGACCCTCCCTAGGAGCATGGCAGGAATCTCAAATGGGATTAGCCACCCGGACAAGGGAAAGGTCATACTTGACATTTCCACTGGAAATTCTAATGCAAATAGACCTCTGATACTCATGATTTTTTTTTTTTCACACACATAACATCCTTTACATATGTGAAAGGAAAATGATAAAATGTAATGACTAATTTATGCTAATCTCATAAAGGCAATAACACCAAGGGCTGGACATTAGTCAGGCAAAGGAGCACAGTATTATTGTATTCTGCTCTTATTTGCCACCGTTTAAAATTGGTTCATTTTGATAGGGCTGTTATTTGTTTAGTTTTCAAAATGTGCTCAGTGCTGTACAAGGAGTAGGCCATAGAGGCTTAATCCTTGCTCATAGTAAGTAGCATAGTGATTTCTTGGCTTTGAGTGGTTTTGATTATTGCAGTAGGGGTAGTAAGCAACAGAGGCAGAGGGAGAACTGAAGAGAGAAGCCTTTTTTGCCATCTAGGAAGCCTCTAATTTTTATAGCCTACCTCAGGCTTGAGTTTTTACACACTGTAAAATCCTGGTTGAACAGCAAAGGAAAACATTACTTTTTGGAATTAGACCCCACTGCAATTCAAGTAGGATACTTACAAGATGAAGATTACAAGGAAACTAGTTCTGCTACAACAAAGCTTTTCTCACCTTAAGGAGCCTTAACAAGAGCACTACTTGATGCCTAGCTGCTTCCAAACATTGCAACATCAATTTCTATGATATATCTTGATAAGCACATTTCCTGTCACAGATGTCTTCTGTAGGCACCAAATTAGACAGAACATAAGTGCCTTGGTTAATCTACCTAAATAAGAAGAAAACCAAGTTATTACAAGAGCAGAGGGGATGGATATTTTGGTTGTCATGACTTATTTTACACAGCAGACTAAACTGCCCAGCAAACCATTAGGAGTGCACTACGTTATCAATAGGAGTCTCCCAGTAAGGACAGGAAAAGAAGTCAAAGCTAAATATGAACTAAATAGAGAAAACCCAACACTGTCAGAAGTCTCACTCAAAATTTTATTTTCGGTGCAGCTAAGAGCAGATTTTACCCCTCACACTATCATCACCTGTTGTATTTCTATACACTTATTTCTGCACTTCAAAATTATTTCAAAAGACAGTGCCTCATTTTCCCCAGCGGGGGGTAGGGAAGCATTTATTAAACTCCTTAAAGCTTGTTTATTTTTTCTTAAGCGTAATTATATGTCTGAAATTACTTTATTTTGTTTATTACAAGTTTTAAAATGACAAATTCATCTGAAACTGGAAAATAGCGATACTTTAGCAACAATAAAAGGCCACAATCTGGCAAGCACTTATGCATATGCTTCATGTTATGCATGCAAACAGCACATTGACTAAATCCCAGTTCTTTGAAGAGAAGACTGAAAGGGAATCATTGTTTTCCCAGGCAAATAGTGCTGCAGAAGAAAGGAACAAGTTAGGAATATAGAAAATTAATTCATTTCCCATCTCCTACCACACATACACATATCCTCAAACTCGTGAAATAACTTCAGGTATCTAAAGTTCCATCTGTATGCAACCCAGTTTCTCAGCATCTTAATGCTATATTAATTTTCCAAGGCAATTTATTTAGGCAGATCTAGAATGGCAAAAAGACTTTAAAAGATTATTCAAGACAAAACATTGTGAGCAAGCAAAGGCCAGCTCTGTTATTCTGCCTCCTTGAACTATTTTAAGAAGGGGGGGGGGGATAAATTTAAAACCAACCACCAAGGAAAATTGTAGAAATTAATTTATTCAACCCACACTTCCCTTAAGCTGCCCAGTTAGCTCCATTCCTATTTCCTCTATGCTGGTTAACCATAGCATATCGCTTCATTCAAAGTCACCTCAGGCTAGAGCTGGCAGGACAGATCAAAACAACATTGCTGATGTAACTGTTGACACTCCTGTGGCATCAGGGCTGCGCCCAAATTGTAGCATGTAGGTGTCTTCTCTAGCTGAAGTCAAAGAGGAGCAGCTCATAACCTTGACTAGAAGCCCACTCCCAAGAGAGGATAGGAAAGATCAAGCCCCAGTCCAAGAGAAAACTGCAGCTTGAGGCTTTCCAGATCCGGGCAATACACAGTAAAAGCAGTCCAACAGCCAGCTCAACATGGCAAAACCCACAGCAAAGCCACGGTGTTGGAAACCAGCAAGGAAGCATGTGCCAAGTATGAGACCAAACTACATTGCAGGAAGCCCCCTGCACCATTAGAGAGTTACAGGTCTCAAAATATGTGCAAGTAAGCACCAGCTTTTGGGAAGATAGAAGTTACTTAAGAAGGATAACACCCTTAATTTAGGGCATGAAGTGACCACTTGATGTGGGTTAGAGCATGGCTTCCGCTGAGCACATTATCACAGATGCCACAGGGAGCAGCTTGTGAGAATGTCCACATGAAAGCCCACACTGCTGTGGTTCACTTGCTGAAGTTTCATCTGGCTTGCCTATCGCTGGGCTACAGCGCTGCAGGCACATGTGTCTTCCATGGGAGTGTCGAGGCTGCAGCCCAGTCTAGTGGCCCACAAGATGTAGTCAGTGGTTAAAGAGTTGTCACTATCTGTGGAAAAAAATCTGAAAACATGCAGAGAGAGCTGAAAACAGCCACAGGCATCTTACTGGCTAGCAGTGGCAAAGACATTAGTAAGTGGAAATAGCCTTCTGTTACACATACACAGGTTCCCACACAGGATGATGAGAATTAGATAATATCACCTTGCCTCAATGCTGGGTTATGTTTTTTCCACTTGATAAAAAGTCACGAGTTACTCTTCTGTCATTATCAATTTCTTTCAAACCTAACTATCATGGTGCCATTGCTGAATCCACGAGAGATTTGACAAGTGGAAAGAATTAAAAATCAATTTTCTTGCATGAATTTTCCTATAGCTGTTCTTTATCAAGTGTCATTAAAAAAGAAATAAGCCTCCCCAACTTGCACAAATTGGAAACTACATAAAAACAATTTAGATGGAACTACTGCTTTGAGGTTCCTTCCAACCTAAAATATTTTAAGATTTAAATTCCCTGATAGCAATAAATTAGGCACAGGGGAGAAGACAGAGCAGCAGTCATTAATCTGATTAAAACCAAAAGATACGGATACAACACATGCAGAATGAATGAAGCTGTACAGCCTCTCCTAATTGAATAGTTTCTTGTAGCCTTGAGAGCTACAGCTGATACAACCTCTGCTTCTCAGAGACACTCAAGTTACCACCTGACAAATCGTCCAAGCAATGCAACTAAATCTATACAAATATTTCAATGTTTCTTACTGTCCAAAGATAATATTCTAATGGACAAAATGGGTGTGCAAGGGAAATTCATGGAATTCATTTAGAATTACAAGCAAACTCTTCCTCATGAAGAAGTTCTACGACATCTAACAGTAGTGAAACCAATAGGCTTGTACAGCAGATTGCCCTGACAGCACTTGAAAATTTTCTAGGCCTGGTGTTTTAGGGCTTGCTTTGGGAAATGTAAATACTATGGAATTTTTAACACAGTGCTACATGGCAACCATCAGCTCCTCTGCCACCCAGACACTTCACAGTTAAAAATAATCACACCAAAATTTAAATCTTGCTGTAGTCATAAAATCATATAATGTAGTCCTCCTTTAGGAGTTAAATGAATTCCAAATATTTCTGATTATTTCAACAGGATTGTGGTAAAGCCTATGCATGTATACACCAAGGATGCCTATGATGTTACATCCCTGTTTTAACACATCCTTCTGGGAAAACAGAAGCAGCTGGGGGAAAGAGGTCTGGAGCTGCTCATCTGTGGTCTGCTTGTACTTAAAAATGTAAGAACATGTTAGTTTGTATCAAACCATGCTGTCCAAAAGGCTACTTCACAGGACTCAGTACTGCTCAGTCAGGGCTTTTCCCTCATTTACCAAGCAGCCCACTTCACTTGCTAGTTACAGGCGGCATTCAATGTCACTTCCATTACTTGCTAGCACATTTTCTTCCCACTTCCAAGATTTTCTTTTGTGTGGAGATCTAAACGTTGATATAGACTGTGAGCAAGCACTGCACAGTTCCAACCTTTATTATGTTGCTCCTAATAGACCTCTTTCAAACAACTCCCTGACATTTTCTTCTTCCACCCTTGGATTGACACAGGGAGGACAGAAACTTCTCTCCCAGACATTAAAGATACCAACTGTTTTATGCACTCATCTCAAAAAGTTGACACATCTTGAAAGTCTTTTGCTGCTTCTCTTAAGCAATTAAAGCCAAGCCTGGCCAGATTTTCTAGAGCCCAAGCAACTTTGCTCTTTGAGCTGCTGGCTTGTTGTCCGCAATGCACACAGCCCTTACATTTTGTTGCTGAGCACAGCACACCCTGCATCACTGTGATGCTAGAACAAGAGCTGCAAATACATACGTGGTGCATCCAAGTATACACTGAAACCCTCCATCACCTACCAGCTTTCACATAGATGCCCAGCAGCTTCTAGTCACATACACTAAGCATACACAATTGACAACTAACCTGATCTTACCATTGCCCAGGAATATCTGTCAATTTAAAAATGTCCTGATATTTCTATGTATTTTTATATATATATATGTATAGACAAGTCACTGGCATATTTATTTTTATTTTGTGTATACACATGTATGTTTATATAAGTGTGTGTGTATAAACACTCATTCAAAACCCTCAACTAAATCAACCAGTAACTTGAATAGCTTTAACACAGCTTCTGAAGACAAAACTCTGTAAAACAACCTGTAATTCTAGCAGGTATAGAGCTAACAAAAAACCCCCAGACAAAAGACAAAAATCCAACCAAAAAACCCATTAGCACCATCAGATCTCACGTAGGCAATGAAAATTAAAGTTCAGGCCTCCTTTAAACACCAACATAGGTAGAAATCCAGAACCAGACCCCCTGTTTGCAGTATGTACATTGTACGTATATTTTTATTCTAGACATGCACAATCAACTCTTGCCGGTATTGCCAGCCAAACTCAGGCTCACTAATAAGTTCTCATGTATACCAATGTTTTGTTAAAAATAGAAAGGGAGTTCCAGTAATAAACAGATAATTACCTGCTGCACTTGCAAGTCACATGCAAGTGACTTGACAGAGAACACTTCAGAGTTTATTTTAGAAGATAATAAATGCATTGTTCTTAAATGGTTTATTCTTGAAAGTTTTATAATTAAATACACACACAAAAAAAAACAAGACAACTTTTCATGAGTTCTTTTAAAAGCACATGGAGGGTTCTACACAGAGGTACATTGGACTAAAAACCTTCATATCTAGACTAACTGGTACTAGCAAGTAATTCTTTAACAGACTTTAAAGGGGAAAGCACTGTAAAACATAAGCAAACACACATACACAGAGAAATGCCTCTAAGTTCAGGAACAGCAACACTACCATTGTTTTCACAAACTTATTTAACCTATCTGACTGTATCACACACAACACACACATAGCTCACACACATTGCAGGTTTCAGATAATGTGATTAGGAGTGTATTCTTTCCCTATAGCACCTCTGCCTCATTCTACGTATATTTAGTGTGAAGGTGTTAATTTGCATACACACACATGCACTGTCCTGTGTTGAAACCTTACACACTGCTCAAACCCCATTCACTAATCTGAATTATTATTTACCTCAAGTGTCCCTGCAATGCTGTTCACCCCAGTAACCACTTGCTTCACATGCACTAATTTGTCTGTTAACAACCCCTGTGAAACAGATATCCTTAACCTGCTTGTTTCAGAAGATTCAACATGAAGCTAATTGGCTTTTGAGTAGCAAAATTCTGTCAGGAATCAGTTGCCCCTGCGACTACCAGTAGGCAGCTTAACAGAAACACACCTTTTTCCTCAGTTCCTTCATCACATGCATATTACTGTTAACATATTAAGTGTGATGATAGTGATTAAGCATATGAGTGCAGCTCCAAAAGGGCCTTTATTACCTTGAAGGACACTGGGGTGGGGAAGGAAGGCAGCAATGTCCAACGCATCCATCAGATCTGGGGATCTGTTTGGGATGCCCAGTAAGCAACAAATGGCACGTGATTGAAAGGCTCTTCAGCTACCTCTACAGGCTTAGGAGCACTGAAACTAGCTCCCTAGGGTGCCAAGGCAGGAATCTAAAAGAAATAAAGAACACACAATTATTTACAGCTGCAAAAAAACCAACCCAAATTTAAGTGACTGGGGTTTGAAAACACATACAACTGTCCAGGGCAACAACCATTTAACTTAGACTGCATCCCTTCTTTTCCTACACCCACCAGCTGCCTCAGCCCTCCCAAGCACTCAGCCTGGTGAGAGCCTCAGGGCAGATCCACTCAAGTCTCACAAGAAAAACAAAACTGCGTGCAATGTAACTGATGACGATACATGCACAGGAGACCTGAACTCTGGTCATTCCTGGCTTGTACGGGCTGTCCAAAAAGCCTCAATAACATTGTTTTACAGCAGACTTCTGCATGCAAATATCTTTCATAGAAAATTAAGGGGCGGGGGGGGGGGACACGGGGGATGGGACGACACAAGGAAAGGGAGAGAATGTATGTGATATGATGCAGGGTTATAAACTTTATCTCAAATGCTTTATCTAACAAAACAACCAATGCCATTAAACATTTTTAATTCCCTGTAGAGGAACCTGACTGCCTTCACATCATGGGAGCCAGAAGGATTCCCTGGTCCCCCAGGTGAAGGTACCAGCCCCAGCTCCCTGCAGCAGCAGTACCTTGGCTGGGCACCATTCTGCACTGGATCCAGATTTCCGGCAGATGCAACCCAGACAGGGGGGGAACTGAAAGCGCAAACTGCTGTTGTGATGCAGAACATGTCCAGTTCATACCACAGATGTTTGTGTTGTTTCCCAGATGAAGGAGAAGCCTTGACAGAATTAAAAAGCTGCTAATGAATCAGTGAGACCATATATTTTTATTTTGAAGGTCACCATTCAAGGGAGCAGTGAAGTCCACACCAGTAACAGAAGGGTTGTGGCAACCAATGTATGTCTCCTGTAGAAAATTTCTAGAAAACTGGGCAGTGACAGAACCCAAAACTCCATCAGGTGAAAAATACATTTAAAAAAAAAACCAACCAAACAAAAAACAAACAAAAAAACAACTCAACAAGCAAAAGCTCAACCAACAACAAAAATCAACAAAACTAAAACAAACAATAAAGACTGTGCAGAATAGTGATCTTTCTCTAACTTCTGCAGGACTGGAAACCAGAACAATTTCTTATTTTTAATTATTTTCCAGACAGATGAGGACCAATATCAACAGATACTGAAAACCTAATTTAAAAAAAAACAAAACCAACCAAACAACATTACCCCACCCCCCACCAAAAAAAACCCAAACCACCAACACACATGAAAACCAGCCAAAATCTGTCTTATCACTTTTGGGTCATTGAATGACCTGCAGGGTAACAGCTTTTTTTCCTGCTATTTCTAAGTCATCCAGATCAAGCTGGAGGGAAAAGGTAGGTTTGGGGTTTGTTTGGTTTCATTTTAGATTATAGCTCAAGGAGAGTTTATCCATTTATTTAGGAGATTTCCGCTGCCTGCCTGCCTGCCCCCCCCCCCCATACATGAAGTATATTTTATGTTTAATGGAAAATAACAGAAGAGTATATAAGTGATACGCCCACTGAGATATAATGCACCATCAGTTCTAGATTTCGAGGTTTAAAATTTCTTTAAAAACTATAATTTTTCTCCTTACTACATTTTACAGAAGTTCCTTAGCTTTCTCTAAACACCACCTCTTATTCATCTACAGGTAACTGAAAAGCCTCTTCTTTTACAGCTCTCAAAGCTGCTTTTTGGAAAAGAGGGGTATCAGCCATTTCCTCCAGAGCCCGAGAACATCTCGCAAAAACTAATTCTTCAGGCCACCCTGTCAGTGAAACACAAAGATCCAAAGCTTAACACCAGCTGGAGGTTTTGAGCCCCTTTGTTTTGGGCAGGTTTTAACTCACCTGCCTGGCAATCAGGCACATGAAAACCCTGTAGAAGAGAACCAAGGAGTAGCTTTGCCCATCACCATTGAGAAGCAGCTAACAGCTTGCAAAGTAGCACACAGCAGTTCACATCAGTGCGCAAGATGAATATAAAATCCTGGACCAAAACATAATTTGTTTTGCAGTTTATTAAAGGAAATGTTTTCATATAATTAATCATGGTCTGCAAGACTGCTTTATCCAACACCGTCCCTTCCTACTCCCAGCCATCTCACATGAGGCCTTAGCTGGGCTAAAATTCTGCAAAGCCCTGCATTGTTCTCCCTAACACCAGATCAGTGAACACAAAAAAGCAACTGCCATCTCAAAAGCAATCCGGTGATAGAGCCTGGTGCTATCTAATCAAGGGCAAAAGGTCACTTCCGAACAACTGGGCAATAAAAGATTATTTCCAGCCGCAGAACAGAAAGGCCCAGTGGTGGATGCTTGAAAGAGGGGGGTGGAAGGAGAGCAAAAGGGCTCCCGTCTGTGGGAGGAAGTACATTGAATGAGGCCAGCAGACGGGAACCATCTGGCTTTGTGCGTGGTCTGTTCTTCAGAAGAGAGAGAAAGCCCCCTCAGCAGGGCCAGTGACTGTGCAATGATTCAAACTTTTATTTTCTGCAATTTAAAAGCACCTTTCCCAGGCACCAAGACATTGGAAAAGGGAAATTTCCCAACAGGCAGATATGTCTTACCAAGGGCTAGCTGAAAGACAGAGCCCACATTTTAATTTGGTTGTGATAGATGGCTCTTATCAGGGAGCAAGGCCTGTGGATAAAAGAAAACAAACAAACATCTGGTTGTTTGTTTTGTTTTTAAAGATGGTTTCAGAAGAAACCTCCTAGGGACCAAGCACACTCAGATTCCCAACCCTCCCAACACACTGAGTTTGGGAACATTTTGAAACAGCAAATAGCATTTTTCAGCAGTATCATCTTTATTATGTATACTTCATGCATTTCCCCCCTTCCTCTCACTCTCCACTTGTTATATGGCCTCATTTGAATAAAAGCAAGAAAATAAAAGCGCCAGATTACATTCAGTCCAGTTGCCATGGCCTGTGGGAGGGCAGAATTGCAAACACTTCAGTACAAATGGTACAACCCCTCCTCCCTCCTTTCACCCCTGCGGTTGTCCTACATGTCCTCACTTTCCCTCCCTACATGGTTCACACCAGAGGCCCTTGGCACTCCTCGGCAAGAAGCTGAATCTATTCAAGCTCCCAGACACCTCCTTCGTTCACTAGTGAATTAACTTTAAGCATGCAAATCACACTAATCCAGAATTCACAGGAGAGGAAGTCAGGAGGGTTTCCAGTGCTCTGGGAAATATTTTTCCTTTCGGAAAGGGAAGGGGGGGTGGGGGGGGTTGTGTCATTGCACTCTTCTTTACAGCTCGCTGCAGGTCACTCTGGCTCATCTCAAAGAAAGCTTAGTTCAGAGGCTCAGCTTGATATTCATTGGTTTCTAAATCTGAGCCTCTTGAGCAATTGTCCCAGCAAGCCTAAGGATTGGGGTCTGAGCAAATAACTATCGACTAATTCTGCTGTAGTAGGGGGGAAACGAAGCAGTTAAATGTCCAGTTTATCAACAGAAAGCAACAACTGAGCCTTTGTCCTAACAGGGTACATTAGAAAACCGTTTGGCACAGCTCATCTGCATGAGAAACCAAGGCAGCTGGGAAACAGTGACATATGTTTTAGAGGGATCCACCAAGACATCAGATGAGAAAATTATTGATTTTCATTTTGAAGGGCACATTCAAAAAAGAATGAAAACCTCCAGAATTCTGGATAAGTCTGACACAGCTTAGTGCTTGAGACATTTTGGTTTTTTCTTAAAATACCCACATCACACTACTAAAAACCCCACAAAGCAAGAGTTAAAACTGAGAAACATGACACAGCAGGTCCTCTGCCATAGCTTGCCAGCTACAGGACAGAAAAAAACCCATTACCAATAGCAATTGACCAAATGGTCAAACCAAGCACTGCAACAGCTGCACTATTTATTCTTCAGAGCTCTGCAAAACTAGGGCACAATGCAAAGATACCAGTGTTTCTGCTATAGTCTTAACAAAAGACTGGATATCAAATGGATAAGGGTATGTGGAATTTAATTTGGAGAAACACAGCCAACAACAGAAAACCATGTAGCTGAAGCGGACTACTGTAAAGTGTGGAGGTAAAGTCATTTCCCTTTCCCCTCAGTACAGATCTATTCTCAGTTTTTACCCAATTAAGGGCTTCTAATCAGTCATAGACATTTTTCTCTAAAGATTTTTAGACACCCAGAAGGTGTTAGAAAAGCACAGGAAAGGACTTTTCCACCATGTTCCCCATTTCCTCAAGCACTGAGCAAAAAGACCTTTCCTGTTTCTCAGAGCAAGGTATATAACCCATATAACATACATGGAAACTGCCCTCCACTCAGTCTGCAAACCTAGTGAGAAAACAACCTAAAGGTGAAGAAAAGCACCCTAAATTTAAAGCAGGTTTGGCTGAGGTTAAGACTGCTGCTACTTTAAGAGCCACTTTCAACACCTGAGAAAGTGAAACCACTTATTGGAACAACAAAGTTCTGTGCAAGGAGAAGATATCTTAGAAGACGTGTCCCCAGAGCAGTCCATTTACAAACAAGTCAAAGCTAGATGAAGAGGTTATCATCAGGAAGATCACAGCCCCAAACCCCTCGGTCACAACCTCCAACAGGAGCTAACACAGAGCTCTTAAAGAGAAGCAAATTTAGCCTTTCCTGTAATGCCCCAAAAGGAAAATCCACCCAAAGGGATGCTTCCACAGCCCAGCAGTACAAGATTCATGTTCCAGTCACAACAGAGACAAACATCTTCCCTGCAGTGGGGGCAGTTTCTGCTCCTACACACCATGACTAAAAGCCAAGAGACCCCGTTATTTCAGAGCTACACCAGCATTCTTTGAGCATGCCCCACTAGCCCTACACTAAGCAGCTACCCTGGTTTCTGCTTCACTTAGCATTAGTTACAAGCCTCTTTCTTGGATAACTTGGAAGCTTTGTGGTTCAAGGGGGAAAGAAAAAAAAAAAATCTCATCCTATTAAGTGTAGCCCAGGCACTAAAAGACTCTGAAAGATAGGAAACCCTTCCCAGCATGAACAAACAGAGTTGCACTTGAAAATACAGGTTTTAATTGCAAGTGGGATTTCCAAGCTACCCTGCTCCTGGGGCCACCTCCGTGCAGGCGAGGCATGCTATCAGACAATTAATACCCTCAAACAAATGCTTCCCATTCTGAGCCCCACAGAGAGCTTGCAAGGTTTTAAACATGTACCATTTGTATCACAAAAGGCACTCAAAGCCACTGTCCTGGACAAGGCTCATCTCTAGTTAGGCCAATGAAGTGGACCTTCTTCTGGTAAGCACCTTGAGTTGGTATCTCTGTCAGGCTCAAAGCAAGCATTTGGCAGAGAGCAGAAACTGTAAATCACATACCAAAACCCTGTAGCTCAACCACAGGTCGCAGGCCAGTTTTATCACCCCACACACTTTCCAAAGCACACTTTACAGCATCTACTACCCTAGCAGAGACTTACCAAATACATGCCACATACTCCAGTGTAGCTCCAGCAAAAAGTAAAAAGGCAGTGGGACTCCAGAAGGCACTTAGGAATACAGCACACCTTTCCTGTAATAATGCCCAGGTTCAAGGGTGCAGTTCTTGTGGCAAACCTGAAGAAGACCAACACCAAATCTGAGCTAAAATAAAAAGAACACCACTGCGTAGTACCCTTATATTAAGGCTCTTGCTCTGGGTGTCACCTCAGCTGTGGTAAATGTGCTAATTTTGTGGAGCAACACAGATACTCTGGAGGGGCAGAAACTGGTCTGCCCCAATAGCCATTGCCTGCTTACAGATTTGGTTTTCACATTTTACCCTGATTTTGCAGATTCTGAAGCAGTAGTCTATCATGTTCTCAGTACCCTAAATTGCTTATCCAACAACCCACACATACACTGCTCTGTCTTGCTGATTTGGGATCCTCCAGGTTTGTACGCTGAGGGAAATATATTCCAGTAATCTGCTGTGCAGATTAGGCATGCAATTCCTTACATTCAGCTGTAAATCATAAGATTTCCTGCCTAGGTCTAGATAAGAATATAACCCCCAGGCTATGCACCAGCTGACAATATCAAGCCCTTTTGTTAAGGAAATGCCTGCAGATGACTAAGTGCTTTCACCTGTTTCCCTTTACCAGGTAGCATCTCCTCTGTATGCCTGGACTGAATTGAAGCTACTAGAGACAAGCAGCAGAGGCCATTTCTCCCCTAGAAACTTGAAGCTGAGACTCTTTAGATAAGAAATGACATCAGGAGTCTGGCTAACAGCTGTCCCTTACCCAGGTGTACCAGAGCAGGCACTCAGGGAGGGCGAGGGAACCTAAATACCTCTACCATACAGGATGGGATGATGATACAGGACTAGAACCACATCCATCCAGCTGGGAAAGAGCTGGAACCAGGAGCACAGACAATGCCACAGGGGCATCAAGGAAAGACTAAGGCAGGCAGTATTAGTGGGATTTGAAGAGCAGCCCTGCAGGGCAGTGATGGGACCAGCTGCCATGAGAAGGAAAACCATGTGGCTACCCCAAAGAGAGCAAACACTCCCAAACCAGTGGGTCAAGAAGGTATTGCCAGTATTGGAATCAGTCCTGCCTGCTGGTCCTTTTAAGATCATAGACCTGGGAACCTGGGCTCTGACAGAAAATGAATCCTAAAACTGTTTATTCTAGAGGAAGAGCTGTTGTCATCATACCCAAGGACAGGACAAAGAGCAATCAGATGTCACTCCACTGGTGTGGGACAATTGCCACAGTCCCACAACTCAAGCAGTGCCACCCTGGCCTGATTATAATTGCCAGTAAGTCCTGGTTGTTTTAATCTGCCCTATAGAGGTCAGCTGCAAAAATGGGGCTTTGTCTAATACCTCCTCTCCAGCTTTCATAGCCAAGGCTGAAGAGCTGTTAGCCCTCCCCTGCCTCTGTACAGTACCAACACATAGCAGTGACATCTCATGAAATACCCATTATGATCAGAATTACCTGTACTGTGTGAAACAGAGGCAGAAAGATAGGATGTTTTGCTTGTTGTCCCTGCACAAAGTTGAGATTTGAAGGCTTAGTCCCTTTGTTCACACGGCTTCCGACATACATGAAGTATAAGATCACAGTTTATCAGGACAGCAGAGAATTTTCCATGAATGTAAGATTACAAAACAGATTGCACCACTGCTTATTATCAGACTGAGGAGTGAGAGTTGTCTCTACAGAAGGAAGACCTGGGGTCTGAGGGTTTGCTCTCCTCCATTTGTACCTCAGCCAAGGCTCAAGCCAGCTAGGGGAAATGAAAAAAGAAATCACTTGCCCTTCTAACTCTGGTGTATCCACACACAACTTTGACCAACTCATCCATTGTTCCGTTGCTGACATTGCTCACATTTCTTCTGTCTTTTGCCTTTACTACACAGTGACCATGCTGGCCTCTGTGGGATGCTCACCACCATAGCTGCAGGCTCCCTTCAGTGTGCTGTGGCCATGAAACCGAAAACTCTGATGTCATGTCTTGTAACCCATCAAAAAGCACCTTGTTTGAGACAGAGAGATTGGGCGAGATCATCAGAAGTTTTAATTATTCTCTTGTCTTGGCATACCACCTACTTACCTGGGAGGATATTGTAAAGGTTAAGTAAAATCAAAACAAAGTTGTCAGGCTTTCCTCTGCCTATCATCTGTTTTGGCAAATGTACATCCTCTGACAAATATGATGGAAGGCTGACAAACACAACTGTCTGCCCAAATGAACTGGGGAGATTTTTTTAGAGGTAAGAGAGAAAAAAAGACTTTGATTTACGTTGAGTGCACATGCAAATATCCCCACATACCATCTCCGTGCACACAGAATGCAAAAGACAGAGAAGGAAAAGGCTACATATCATACAGCTTGATGTCACAGGACGTACTTATCATTGATTGTATTGGAAAAACCAAGAGTGTGTACAAGTCTTGCAGATGGTGAGAACAAAAAGCAAAAGCCATGTTCACAGCTAGAGCTAATGAAATTCTACAAGCCTCTTGGGAAACTCAGAAACGCATGCATAAAGTCTAGAATTGCTTCTCGTTTTCATTTGTTTTTAGTACTTCGCTTTCTTGTTCAAATGAATGTGGGCTGAGCACACAGACAAAATTTCCTCAGGTGCTGCTAGACACTTCCCTTTTCTGGCTCATAGCCCTTGATCCAAGTCTGTAGTCTCAGTAACCACTTATGAAGCTATGGCTTCAGGCAGTGAACTAAGGAATGAACTAAGTAGATGACTGCCTCAGAGCCCGGGAGCATGTTTAACACAGAGGCAGCCCTAAGGAGCATGTGTTGCTTCCAGGTATGGCACCGCCACCAGTGTCAAGCACTAGAAGACCCTTCTCTCATCCTTTCACCAGGTAACCTGTGTTTTATCTACAGTTGCATCAGCATTACCAGGGGAGGCAGCAGTTTCTCAGGGCAGCAACCCCCCCACCAAACTGGGCCCTTGAGAGACAAACAAAACCAGAAGCTGCCTTGAGAGGGCAAATATGGGAGATATGCCAAGCACAAGTACAGGTTGCTAACAGTTTCACCCAGAGCAAAAACCTGAATAGTGCTACTTGTATTAGCCAGGATATACTGGAGCAGGTTTTACCAGGGTGACTTTTTCCATCTCTCCTCCAGTTTTTGCACGCATAATGTTGATGGATACAGAATGCAAGTAGCCATTTACATGCTGAGCAACTACATTATGTGTGTGCACAAATCTCATGTGTCCTCAAGAAGTTTCCACACATACAGCAAGGCGAAATATGCAGTTAGCCCTACATGCCTGAAAAGTTTCTGCAACCAAAATATTTAAAGGTCCATTTTAATTTTCCATTGCTTTTTTCAAAACTGCCTCACAGCCTACAATGTACAGACATGACATTCACTTTTGAGGGCAGGTGATGCTTGCTCTGATGTTTATCTCTTCCCTGCTATCTGCAAGGAGCCCGAGTATCCCAATTTTGACATTTTATCTCTGCCTCAATCCATTTTTAGATAAACACTAATAACTATGCATGGGTATTTATTTTTCCTCTTCTTCCTCGTGTCCACAGCCCTCCACTAACAAGTAAAGAATAAACAACAGACACTTGTATCTTTATGTGGTAAACCAAGCTTCTGTATTTAAGATAAACTTTACAGAACAGGTGGTTTCCTAGAATTGAATACACACAAGAAAACATTTAACTACCCTACATAAACGTCAATAAGGTACGAGAAGTGAGCACCTAATAAAGCAGATATAGGATACAATAAAAAGGGGCCCTAAAACAAAGAGCAGGTTTGCAGCAGTAAACACATTCTGGGCTGATTGAAACAGGGAGCTTGTCCAGCCCTTGCTGCCTTAAGCATTGCTAGCAACCCCACAGCTCTTCTGGGCAGCTTTTTCGTTTATTCACTTGAGGGTATGTTTGACCCAGTACCATAATCCCACTAGGGTTATGTCTGGGACTGCATCCACAGGAGCACTTGTACAGTATCTGCATTAGGAGCTCGGTGTGCATTTCTACCTTTATCAGCATTATAAAAAAAGAAAAAGGGAAAAATGCAGAGCAAACATTATCTATTGTTAATTACCTGTAAAGTAGGGCTTTTGCCACTTCCCCAGTTTCTAAGAGCTCTGAAGTGAAACCTGAAAGAAGCCACCCATTGTTTTCAATTGTGCAAGAGCCAGGAGCAAATAGGGCTCAAATTGCAGTTCTGAAAGGCAACAGGAAATTGGCAGCCCGGTAATCTGCTCCCAACTATTCAGTAACAAAGGCTACATTCCTCCTCAAGTAGTCACCATTAGAAACCCAAGGCTGATCTATTTAGTAAAGCCCACAGAATAAATCTGTGGAAATAAAGAGTTTTAATTAGAAGGCCATAGGATGTGGCTCCCGTTTTGAGCCCCACAAGTAACATGTATTATTGAGGCTCCTACCTAGTTTCCCACATACCCAGGCACTGACACCCGGAGCTCAGGATCACTGCCATCTGCAAATATTATTAAAAAAGAACCCCCCAAACTAATTAATGTGAACTGTTCATTACAGATGGCTCATGCTGCACAGTGCACTGTATCAAGAATCTTTTCAATTGGTCCCAGCTATCCCATCAGCAAAAGGGAAATATTTTCCTTAGAGCTGTTTTATCAAGCATAGATGATTTAAAAGAATTGAAGTCCAAGTGCAAAATGCTTTGACGTACTTCTTAAGGAGCTACTGCAATTTTTGCCACCTGAACAGATAAAGTCATCCCAAACCCAGTGGGTTAGAAGGAATGGGAAATCAGAGGAACATTTACAAGGCATGTTATCTACACCTGGCAGCAGTGATGGATGACTCTGGAACTACCATAGCAAGTGTTCCTGCTCCAGTACAGGGCAAGAGACAGAAAGGGGAGGAACAAGCACACAGGCTTTAAAGCTCAAGTTTCAAAAGCCCATACAAAAATCTGTATGGAAGCTCCAGAAGGGCTTCTTATGTATCTACCAGCTCTCCCAGAGAGAGATCCTTTGACTATGTAATGCAGCAGAATTGATGCATTTTCAACTATAACAGTATTTCCTCACATACTCTTTCAGATCAGTAAACTTTAGACCAGACATCAGATATTGCCAAACTTTGACAAAATTAATACGTAGATTTGAACTTCAGACCAAAACAAAAATGAGATCCAAATATACTGTTTCCCACCCTAACCAGGCCCATCTTAACCAAGATTCAGAAGAGATACAGAACATAGAAATGCATTAAATCAGCAAGTGCCTCAGTAGTAGCACAGATGGCTCTTGTAGTCTTAGCATGTTTCATCAGGCAGAACTTTGCATCCTATGTAGAAAAATGAACAAGTGTACAATTATTCTCTAAAAGAAAGGGTTGGTTAAATTGAAACTTGATTTTGGTAAGACATAAATGGTGCCAAAAATGGATTCTGAGCAGGGGCAACTAGGAGACCTTGGTATTAAAAAGAAGGTACCACGCAATTTCCCAGTAACCAGAAAATAGAGAAAAGCCCCAGCACTTCCCCCTTCCTTCCAGGCAACTAGTTTATACATTGTCATTTTGAAGTGCCCTACTCGTGAAGCGCACGGGTCAAAAAGCATTGAATTGAACACCACACAAGAAATGATGCTTTGGAGAGGACCTTTGCCAGGCAACTTCAGTTTTTCCTCCTACTTGAAGCGTGGAAGAAGAATCCCCATGGCACTGGGAGAACTGTCAGATGGTTTGGAAGTTGAAGCATGCCCCAGAAGACAAGTGATTTCCTTTAAAATATCCATTAAGTAGTTAATCAGTTATGTAATTTCAGTGTATGTTCAGGGTATTCCAGCTACTTCTCACAGTTACTTTGTCATATAAGATGAGAACATCCCAACACTTAGGAATGCTAGACGTTCATAAGACAGTGTGCTGCTTTACCAACTCAATTAATAATTAAAAAAAAAACAAAACCAAAACACCTAAAGAAAAAAGCCTGCCACAGGTATCCAGCCAATTCAAACCAGCTTGCATTAGCATTAGGCCCCAGTGTAAACACACTCTGGCCTGGCCAACTTCATCCCTGGTATAAATCCAGCAACCTCATTCAGAAGAATCATTCTGTGCTATAACCCCAGTCATACCACGACAGTGACCCTGCAGGGTCAGGCAGGATGCAAGTCCTATTGTGCTCTTTACTGCACAAACACAATGAGGTTCAGCCCTTTAGAGTACTGCCTCTGTCAGACATTTGTGCCTGTTGACAATGTGTTCTGTAGGATATTTGTTTTTCAGATTCATAGCACTGTACATGTACACAAAGGTTTACCAAACAGGGCATGCTTACAATGCAAGATAAGCATGGCATCAGACACACCTTTCTTTAAGGATGAAAACAAATGTATGTTTCTTTTTCCTCAAAGAAAAGAACAATTCACAACAATAACATTTTCAAGCTGAAGAGAGCTAATTTTGTAATATGCACAACAATAACATACCCCTGGAAATAAACCATTTATCTTCCTTTTACAGTATTGCCACTTGCATACATCAGGAATACTGAAAGATCCAGCTGAACTTATGATCTTTCTGAGGCTAAAATCAGAAGCTTTATATACTTAAACCTCAGGAATAATAATCATGTGTGGTCTGCAGAAATCTGTCCTGTATTTCTGTTTATTAATAAAGTAAATGAAGAAGTAGCTCATCTCAAGACACCTTCAGCAGTGGTGTGGCAGCTGCAAGCTTGAAGATAGAAAAACCATCAGCACTCCTATCACAAATATAAACTGAGCAGTAAATATCACCCTAGGAATAACACTTCATTTCAACTCTGTTGGCTTCTGATACAGTGGACACTGTGTCCATATTCTTCTTTTTGCCTATAACAGACACCGAGTTTGGATTTGACACTCCAGCCAAGAAGCACAGTATCTGGCAAGATACACATGTACAGACATAGCAAGGTATGTAGCTGAAACGAGAGCAAATCAGTACCTATACACAACTAGCTATGCTCATAAAAACAAAGATCACTCTAAAGCATACACATGCACAGAGGCACAGAAAATGCAATTGTAAAGGTCAACGCTCATTGCGGTGCTTGCAGGAATCTATGTCTTCTGCATGCATTTGGCAAGTTGGGGGTGGGGACATGGCCTGCAAGCCTGCAGCAAGCGAGTATCCACAGTGCAAGGGTGCACAAAGAGCCTGAACTACTCCATACTCTTTTAAATGCTGAGCGAGCACCAGGAAACTGATCTGTGGGTCATCAGTCCCACATACCAGTGGCAGACCAGGTCCATGCTCTAACATGGAAGCAGGACATGTTGAAGGAAACTTTTTCTGGGTAGCTTGGAAGTTTTTTAATAGATCCTTCCTGTAAGTATACAGCTTATTATCACAGGCCCCACATGGCTCAGTAAATACCAAGGGTACAAGCCATGCCTTGGCTACTCAATCAGTGAGAGAAAGGTGAGAACCACCTACAGCAAGGAAGAACAAATGATCAAGAGCTGCCCTAAAAGCAACTTTCCTGCTTACAAAGTCTCATGAAAACAAGACTGGCACTATGCAAGGCTGGTGACTCCAGCTGTGTGACAGCAAACAAGGTTTTCTTCCAGGCTTTTTGAAGCACCAGCATGACTGACACAAATGCTCCCAGTGAAGAAAGCCAATTATTAACCAGGATTCCTTAGAATCTGGAGGAAATTTCATCAGAACAAGAAATTCAGAAGTTTGAGCGAGTCCCAGACACTCCTCCAGGACAAAAAAATCTTGTTACTTCATAGAAGTCAATTAAAACACTTCATCTAGCCCTTCTAACCCTTCTAATCCCTCTTAACAGATTTGCTTTATCCCAGACAGGGGAGCTAATCCTCTCCCACCTGTCTTTATGATATGGAACTATAAATGAGAGCAAGTACTTTTCAGTAGTTAAGCATGATCCCATCGCAGAACACGCCATCATCCACGCCAGCATTAGTGTAATGAAGCTGTCCTTAGTGAACCCCCCAGTAGGGAATGTGGAAACTTATTTACCATCTGTTTCCAAAACACATTTCTTGCCACAAGTTTCAAGACAGTAAGCAAACCAAGACTTGAAATTCCAGCTTGCTGGAGGGACTTCCCTTTTCCCTTCATCACAGACCTTATGTGACAAGTTGCAGGACTATGCTGTATAGAAGCAGATGGCAGGCAAATCCATCACTGACCTATACAATTAGGTTAGTAGGTCAGCTGAACTTGTCACCTAATTACACAACCATTTTATACAGTTCTCTGTTATTCAAGATAGGGTCCCAAAGCTATCTGAAAACAACTGAGAAATGATTTTACAACCTACATCGTAATGATAGCCTGGCGCTCTACTGACATACAGAAAGCAACCCAGACAGCATAATTTAAGGCTGAAGAACTGAAATCTGCACTTCCGTCTCGTCATCACCAGAAATCTCATTGGCCTTTAGCAAACCCCATTACAACGAAACACAGGATCTCTAGCTGGTCATTCCAGTTGCTATCCTGCAGAAAAAACAGATTATTAGGACTAACCACTTAGGGCATATTTAAAGTAACTTTTGTCCCCTCAGGCTGTGGAGGCTTAATTCATGCAGCTGTCAGCATGCTCAATTTTTTTTTCTGCTAATAGGATATGACTTGCTCTCATGCAATCCTGTGTGGTCTACACCACAAAATCTGTCTGCCCAGGAGAAGTCTCAAGTCATTTCCATAACATAAGGCAATGTTCCAGAAGACCTGCAAGTCAACTCAAATACCTCTACATGTGCATTAAGTACAAACAACAGAGCACCTAACCCAAGAAAAAAAAAAAAACGAACCCGAACACTATTATTTGTATTGCTTTAACACTATCTTCTGCAGGTAACACCTGTCAACTAGAATACCATTTAATAAATACAAGGAGCTGTCGTCTCATTGTTCAGTCAATTTTTCCTTCCGAGGAACAGCAGTCTGAAGTTATTCCCAAAGTTTAGTTAGTAAAGGGAGCATCCATTAGTGTGACTAACTAGAGTGTAGGTTGTTGTTGATTTTTTTAAATCGAAATTTGAAACAGTGCTATGACATAGCTCATCACAGAAGATAATAAAAGACAGTATGTTTGAGTTCCTTCAGGCTTTCATTTCTTCTGCTAGGAAGCAAACCAAACCCCACATAAGTCACTTGGCTGAAACAAAAAAGAGAGACAAGAGGTATGCAATACAACACTGTTCTTGAAGAGGAATACGTAACACTCTTTAAGCAAACTTAACCAACAGAGCTGGATTGTACCCAGCTATGGAGAAGCAGATGCCTCAGTATTTTTGAGTGTCTGTATACAGTCTTGAAAATGGTCATATATGACCAAGGGAGACCATTTGACAAGGATTTAATTGTCATCCAAGGGCTGTTTGCAGCTGCTACTGTTAGAGAAACACTGATAACAGCAAAGCAAGTTGTCTGCTCCTCAGAAACATTGTTGTCCTAGCTTTGCTTCAGCTTAGCTTAGCTTTAGCTTTCCTGAAGATTAAATCTTGGAAATCAAACTTTGTATACGCACACTGCCACCCCATAACCCTCCCAGCCCATCAACTTTGTCTCTCAGAGGTCAGGAAAGCAGCATCACCAACTGCATATACTGTTTCCTAGATCTAGCCAGATGATGATTTCACACTGTACCTCACAGAAGTTATCCAAGCCATTTAATAAGGCATACAGCTTTTCAAGCAGCCCATCATAAGGCACCTGATCAGCTTTGACAGAATAACTGCAAAAGCTGAGCTTAATCAAGTCATCAGTATGCTAGAAGTCAGAACAACTTAAGCAAGGCAATTTGAAGCAGCAGGACCTCAAAACACAAGTTACTACACATTTGGCAAGTTATTACTGTTTTTAGAGTTGAGTTTCTCTAGAACCACTTAGTTTGAAATTACATCCATTTAATAAACTTTTTACTTTAGAAGAATTGTGGTGTTAGCCTTGACCCACATAAACAGAAGAATGAGGTTTCCCATTCACTCTCAGTGAAAAGCTTTTTTTGTTGAGTATGTGTAAAATGGCCACAAATAGCTGTGACACTCAGGTCACCCTTAAGAGCTTTTAATTTAAAGACAGAAGATAGATGCAGTTGACATTGAAAAAACATAGGGGAAAAGAACCAAAAAAGCCATAGACATGTTCAATACAAACACCATCCCCCAAAATTTCAACACTAGCAAACTGCAGGAACACAACCATTATCTTTTTATCCTGCCTCTCACCTTTTTAATTAGGTTTGACCTTGGTAGATTCATTACTTCAACTGCTGTACAATTTAACCATCTAAGTACTATAGAAAAAAAATTTAAAATAGGTTTACAGGTTAATTTGGTGCTCTTTAGGAAACAAAAAACTTGAAGTTATGGTTTCCTCCTCCACAACTGTATTTCTGAACGCTTTGGTAAATAAATGGGGCCTAGACTTCTTAGCACTGTTAAACACAATGCATACATTCAACAGTATTAAATATTCCAGAGCAAAAAATTTGCTTGATATATAGGAAAAAAACCCTTAAAATCAGGTAAACTAAACTAGAGCACAGACTAGTGGTTTTGAAGTATCAATAGGAAGTTATTTGCCACCTGACAGACCCACAGGGAGGAGAAACCCCAGCAACACAGGCACATAGCTCACAATCTGTCACTGTAACAAAAGAAGAAGAGCCATTTTCATTAATTAATATATTTTCTGCATTATAGTTAACATACGTACTTTCTTTGTGTCATTCTTATTTCGTTAAGTATTGATATTTTGTTATATTCAGACATGAGTACATTTTCAAAGTCTTTTGCAATAAATATCATAAAATAATAGAGATTCACATAATAAATATTCTTTACAATAAAAAAGTTTTAACAGACTTTTGTCTTAAAAATAGTTGGGATTCAACTTTGTTTTATACATAAAATATACAAAAAAGGACCACAATTTGTGGCTAAGGCAATAAAACAGGGACAGAATAAATTTATAAAGTACAGAGCAGAGCTAAATTCACCAAACAGAAGGATGACAAGAAACAAGAAGGATTCAAGAACAGTTAGGTGACTCAAGGGCACCTGAAGGCTGTTTGGATACACAGACACCACCAAATTTAATATCAATTGATACTGATAGACTATAAAAAAAAAGAGCAGGAAGGTGGAGTGAGCAATATCCTTCAAAGAGCTGACAGCAAAAGAAACAAATGAGTATGCTGCAGCTGTAATGTCTCCAATGTGAAGATCTACATAGTGTAGCAAAAAGTGAAGTTACATTGAAAAAGTATTAAAAAAAAAAAAGACAGGGTAATTCTCAGGACCAAGAATGTTCTGAAAGTTGAGACAAGAGAGGAGGGAAGGCAAAAAAAAAACAACAAAACCAAACCAAAAAACATGCTTACAGAAGAATCAGGCCTTTCACTTGGAAAAGCCTTTATTTTACATACCTCTCCAGACAGGACACACATAAAAAACAAAACTTATTTCACAATTCAGCTCACCCATGAAAGTTGTTCTTCCTTGATACCCAGGGGGTTAAGTTAAAAATAACTGCTGAGAATGAAAAACATCTTTGGGAAGATATTCACAGAGCAAGAAACTTGAAGAGCCCAGTGAGCCCTCACTGTCTCTTTCAGGAGTGGTTTAGTTACAAACTCAAAAGACCCTGTCAAAGCGAGTGGCAGATGCAGATTCCAGGTCCACACTTACCAAAGAGCAGCAATGACTATGTAAAATGCTCCACACACAGCCAACAGGAAGAGGAGAGCAAAGATGCAAAGGGAAGAACTTGTGTAGTTGAAGTTGGGGAGACAGAAAGGAAGCAAAAGAACAGCCTCCCTGAAAATGAGAGGGGGCGAAAGGAAGAAGGGGAAAAAAAAAAAACACAACAACAAAAAATCAGCTACAACCTGAAAAACTGAAGTTGAAGGAAGTAAACCTCCCTCCAAAAATCATGAGGGCTTGCCCTGACCCCGGGAAGGGCAGCTCTCCAGTTTACAATAGACCGTGTTGGAGTTCTTGCATCGGCACCCTGGACGATTGATGCGGTCATAACACCCCCGACAGAGTTTTAGGCATCCTTTTCCAGGAGGGTAGCAGAGCAAGCAAGGCAGAAACAAGGACATCACTCCCATGCACAGGTACCTAGAACAGCAGTGTGACTGGGAGCAAGAGCAGGGATTATCCGCATAAGAGTCCCCTTCATCGTCATTAGAACAGTGGTAAAAGATCCCTTTGACCAAACACATGCAGGTGCTGTACTCCACCATGCTTTCTGCAGAGCACAAGCACTGTCTGTTGCAGGCCAAGCAAGAAGGGAGGGCCCTCGGGGCCGTGCACTCCCCACACTTGCACTTCCCACACTGTTCGCAGATAAACTTGTGCTGCGTCAAGTCCTCTTTCAAAGGACCCTTCAGATCATCTACAACTAGAGATGACTGCTTGGGCTGCGTCCGGATTGTCCGATCGGATCTGTGGCCTGACCCTGGCCTGGATGGAGGTGACCGTCCCAGCAGCCCTTGCTCTGAGGAGGCACTGCTGTTGCTCCCAGAGCTGGCTGCACTCCCTGTGCTGGTTGATCTGCTCAAGATGGGAGCCCTTGTGTTATTCTGATGTGCCACATGCCCCACATGGGTGGGTCTGTGTTCATAATTATTATTCACATTAATCGGTATAATTTCGTGAGTCCTTTCATGCTTCTCTTGCCTCGGTGCTGTCCGTGGACCAGACTTTTTCACCACAGATGGACCTTCAGTGTATTCATTGCTGCTCCTGATCGCCTTGATCTGGTCCAGTGACAAGATGGTTGCTGGCTGGCTCTCTCTGTCATAATCCAATCGCTGCCGGCTATCCAAAGAAGACTGCTGAATCACCACTAGTGAGCCACCGCTGCCATGTTGACTTTGGGGCTCCATCTGTAGTGATTGCTACTTCTGGCATTCAGTGGGAACCTGGCATGCATCTGAAATCCTAAAATAATAATAGCAAGACAGAAGGTATAAATAAACATTGTAGGTGTACATGCATACACAAATACACAAGATCAAGGGCAAAAGAATAAAGAACAGGATACTTTTTGAAAACAGAAATGATATGGCAAACCACAAATTACCCTAGCCACCTGGTACTGATCTCTTTCAGCAGGGGATTACAACAGTGCTGAGGACCTGGCCAAAATCCAATAATGGGGAGAGTCTGAGTATGGCATCATAGGTGTGGAATGCAAGGAGACCCCGTGCCATTAAAAAAAAAATGAAAAATTTCGAGTACTAACCTGTACACCTACTTGGCAAGCCATGCAAAGTGCTTCTCACTTGCTACTGAATTCAACGCTGAAACAAGGACAGTCTGTCTAACTAGCAATAACAATGTTGAGAACACCCTCCAAACCAAGCTGGAACAAACAGGGCAGGAACATAGTCTGGGTCGTGTTCTGCATGGTAGAGTGAAGAAAGAACCTGCACAATCCTCACTCTTCTGTCTGAACCTGCAGCATCAGAACTCAACAGGTTGGCATTGGGGAAGACTCCTTTTTAAAGTGATGTGTCTGCATTGAAGTCTTAAACAAAGGTCTGTCAAGTGGCTAAGGCATTTTTCACAGGGGAGTAACTTAACATATAAATCTAATAGGCTCCTCAAAAAAATTAAAGCAAGGGTGTGAACAGCACTTTTCCAAGTATTTTCTGACCACAGGCTACCATGTGAAAGAAAAAGGGCAGAAAAGGCTAAAATGAGTTGGGTGTCACATAAAAAGTACCTCAGGATTCAGAAGAATGTTAATAGCAGGTGACAAAAAAAAAAAAACCCAACCAACCAACAACATATAATCAAATAAAAAAATCAATTTTCCTAAAAGACAGATTAAAAGCTTCTCCGATAAGTACATCTTCTAGACTGACTTTTAAATAAAGATTATGTATTTCGATTCCTTTTCAGTCTGCCTAGTTATCGACATGAAGATCAGAACACCATTGAGAAAACTGCAGT
Organism: Melopsittacus undulatus; assembly: GCF_012275295.1. NCBI lineage: Eukaryota > Metazoa > Chordata > Aves > Psittaciformes > Psittaculidae > Melopsittacus > Melopsittacus undulatus. The sequence continues at coordinate 64,927,956 of NC_047531.1, read as the reverse complement.
GACAGCTCTGTACCTATATGGAAATTCAGACAAGTTATGTGAATGCCACTTTTATAGAGAGAACCAAGAAATAAAAAAATCAAATAAAAAAAAACTCCAAAACACTTTATTGACAGTCTGGGAAAAAGACCCTTTTCACTTTCTTTGAGATGTCACACATGTTTACCTGAAAGAGGAGAAATATAAGTGCTATCAAGCACTTTCAAAACTCATCTGGTAATCACAAGAAAAAATCTGCCTTCTCTATCCAAAGCACAGCCAGCACGGAGCTGTTCCCCACTCACGAGAGAAAGAGTCAAAGCGAGACCAGGAAAGGTTTCTTCTAACAGGTACTCAGCATCTTCATCACCCTGACCACTAATAAATGGTAAGCGACAGCTTCTTCCACGACCCAAAGTCTTGGGTGTTCACTCAGCAGTCGAAGACTTCATTTTACATTTAATATCGACTCTGTGGGCTTTAGGGTCGCCAGATAAACGGGAATTAAGCAAAACCAAGTGCGCCCGCTTCTGATTCATCCAACAGAAAGAGCTGCCTTCTTCACCAGCGCCGAATACAAATCCACAACAGACCAAGGGTGAATGAATGTGAAAAGGGAAAGATTTACAGCTGGACAGACCAGGAGCTGGGCTCCCCAGGGGATGAAAAATAATATCCCAAGGAAATCCGAAAGACATCCAGTGCCATCTTTGGGGGAAAAGCGCAACATCAACACGGCCCGCAGACTGACAAGACCAGCTGCACAATTCAACAAACCACCTCCACCCGGAGCAAACAAGTTTTAAAACGCCCCCCTTCAACCCCTCCCCGGCCAATAAAATACAGTAACACGGCGAAGACGCCGAGGAACCTCATGTTTCCGCGCCCAAAGCCGCACAGCCCGCGATGCCTCCGCCGCGGGGCAGCGCTCCCGTCCATTACCTCAGCGATTTCCCCCCACCCCAGCCCTGGGCGGGCGGCGGCGCGGCACCCTCTGCCCCCGAGCGGGGCGAGACGCGGAGCGGAAGGAAGAGGAAGAGAAAGGGGAGGAAAGAAAAAAAAAAAGTTATGAATGAAAACAAGGGTTTTTTTCGCCTTTTTCCCCCCTCCCTTCTTTCCCTGCTCCCCCTTTTTCAGAGGGGGGAGGGCAGGACCGAGGTCGGCGCTGCCTCAGGAGGGCGGACTTTCGGCATTTAAAGCGGCAGCGCCTAGCCAACCGGCCACTGCAGCGCCGGGATTCCCCGCCACAGTACCTCAGGGCTGCTCCCCTACCCCACGCCAGGAGCCTCCCGAGGGAGTGTTTGGGGTCATTCTCACCGTTCTGCTCATTTTCAGCCGCCCGCCCGCAACGTTCAGTCCGACGCGCACAACACAGCCGCCCCCCACACGTCCCCTCAGGGCACCGGCTGCCGCGGGATCTGTCACACCCCCCGACCCGCCGCCCCGGGCTGTTTCCGCTCTCCGCAGCCCGGTCCCTGTGCGCTTTCCATTTTCTGGGAGAGGGTCCAGCGTGGGGCCGCGGTGCCCGCGCCCCGCCAAGCAGGCGCCGCGCCTGTGCGCCCGGCGGCACCTGCTCCGGGCTGAATGTCCCGGTGCTAAAGTAAAGCTTGACTAGCCCCCGACTTACTTATTTCCAAAGAGTCACTAGTGATGGGAAAGCCACCGGGCGGAGGGAGGTAGCTCCGCGGGGCAGGGTAACGGTGGGGCCGCGTCCTCGGCTCCTGGCCCTCCCGGCCCCGCCGGGCGGGGGAAGGCGGGCGTGCTGCGCTCCTCGTTTCTGCAAAGCCCTCGCCGATCTCCACGTCCTACTCGGCGAGCAGAGAAAAATCCAACTATGCTGCGGGCCGCAGCGCTCCGGGCTCAGGGGTCAGCATTCAGCGGGCCGCACTCCCTTGACGCGCTCTTCCTTGGAGCAAAAGCCCCCCGCGGGACGCAGCGCTGTCCCTCGGCGTAGAATGTCCCAGTCTAGAGGCGGCGCGGAACAGATCGTGCAAGCAGTTTATCTCGCTCTACCACCGGACAGCGGGGTCGGGCACTGCTGAAGAAGGTCTCCAAGCAGGCGGACGCGGGGCTCCTGCTCGGGCCGTAAGATCCCTTCCCCGGCGGCGGCAGTCCCGAACGAGCCCTCCCGGGCCCGGCGCTTGGCTTCACCGCACCGTCCTCGTCGCGAGTCCCTTCGGGCAAAGCGCGACCACAACCCCTAGTGCAAAAGATTATTTAACTTTTAGGGGGTAAAACACCCATGAAGAGGCACTTGCTTGCAATACACGCGCTTTCAATGCACACCCCAGTGAGTTGCAAACGAAGGCAGAGCGCAATGGCTCTGCAAGCTCGCTGCAAACTGCCATGTGCTTGCTGTTGCTGCCGGAGGCTGCCCGAGTGACTGACAGGCTTGGAAGCACGGGCAGCGCGTCAAGAAGACCGGGCAGCCCGGAACACAGAAACCCTCGCACGGATGTTTCCGGAGCCTCCTCGCGTTTCGCGGGGATCAAGCAAGGCTCCAGCACTCAAACGCGACCCCGCTTTAAGCACGGCAGGCAATCACAGAACTGCAAGTTTTATCATTACCAGCAAAATGCAGCTGAACGCTGCTCGCCCGGGAAGCTAGGTCACCCGCTACCCCGCACCGAAAGCCGGTCGTGCGACGCCGAGAAGTGGAGCAGCAAGGCCAGTCCGCCGCTCCCCCGCACCTCCACACAGCGGCGGCCAGGCAGCGCTCTGCTCCGCCTCGCCTCTCCCCGCGGCCGCCCCTCAGCCCCTCGCCACCCGCCCTCACCCCCAGCACCTGAGCGGCGGGGAGGAAGGGCGGCGAGCACCGCCCGGGCTTACCTACGGCGGAGGTGAGCGCCTGCTCCCCGAGGCACATACGGCAACCCCAGCACAGAGTCCAGCCCGGGCAGTGCAGGCAACCGCGCAGCCCCGCGCCCGCTCCGCGCCGTCCCGGAGTGAGTGCGGCCGCGCCCCGCCGCCTTTCAGCGCGTAGCCCCCGCCCGCCCCGCGGCCGCGCCCCCGTGATGTCAATGTGTCACTCCGCGGCGCCCCCGAAATCCCGGAATGGACTTCCCGCTCTCCCGGGAGCCGCTCCCGCACAGCCACCAGCCGCTCTCGCCAGATGAGTGGCCCCACCGGTGAGCGCCGGTGTGTATGTGCGCGGGGAGCGAGCCCGTGCCCTGCCGCGGCCGTGGCTCGGCTGGCGGCTCCCGGCCCTGCGGCGGCTTGTCCCGGCGGCAGCTGCTCTTCGGCCCCGGCGCCGCCCCCAGCCGGCAGGGGGAGCGCGGAGGAGCGGGTGCCGCTCCTGCCTCACCGGGGTGGGAAAAGGTGGGAGAGGCCGACCCGGGCCCAGCGGGGTCAGTGGAGGTCGCAGAAGTGGAAGCGGGCCCCGTAAGGCTGGAGACACGACCGAGGACCGGCCCCACTTGCTGCGGGGCTGAGGAACGGCGGCCGGGGAAGGATGCGCTGATTTAGGCGTACCTGCTGACCAGAGGCTAGGCCGTGGAGCTCGAGTCCGCAGGCTCCAGTATGTGTTTTAGCACCGGTGTCCTTCAGTCATGGTCTAGCGAGGTGGCAGAGCTATTCCTTTATAGCCATAAAAAGTTTCTGCTTCTTTCAGCCTAACAAAGAGCTATCCGAGGACTTCTGAAAGTGTTTACTCCTGTGATAGGAAACGGCTTTTCTGACCCATTTACAAGTGGCATGGAAGGATTGCACAATTCACGTGGTTGTCCTTCTCTACCACCTTCCAATCCTAAACTCTGCAAGTCCCATCCAAAGGTCATCACTGCATTTCTGCCACAGTGCTGAAGAGACCACAGTGATGCTTTCTGACCCATTACTTTTATGACAAATTTTAATCTCTGATGTATGTTGGGGGTGGTGTGTTTGGTTTTTTAAGTGCCTAAAGAGTATTAAAAGGCAACTGCAAGAACATGGAAAAATGCCATAAGAAGAAATCAAAAGTCTGAGAATTATTTTACAGCAACATGCTATGCCTTGGAATAGTTGAGCTTTCTAGTGCTTGGCTGGACATCACTGTAGCCCCCCGTTTCTCTGCAATATTCTAAATAGCTTTTTACAATATCTTTCCCTAAAATCATATTCTCCCACATTTTGTCTCAAAATAAATAAATAAATAAATATATATATATACATACATGGAGCTACTTAGCAGGAACATTCACCCAGAAGTAAATAATCCCTAAAATAAGAACGTACCAGTACAATGCTGGTATTCTGTGACAGATTCTGTCCACCCAGATCACACTCATGGCTGCAGTGCACTTCTTTTTTTTCATCAAACTTTACTAGGCTTGGAAAGAAAATATGTAAATTATATATATAAATTTATTTGTCCCTTTACTAAACTATAGTCACTAAACTTCAACCACATATTTCTCTATCAGATAAAATCTTGATGCATGAAAGGTTATATAGAGAATATCACTAATACTTCTAAGTTTGTAATTAACCAATGGCCAGTATAGACCAACTATAAATGCTGTCTTCCAATTACAGAGGCTCAAATGACAAACAGCAGCATAAAAATCTTTGGCATGGTCATAAAAATATCCCAATTTAGCATTCATATTGCTAGGGATTCAGAAAAGGTGACTGCTCCTCAAAAGCATTCTCAGACACACTGCAAGCACAAAGCATAAACCTGTTTCCAGTGAAACCCGCTGGAAAACTGCAGAAGCTGTCACAGTTCAAATTTGCAAAAATCCCTAGCAAAGAACAAAAATTACTAAGAAAACCAACAGAAATCACTCCTGCAGAGCAGTACTTTGTGCAAATCTATTGTCCGCTATATTTAGCTTTCTTTCCCAAAGCAACTCTGTTCTGAATGAAGACAAAGCATAAGACACTGCATTTACATAGGTAGGTGATATACAGTAGTTCTTGCAGCAACATCAACAGAGGCAGTAGCGGGTGAGCTGTAGGTGAGCAGTGGTGGGTCACAGAGCAGAGCCCACCTGGTCAATGAGGCTTGGCTCCACGACCAAGAATACTTGCATTTAGCAACCGGCTGGCATCTTACAGAAGCTCGTGTGTCCTTTTCATAGGATACTACTGTGAAAACATTGCTTAACACTTTTCCTTTCACATCTCTAAAGCCCATACTACCTTAATAAACTTATGCCAAGCCTAAGAGCTGGGTTTTAGAAATACAGAACTGCACTTAAATGGGTCGGTAAAATCCCCAAGAATACTGGCAGTGGTTTACTATCACTTGGCACCTGAATGAGCACTTTACAAAAACAGGGGAAAACCCTACAGCTATGTCAGAAGGCTCTCCACAGACCCAAGCAAACATGCCTGCATGTCATGCAAGTCATCTCATTAGATTTTTCTTGGAAATTACAGCAGCAAGAGCTGTTGCTAGAGAAAGGAGAGCTAAAATTCTGGAGCTTAAATTGGCAACTTGGAAGAAGGTTGACACACCTTATGACTACATCCTGGCACAACCTTAATTTGAGGATTGACACACAGATGGGAATCCAACGCACCCAAGTTATTTTTCCTTCTCCAAACCATGATCCAAAGGTGTCTGTCTCCCCCACTGACAAGTCAGGAGAGACCAGCCCTCTATGCCCAAAGTTAATCCTTCTGAAAACCCCCCCAGAATGAGGTTGAAGAGACTGAATAATGGCTGATAGTCGTGATTCAGTCTGTGTTTCCACTCTCACGTTGAGGATCATGTACTGGAGATAACCACCATCTTCTGCAGTCATATGCTACTTCTCCCTCCTGCAAGCTGCAGTGTGCCAAAAGGCTCATTGTACAGAATAAAAGGCAAGTCTGTCATTGAGTTTTGTTTGGTTTTCTCCCTAATCCACACCCAGAAGCAAATTCCATCTCTAGGTCACTTGACTGACCTTTATAGGTAGTGAACTACACCTCTGTAAAGATTAATTGGATAAACTATGGTCCTCCCACTATCAGTAACAAGTAATGCTGCTTCTGTGTTGCATCTCCCCTGGGAACACCATTGCATTTGCCCCTCAGTGGCATCTCCTAGGCCCTGCTAAGGTGTAGATCCCGGTCAAGAAGGAGGATGCATACTCAGTCCCAGACACTGGAACTTCACTGCTCCTTCTAAGCAGCACAAGGTGGCTTAGTCTATGAAAAGTAAGAACCATCCCATCTACCAGCAGAGTACCGTTTCAGACAGAGGAGGTGACAAACAGCCTGTACTTGAAGCATTCTTTATTTACTGTTCCCATCACTCATCTTCTGTGGTGATAACTATCTTGAGCCAATATGGCTTTGAGGAAACTCAGCAAAGAACGCTTGTCTTTGTGCAAGTTATTTGTCAGTTAACAGCCAATCTTCACAGCTGTAACAACATTTCTGAAGTTACAGAGGGATTCAAAAGCCATTTAAAAAAATGATGTTAGCATTTATAACGAAATTATAAACAAAACTGCTACCTGTAGAATGCATAAGTGATGTATTTCCCCCACGAGACTTGCAGTGTAATCTTGCAGAGGAGGGTGTTGGGAGAAACTGGTACCTGCAGCTCCCAAAAGCTTTGCACTGGGTGGAACTTTGAGGGTATTAGTGTTTGAAGCCTCAAGACATACAGCAGTCCCCTCAGAAACTCTCAGTGTAAGGAAACAGTATGTGCTTGCTGAGATAAGACCAATATAACTAACTTTTTAACACACTAGTAAGCCTACATGTATTAAAAAATCCCCAAACAGTAAACCAACAAAATTCTACAATAGCTATTAAACATTGCTGTAATAATAAGCATTGTGGACAGTTTCTTATAAACTCATTGAAAATTTTGGTGATTCTGGCTTAAGCTGGTGCATGAGATGAAATAAAGGTGCTCCAAATAGTTGAAGTAAAAACCTGTACCCTGAAAAGTACAGGGAATCACTTCAGGGTAAGGAAGAGAAAGTGAAGGGTGATGTGAGGTAGCATTTCCGATCACGCTTTCTGCTAGACAGGTTGACCTTTATCTGAGATCAAAGGCACCAGTAGCTGGGGATTTCTTCACCTTCTGTGCAAGGACTGCTGTGAAAGCTCTCTGATGAAGCGCAGCCATGTAAAGCTACTCCTTGCCGTCACTGCACAGGCAGGGGATAGGCACACAGGAAATCCTCAGTTGCAAACAGAAACCTTGAGTTTTCTCTTCAGAAGATAACATCAGTTTTTCTTAGAGGCAGAAGAGGTAGTAAAAGGCAACAGCCAGACAAACCACTGAGAACAAAGGGACAAACCTCAATGTGAACCTGCTTTGTGAACATTTGAACACTGAATCAAAGTACACAGGAAATGCTGCAGAGCTGGGAGTTGGCCGGGGGCTGGCCAAATTCAGCAGAAATGAAAAAGAAAGAAAATGCAAAGGTTTGTACAGTAAGTTGAGAGTTTGAGAACATGTTTCCCTCCCCTATCTTTTGCACCATATTGGAGAAACCAGTTTTTTCCTTGGGTATTCCTCCCAAGCATGGTGAGCAGCTGGAGAACAGGGTTCGTGATACATGCTACCTGCTTCTGAATCCACAAAAGGACAATTTGGTAAACAGGGATCAGTGAGAAACAATGGGGGAGCTGCAACTTACATAGAATCTATGTGATTTTTTTGGCCTTCCCAAATGGTAGTTTTAATGCTACCTTGCTTTTGCTGTGAAGAATAGCAAAGGGACTTCAGCTGTCAAAACTGTAACTGAAGACAAATAGCATTGAAGAAAAGCTACAGGAAAGACAACACATTGGTAAAGGCACCTAACAAGAGGCAAAACTTCACTCCTCTAAGGACAGGCCACAACATGTCTCTTAATTTTTCACTACTCATTTGCCATATAGGCAACTGGTACATTCATATTTCTCCTTCAGATACCAGAGTTATTTGTTTTTTGATCAACTTTATTTCTTCCTTGGAGAACTGTCTCTGCAGACTTCATGTTTAGCTGCTGCACTAAATGGCTGCACTTATATAAGATACTTTACGAAGGTATAGTGATGTCTTCAATAGTTTGTATTAATTTTTAAATCTTTTAGCAAATTAGCTGATATTACTTCTGCAAAACTTTTGTGAAAAATGAAAATTGTCATTACTGCTTAATACAGATGATAACTTACATCAATTGTAAATTTCTTTATCTGCAACTCATTGTTTCCTGTAGTACCACTAAGGAAATTGCCTTTTACTATCCATTGAGAACATTATTCCTTGCACAAAAATTAAGAGTTAGCTCTGTTCTATTTCAGTTCTCACCAACAGGAAGTATTCCTGTGCTGAACTACATTGTCACAAATACATGTATACATATGTATATATCTCATAGTTTTAACATCACTAAGGAGTAGGAAACAAAGGTCTATGAATGTAAGAAGAGGGCTGTTAAAAGCTTCTCATTCTTTCTTGTGATTTTGGATTGTGCATGTTTCAAAATGTCCCAGTCCTGACTCTGCTGTGTGTGTCTGCTGTCAGAAACAGCAAAAAGACTCATCACTGCAAAGCCACATTATAGAAATATTAGTGAATTAAGAGAGTAATTGCTTGGGTGTCTCTTTCAACTTGGTATCTGACTAAATGCTCAACTTTCTGTATGAAGATTGTGCCAGGTAAAAATTGTGGCCATGCATGAGATGACATGGCTGAGCAAACCCAGCTTCCCAGAAGGAAGCCGCAGGTTGGAGCCCTTGAACATAGAAGCCCATGAAAGCACAAAACAAGAATATGCTCAGTGGAGCAGTCCTCACTTCTCTCCTTCAAGATAGCTCATTCCAACCATGAATAATTTTGAAAGGTGTCAGATTCCTGGATTATGGCATCAACCTCAGTCTCCCCACCTGTATTCTGCTGAAATTTTAGCAAGCAATATTTCAATATTTCAAGAAAAAAAATCCAATCTATTAATGTGAAGACTCCACTGATTCAGTGGAAAAGGAGGAAATCTGGGTAATTTAATTTCTGCAACCATGTATGTTTAGAGTGGGTTCTATTCTTTTTTTTTAAGACCAGTAAGCCTGGTTTTCCATTACTCTTGTGTTCCAGCCGAGTTCGGTAACAATCAGGTAGAGCTACAAAGATGCTCTTGGTGGTATTAAGTAGTGTAGATATAGCTGTGTCAGTACAAGCTGAGAACTGAGTAAAAGGAGGTGCCTGTTTTAATTATAGCTGATAAAAAACTAGCCAGAGGAAAGCCACCCTGACTGAATAATAGCATTTAGCTTCAAAAACCACCAAGGAACAAACCCTTCCCATTTCTTTTAGAGAAGTGGTCACTCCCCAGGTGTAGACTGTATTACCAGAAGATGTAAAGCTCTCTGATAATTTAAATACAGGGCTCTGTGTATGTTTTTATTATCTAACCACTTCTGACTACTCTAGTATTAGTACAGCTCTAGGAATGCCTACTATTTATCAGGTTGTGCAATCTGTCACTGTCAGCTGAAGGAGGTCTCAGGAGCAGCATTTCTAATTTGATTTGAAAATATACATGGAAACCTGAGACTGCTTTTAGCAAGAATGATGGGGTTGGCCTAATGAACACAATCTCTTTTGTCGTTCTCAAGAACAGTGTGTCAACAACTAAGTTTAGCTTCTCTCCACATCTGTAACAGCTTCTGCAGGGAAGCAGTAACTTAGCAGCTATGTCATGTCTTGGTTCTGCTTTACGAATCAAAAGGCCAATGAGATTTTAAAAGATGACCTTCAATTTCCTGGAATGCAGGCATTTTTCCATGGATACATGAAAATAAGTTTGCATCAAGTGCTGATTTTTTTATTCTTTTTTCCCCCCCAGAAATGTCTTCCCCTGACTCTGAATACAGGTATATAACACCAAATGATGCCTATCTGTCTAGAGACCCAATTCTCAAATAGCTAGGTTGTTGTCAAGGGATTTGGACCAGAAATTGGCTGCAGGAAAATGAACATGCCACAGAATGTCTCTGTGGCAGAGCCATATGTATTTCGGGCTGCAGCATCATCCACTTCAGTACATAAGAATTTATGGATTTTGACTTCTCTTGGGAAAAAACAAACCAGCCAACCCTACACCTTTCTTTTACTCTTTTATGGTGGAAAAGACATGGAAAAGATCCCCACCACAACTCTACAAGAGTACAGCGATGTCACTGGTAGTTTGCTGCATCCCAATAAGGGAATGATAAAATATAGTTTTGTCATTAATCTGCTTTCTTTTTCTTTTCTCATTTTATGAGTAATACTTCTCCAAAATATTCTATTTTGCATTTGGCAGTTCAAGTATTGAATTGAGTGCCAAGATATCCCTTGCATGCTTGCTGTGGTTTGTTGTACTCTAGAAGAGCATACTAGTCACATCTTGAGATTTTGCTCTGTAATAACAACTACCTGTCAAGGAATAATCAGTGTCAAGGCCCAGATACTGTTCTTAGGGAAATCAAAACTAATGTTGGTTTCCTTTGGGACAAATGAAGCCAGGAGACTTCTGTGTTACAGGGATAGTTTGTCTGTTCTCTCTTTGTTCTAATTATTTTATTATATACCTAATATATGCATGTATTTTACATATATAAAAAACCCCACAACATATTATTCCTCAAGACCCTTTGGGTTAAAAAGGCCAGACTGAAAAAACCCTTGACAACAAAGACCATAAACCACACATTTCAATGCACAGACTGTCATGTTACTGATGATCAAGCCTCTCATTTCCATCAGGGTGGGAGACAGGCTATAGAAGAGGCAGGAGCTGTGCTGCTTGGAAAGCTTGTGCCACTTCTCCTGCTGGTTCTCACCCAGAAGAACATGCACAGACACAGACTTAACATGTGTATGTTATGATACCAAAAATAGTGTGAGAGTGTGTGTGTGTGAGCTTGTTTTGGGGCGGGTGGTCCTCTTTTAGATTCCTTCAGTAGCTCTCTATTCTGAAACCACTGGTGTGATTCTTGTTTCTGTGATTCATTAAACATGGTATTCTTGAGAAGCCAAAGAATTCCAATACATTATGGCCATATCCATTACTCTGTTTAAAGTATCTCAAAGGCTAATTAGGATCTTGTATCCATTGCTTCCTAAATTCAGGAAACTGAAGTTCAGCACTTTTGGAAATTATGCAGAAAATGGATTTTTCCCCTATAGTAGCATGCTAACTTTCCAGACCGCTGCCTTAATGGTACTGCAAGACGATATTTGTTGGACCATAGCTGCAATATGGAAGTATTCACAAATGAGGCACTGTACTGTTGCTTACAGCTCTTTGCGTACATCTGCACTGGTATAATCTGGCTTAAAGGAAGCATCTAATAAAGATAAAAATGTGAAGTGTGGCCTGTTGAAAAAAATCAAAACGCAGCACATTTTTCTGGCATTCTTACTGTGTGTTTCTAGTGCTTTTTTATGTTAGCTTAGGAGTGAGTGCATCATTGCATGACTGAATTCAGTGTTTGTAGTAATTTCATGTCCTGTTTATTAAATACAGAAAAAAACTCAAACAACAGAACAGGGTTCTAGTCTCTTACACATGGAAGGCTAGACAGAGACCTCAGAGTATTCAAAAAAAGGTTGTATTTAGCCTCAACAGATACTGAGGTCAACTGTTTATGTCCGTGCTTCTTAAAATAAGTGAAATAGCTGTCATAATCAGACTGGATTTCAGCTCTGTAGAGGGCTGATCAAAACATGTATTAAACATATATCTGTTAGAACTTAAACACCGTTCTGTTCTCACAGCAAGTTAACACTACTTTTTTATTTCTTCTCCAAATGTTCTATCTCCAGAAACTTTAAGCAGAAGCCTATGATATTCTTATGCAGGTAAGAAATAATTTTCAGTATATTGCTATGATATTCTGTGTTGAAGGTATTGTAGAGGGGAAAGAAACACACAAACCACCCCCACACCTTTCTTTTACTCTTTTATGGTTAAAGAGACATGGAAAAGATCTCTCACCACAACTCTATAAGAGTACAGCAACTCAGAAGCAGTGATACTCATATTTCATCATAGAAACAGTGTGAAACATAGGAATTAAATACAAAACATTTTTGGAGCTGAACTGGTGTCAAAAATTACTTTTCAAAACCATTTGATACTTTTTTTTAAACTTGCCACATGAAAAAAAAATTTAGAGTCAACTACAAACACTCCAGTAGCTCCTGTAGACTTAAATTTCCAGGATGCCAATTCCTTTAAAGCAGAAGTGCCCAGCAGTCCATAGGAAGACACAGAAAAAAGTTGTTTCTAAGGCAGTAAGGGAAAATTCCTATCTTCTAATCTCCCCAGGCATATCTTGAAAACCTTGTGTTTTATCCTTCACAGTGTTACTGAAACATACTGCCCTAGCACTAAATGCTATCTAGATGTCAAGTCAATTCCATAGCCATTACTAATGTCAATCAGAATAAGTTACTGATATAACCTTCTATACACCAGTCATGGCAGTATGGCAGAACATAAAAGATTACTGGAAGGTAAATGCAAAAAGTTAAAGCTTTTAAAAGAAACAAAGTCAAAAATAGGCCTCTTATGAAAGAGCTTCTTATTGAAACACAGTAAATATTTGCTATTTAAAATATTAAAAATTGAATCTACCACTGAAATAACTAAGAGTGCTGGATTTTCAGCTATTTCATACCCACATTAACTGCAAATTATTGGAAAGTGTGGATTTTTCTGCTTGAGAGGAACAGATTACTTTTCATCATGAAGGGCTTTCCATCATGCCAGGAAATATCCTCCCCCTCCCCTGCCCTGAAGAACCCTGTCAGGAAAACCAACAAGGTTACTTGTTACGTGGAGAGCAAAGACAGAAGGCATGTAGAAGATAGCACATCTGTGAGCAACTACTAAAAGTGAAAGTTGAGGTAGACAAGTCACTGAGGAGACACTTGAGAAGGCCACAGCCAGCCACAAACCAGGGAAACATTGGAAGTGGAGGTGCATGTTAAATTACTGAGTTCACTTGTTAAAAACAACTTCCTACCTAGCTCCTGTGAGCTGATAACAATATCTGACTAGGATGTCCTACCAGCTCTTACTACATTGGCAATAATCTTTGGCACCTATCAGGTTAAAAGTTGGTGTTTATAAACGTAGGAGAAATTTTCAAGTACAAAAAAAAAATTCGCTTATGGGGAATAACTAACAACTTGTTATACTGACCACTGAATACGATACTCCTGGCTTATCAAAGGAGCAACATGCAAAACAGAGTACGGAAATCTAAAAAAGAGCATCTAAAGCCACTCCTTTCCTTTGGAGTAGAACTGGGAAGTCAAACTTGGGAACAGAGAGATATCAATAAAAGCATATTTCATCTCAAGCAGATCTGCAGGTTTCTGTCAACTGATGTTCAGAATTTCCCAAGGCATGCTTTTTCTAAAGTATATGCATCTTTCCATGTACTGTTAGGTACCTGAATATCAATATGCATAGTAGTTTATACCTATAAGGATGCAAAGTGAATGAGAGAGGTGTTATAAATGTGAAACACTTTCAACTTTGCTCCTTGCAGAACAGCTAAACTAGCTGAACTGTTGATATTAGAGGTAGTTTAGACAGATATCAGGGGCCTATTGGATCTGTTAGAAACTTACACTTTGAACTAAAATTATAAAAAAAAGAAAAAATATTTTCTCAGTATATGTTGTAAAAGATCACTTGATTTCAAGTGAAATCACAATGGTAAGAGGAAGGGGTAGACAAATTTCAAGAAATGTTTTTAAAAATATCAATAAAATTGTATTTTGGAGGCAGGTTGAAGAACAGGCTCCAGAGCAAAGCCTTCAACAGCAGAATCCAGACAGCACTGCATGTTTTCTTACTCCTCCTTGCCCAGGTTGCACATGTAGTGCACCACAAAGACAGCATGCTTTTCCTACTGCTCTTTCTAGTTCTGCGAGAGAAAAAAAGAAAATTAAAAAAAGAAAATAAAAATAATAATAAAAAGAAAAAGAAAAGGACAGTGGAATTCCCAGTGCTGCGGACTTCACTAACCTTAAATGCATTTTTACTCTTGGTAATAAAAATTAAGTTGCACAGCCTTGCTGGAAAGTAAAATTCACATACACCAACTGAGCTGTTTAAAGCCTGCTGACACTACTGAAAACTAAAAGCCACTCTACTGGGCCCTGAAGCAAGCCATAATACATGGCAAGACACACAGCTTAGTCAAGTGTATTAACATTCAGCACTAAGCCCATCAGTGCATTGTTTTATCTAGCTCCCAGCTGATTTACTGACAAAGAGCATTACCAAAAAGTGAACTTCTGAAGAAAACAAAAGCAAGGCCTTCATGAAGTTCTTGGCAGTTGTAAGCAAGAGCAAATTCTTACAACATTTATTACACACTTGTTTTCAAATGAAATTTGGATCATGCCCCATTTTGCAAAGCCAAATGCAATATGACTTTTTGCAACACACTTTTTCACAGTTTACCTTCTCTGAAGAGAACTTAATCTTTTTATAAAAAGAATGGTTTGGACACAAGCAAATAAAACTCAAATCCCAGTCTCCTCAGAGAACTTCAATAGAAAGGATGCCTCAGCAAAAACTTATGAATGTTCCTGTATTACATGTTCACTTGCTGAAACATGCCATATTCCAGATCACTTCTACATAATCAATATTTTCAGCACCACTTGCTGCTCTGCTGAGCTGTGCAGAGGACAACAATCCTCTCTGGCAGGGAATGGGAAAAATGCCAGAAGAGAAAGAGGAAGGTGGAAAGGACAAAAAAGATGACAAAAGCTCAGCAGGAGGAGCAGATCAATAATCAGACTTGCTTTTTGGCAGAAAAGTGCCAAGAGTTTCTTCTGCATTTCACAAAAGCAGCTTAAATAATTCCTGTTTCCAGCAGCTTTCCCTCGTGTATGTAAGTCATTAAGTTTAGCAGTCATTAAATTGTTTGCTGTACCTGTATGCAACAGAGCAAACATAAAATGAAAGGTACAATCAATGTAGCTGATGGAGCCATGAACAACATGCTAGATGCTTCCCATGGCATGGCAGCATCCAGCTGAGAGAACTGAACTATTTTTTAACATAACATCTCAAAGCAGCACTTACTTATGAGATTAATATGCCTAGAAACCTTTCAGATTGCTGCTTGATGTCAGAAGTGAAATGTGATTGCACTGGGAAACACACTGACTAGGATGCAGCTCTGGAAGTTGCCTGTGCAGGGGGGTAGTTTTGTGGAATGACCTGCAAAGGAATAAACCTCCCTCTACTTCTGCTGTGAATGCTCCACTGCAGAAAGACTTTGGTCAGGCTACATTCTGTTCTAACTTTTTATTTCGCTGTTCCCCACCCAGATACACACAAATTCTTATAAACGTTATGTACAGACTTGCACAAAATGGAGACTGACACTGGTTCTTGGAGGATTTCCCAGAGCAAGTTTAACAGAGATTATATAACATGTTAAATCTGTGTTGGTTGGGTTTTTTTAATATGGATGTTATTATACTACTAGTTTATTTTTTCTAGCTTAACCCTCCAACCACCCTTCCAAATAATTATGTTTTGCAGAGATTAAAAACCCGAGGTTATTATACGCATTCTGTTTCCAGCCCTTACATAAAGCAGGACAAATGTGTTACAACTTCAGGGTCTTAGCAAGTCGTAACAACCATTATTTTCCTTCCACACACACTACTATCACCATGAAGGGGGATCTTGCTGCAACAGCAAACTTTAGAGCTAGCACAGAACTTTGAGATCCCCTGATTAAAAGGTCAAATATAGAAATAAAGTACTGTACAAAAGAGGGAAAAAGTAAGTCTCATGAGGGAGAAATGTCTTCCTAAGGTGTCACAATAAGAGCCAACTGGGACATCAAATTTGACTCCTAGCTTGAAAACCTTCCTACAGAATAGCAACAGCTTCTAACACATGAGGAAAGCAGCCTTGGTAAAAAAGTACCAACAAAACAACTTTCTTTTAAAACCAGCCTCAGTTTCAGAGAAAGAAAACATGTCCTACATTGCTAATTTATTTTAACCGGTAAAGAATAATTTTAACACCATGTGTGATTGGAAAGTATGGTACAATTTTCACAAGTTTAAGATATCAGCGGGAATATAATTTTAGATAAATTTCATGCACATAGATACATTTTAAATCATGCCACCCCTGAGATCCAAGGTACGAAATAACCTGGAAGCTGAAAACTGGACAGCTCAAGAGCAATGTGGGGAGGACAAACACAAGGCTTGCCCAAACCAGAAAGCACTTGGAGGTGTTTATGAAGGAGCAATGATCAAAGCCTCAGACCTCATGTTGTACTACTGCCACCACTTTAAGGACCATTTGCTGCTTAACAGTAGCAAGAAAAGAAAAAGAATGACTGCTCTTCACTGCAGCGGAGTCCCTGCAGCTCTCAGATAACACAGTATGCTCACTGTTCAGAAAAGTTTTCTTCCTTCTTTTGTTCTTTGTTTGGCCTATGAGGTGTTCCTCCTGTTCCCTGAGGACCAATTGGTGTTCCTGTCTGTACAGAGACCACCAAATGGAACTACTACAAGAATAAGTGAAGTTGCTCCAGAGCATGGAAAAGTGCCTAAAAAGAGAAGTCACCTAGAACACATTTTGCTCACACTTCCTAGCTCAATCTCAACTTCTTCAGCTTCTTCTGTGGTCTCTTCCAAGACAATGCAATAGGATACATCCATCTTAAAATTATAGGGCACAAATCACAGTGAGGATATTGACTATTCCCAAAAAGTCAGACTAAGTCCAATCCTAATAGAACTGACTTCAACACATAAAACATATCTTTGTGCAAAGCCATCTCCAAGATGCTCTTCCAAATAAGCCCTTTTGAAAACACATGCAAAGCAAACAGTCAACCATACTTTATTCTGAAGGAACCACCAGACAAAACCCAACTGGTTTGGTTGAGAATACTCTTGACATTCATACACTTCCATCTTAGATACCTTCAAAACAGGCACCTGCAGTAACAGAGTTTTCTTTCTTAATTTGATCTATTGTAATTTCTTTTACAGGGTTAGGACTTGAGGAATTTGAAACAAAAATAAAGCCTAAAGGTTACTAACAATTTCTCCTCCACCTGATGCTCAGCGTAAGGCTTGATTTTGTCACCACAGTGTGCAAATTCTGCCTGGGTGAACACGGACAACATAACCTCAAATTAATTTGAAATAGTCACTATGTTCATACCAGAGTGGATGCTACACTGCTGGCAGGGATAAACAAGGGGAAGTTATAAGAGCAAATTCTCTAAGACTTGTTTGGGCAGTCCAGCAGAGCTTACCAGCAGCAATGGCCACAGCAACAGCCTGGGGCACTGCCTCGGTTTCTTCTGAGGCTTTGTGCAGCACAGAAAACAGCAGTCCAAGGATGATGCTCTTCTCAGAGCTCTGCTTCAGCTCTGCTGCTGGAGACAGCACACAGCTGCTTACCCAGGCTAGGGTGCTGTTCTGGAAACCTGCTCTTCATGCTATGCAGTCATTTCTGCCCTGCAACACCTCCCACACTGCTCCCTGTGTCTTGTGCAGCTTCCTCCACATAACTGTCATCAGCTTCTTTGCATGTCCTTTTTCAAAAGTCACAGAAAACCAGTAGTGGAGAACAAAATGGTCTGCTGAAAGTACAAGATCCTTTTGATAGCTACAAATGCTTCTAGAAAAATAAAACTTCTAAGCTTGTTACTGTTGCTGTGGGTTTTCCTTCTCTATCTCATTGTACTTCTTGTAGAATTTAGGAATAAACAATGAGCAGACTTTAGAAGGAGGAAACTTTGCACACACACTTTCTGCTCTTTTCTTTTCCTCCCCACTTTCTTAGACTTTTATTCCCAAACTCTTTCTTTTCTTCTCATTGAGAAAAAGGCCAGAACTCCCCTCCTCCCTCTTGATAACATTATTTGATACTAAATTTCTGAAAAAAATCAGAAGAGATTCTGTCTTAACTTTTTCTTCTCAAGTTTTCTCAACTGTTCTGAACCCTGCCAATGATATGACAAATATTTCTAGGAGGAAAAAAAAATCTGTAAAAACTCTCTGCACATGTGGGGCTTGCTACATATCAAGAGGGGTTCCTCTAAAGACTTCAGAGAGGTCTCAGTTTCATACACATCAAACACCTTGTGCTGCCCTGCTGCCACCCTATATACACCTTAAGCATCTGAAGAGTCAAACTCCAGAAACACATCTGCTAATCCAGTGCTGATGGGGTTAATGAGATCAAAGCCAGATTCCACTTGGTGCTTAACATCTAGACATTTCCTATATAGGGCCAGGGTGATTGTAGCCCTCCCTCAGATCACCATCACACTGAAATCAGCATCAAAATAACACAAATCAGCCCCTACTCTGATTATAATCAGTATTCCCACTTTCTGTCACCTTCCAACTCCATCAACCCCCACCTTTCCACATTAAAGTCAGTCAGTGTTTAATCTCAGGGTAATCTTCCTAATTCACATGTTTATTTCCAAACATTTTTCTATCTCCTCTCCCACCTTTCCTTCACCACTGTTGATCAGTAAGGGCTTCACCAGTTGATGCAGGCACTCACCTTTTCACCCAGCAGACAAAAGGATCCCAGAATTCCAATCCCCAACACGCAAGTAGGGAAAGAACAGCTTTCCTATCATCTTTTAAGTCTCTCCCAGCAAGTGCAGGAAAGGGCCTAACAAAGCTGTATGCAGCCAATTGTGTTATCAAGGGACTTGGCACTACCAGCTGATACTTGATTACTATTCATCCCTCAGGAAAATAAAACACCCTTTTGTAGTAAAAGTGTAACTGGTTACTATGATGCATTACATATTAACAAAAGCAGGTTTTTACCAAAATTACAGATGATGAAAGCCTGGAAGTGGAATAGGACCAAGATAACCCGTTGTTTCTACATGTTCAACCAAGACATTAGACAGTTTAACCAAGATTTTCACAATGCTAAGAAGAAAGTGGTGGTGAGTTATGTCACACATTTGTACATAAAATGGTCATGAGTTCTGTAAAACTAATAGTAAGGATAACATCTTCTGTGGTAGTGACCTTTCTGGTGTCGCATCCTTTGTATGTGACTGCCAGCACTGTAGTAACCTCAGTTTTCACAGGGTCTCTCTAAAATTTTTGTGCCTTTTTTGAAATTCACACAGAAGTTTTCGATATGCTTTTCTATTTCCTTTATTTTAAATAATTTTTTAACCAGGAGTACTGCTTATTAAAGAACTTAGTTATCTGAGAGGCAGATTTTATACTAAGTAGAGGGGTAAAGTTTACTGGTTTGGTGGAATAATCTCTATTTAGGTGGTGAGGAACCATTCCAGAGTATTAAAGGATTTGTTTGTTTGCTAATCTACTTAAGCACCCATAGACCTTAACATCCACAGCTTGTGTGCTTTAGGGATCTTTCATGTCAGTGGCCACTCACAATGAAGTAGCTCTGCATAAAAACTGCAGATTTAGGCTCATGGCAGTGCAGCAAGTTGATGAGTGGGATACCTGAAAAGAGCTATATGGCCTTCGTCCACTCACCCACCAAATCCTGCTCTACATTCCTCATAAGCAATGCCTGCCTGTATGCAGCACAGGTAAGTCAATCTGCTACTTGCATCTTGCACTTCTACATCAAAACCAACTAACTCTGTTAAGACAGCAATCCAAGGACCATGAAAACACCTCACATAATGCAAATAAGGCTATAAGAACACATTTCACATCCTCAGTTTGGTGAAAACTTGCTGACAGAGAACGAAGGTAGCTTTAAACGGCATTAAGCAAAGCTGGCTTGATGTAAGCAGCTACCCCTGTGTGAAATTTGAAGCTCTTGCCAGCAGTGTGGAGGGAAGACATGACCTTATTATTCCACAGCCCAGATAATCCGTTCCTGGCTAAAGTGAGAGCTGACAAGTATTTCACCTTGAAGGTTATCAAAGCCCTTTCCACACTCTGCTGATGTGGAGCCATTTACTTTACCAAACAGGGATGTGAAAACTCCTCTGTGTTAGTAAAAAGATAAAAAAATCAGAGGTGTGCGTGGTTAAGAGCACACTGCCATGCCACACAGCCACAGGTATTGAGCATTTCCAGCATTTCCAACAGCATTTCCAGAACCATTTATGCAAAAAGGATGTATTTGCAAAAGTTGATAAAATATTTTTCTCAGTATTTTGAGAGTTACTGCTCTCAATTCCTTCCATCTATGCTTAGGCACTTTCTCTAGATAATTGCCATGGGGCCTCTCTTGACATCAGTTATCTCTTTTGGACCTCCAGAAAGGTAGTTCAGCTCTTAGCTGGGATAAATCACTGTCTGGACTGTCTTTAAGTTTTTCTTCAATGACTGCTGAGGAAAGCGAGAGCAACTCCACTCCCCTAATCTTTTAGATGAATCCAAGCTTTATTGCCGTGGGTCTTACACAGGCACATGCAGTCAACACTCTAGCCTCAAATTTTGTGGGAAGGACCTGAAATCTATTTGAGCAATGGCTCTACACTAATTCAAAGGGAAAGAATGTCATCTGGTTGTCATTGCCTTTTCTTGCCACTCCTGGGCTCTTGCTGGAGGCCTGCCACACAAACACCAGGGTTCGGTCCTTGGCAGACTAGTCAACAGAGAAAACACAGATCTCCTTCTCCTATCAGGACTCTGGAGTCCTTGGATTTCAGTCTGCAGGGAAGAATGACACCATTTAAAATTTTTAACACAGAACATATAAAGCCCTGGAGGAAATGCATGGCTGAGTTTCCTACAGATAAGATTAATAAATGAATAGGTAGCAGTTGCAAAATGAGCAGACACAAGCCCCAAGATTAGGAATAGGTTTCAGTTGAAATATTTGTCTTACAGATGTTAACCTGCCATTCAAAACATGTGCAACTACAACTGTGATTCTACTCCCTAGTAAAAGCTCTTTATTAAATTGCACACATTAGATCACCTACAGTATTTTTTTTCATGTCAGGAAAAAAAATGTGTCAGCAAAAGCAGAAGATTTTGGGGTTCATAGTAGGTAAAAATTACAGCAATTCACTACAACCAGAACAAGAACATTAAATAAAAATACAATAGGGTCACAATGTAAAACCAATCTTCCAAATGCAACTCTTTTATAGGTTAGCTCCATATTGATCAGGACCTCAAGACATAGTTTGGAGCAGCTATAAAAAGCTTTACATAGGCCACCTGGGTCCTGAGTTCAGTGGCCATGAGTTCATGCTGGAGTGACCAAAATGCAAAGATTATTCATTGTCCTTCACCCCACCTGTCCTTATGTGCTTGCTTTGTCAGTGGTGGCCAAGCAGTGGGCCTCCCCATCATGTGTGTCATAAGCAGGTCAAGGCACAGGTCGGTTTGCCCCAGCTCCCACTGCAAGCCACTTCCTGCACCCTGACTGCATTAGCACATGGGTAATCCCAAGCCACAGGAGTGTGAAGGAAGCACATTCAGTTTTGTCCCAGCTTTGTGATCACAGGTAGCAAGGAAAATTCTTCATGTCTGCTTTTGACTAGTTCTTTCACGGGCTTTTGGCAAGGTTTTGACAGTGGGTGTCTGCTTTCTAGGCAGATGCATGACTCTTCATCTTCCAAGTACAACTAACTGCTTCTAAGTTTTCTCCTACTTATCACTACATATTGAGCTACCCCAATCACTGGACATTTGCTTTTCTAGTTTTGGTAGTACAGTTTCACCCACCCAATTGACTGGTTTCTCTGGGAGAGCCAGAAACATCCAAAAGCCTTAAGGGTCTGTCTCCTCCACAGCACTGATACTTGCCTGTTGCAATAACGAGAGTTCTCCTGCCCATGAACTTGTGTCCATCAGTTAACCTCAGCTTAATGGGCAGTACACAGTAAAACACCAGGGTTTAGAGTTTGGCTTTCTCTCTACTCCTCTCCACACCTCATCAGCACAGAGTTCACAAGGAAAAACCATCTATAAGCAGCCTTCCTGAAGCAAGAATCACGTGATGTTCAGTTATAGGAGCATTATGTTTGGCACGTGCCCAGTTTCTGAAGGAGAAGAACCACAATTTGACATTTAAAATGAGTAAAGAAACTGAAAAGAAAGAGCCAGCATACACAAGCCAGAAAAATAAACTTTTAGGGCACAATATTTGAAAGGGCTGACAAATCTAAATTCAGTGATTTTGAATATCCATCTTTGAAAATTAGCTTTATCCTGTCCCTGATGTTCATCCTTGCATCTGAACTCAGTAAACCTATGTTCTGTTCTCATTTAGTGACTGCAGAGAAATTAGCCACAATAAACTTCATTCTTTTTTCAGAATTAATAATTGTATATCACACCTGCAGTGAAACTCTGGTTTATACATTAGGGAGAACACAGGACTGAACTTTTTTTTCAAGTTAAGTGAAGGCATTTTTGCATTTTTATCATAAATATTCTCCTGGTCATTCTTGGCAAACTTGTCAAAAGACATTTTATGCCAATTTCAAAGATGTTATTGGAGGAAAAAGTTAGACTTTGTATTTCAACAAAATGTGCCTGAAACGTTGTAAAGCTAATTTAATGTTAACAATTCTGCAACTCAAGTAGTACTGGGGCCAAAAACTGACTCCAAAAGATAATGGCAAGCAGGAAAAAGACTGTATTTCTAAAGAACGTAAAGAAATAAGTCTAGGAACCAGTTCAGCAATTAATGAGAGGATGGAAGACAGAGATTCTTCTCAGATGCATTCTCTTCTATTCATGGGGGCTCTATCGTTTTATTAAAATTAAATCTCAGGGAAACATCCAACAACAGTAAATGCGATTAACCCAGCAGAAGAAAGAATGCCTCTATCTTTGATTTACTCTGAAGCATGGAGGTGTTCAGGCTTATATGGCCTCATACTGCAAGCAATTTGATTTGGTGCCAAGGCACAATGTGTTCAGTAAAACACCCTGTGAAAAGTTCAGCTCTGAATTAAAAAACACTCATTTAAATTACAGGTTAATGGAAGATACTTCAGAAGTGCTCTGTCCTATAGTACCTTCATCAGTAAGTTCCAATGAGAGGGTGAGGGTGCAAAAGTGTTCACCGGGCTGGATTCTGAAAGGACTATGTTGCTGATATGCTTTGGCCAAAACTAAATTTTTTGGTTACTTTCCATATTTTGGTAAGTTTCAAGTTGGTAGTTCATGATAATGGTGATCTGTCATTAGGAGAGAGAAGGGGAATCGTCACACCTTCCTTTAAATCTCAATTTATCAGTGGCTTGGGATGGAGTAAGATTTTGAGTGGCATCAGTCTTTGGGAGCAACAGAAACCTTCTAGAGACTTCAGATTTTAAGAGTATCTTGCTCTTTTAAAAATCAAGTTCTACAAACCCAACGTAAAAAAAGGCGGCTTCCTACATTTAAAAATCCCTTCAGGCATGTAGGTATGTATCAAGAGATTTGGTACCATGTGGATACATGTGGTACTGTGCACATGAGAGGATAAATGTTTGCAGGGACTGGTTCTGTTCTAAAGCATGAACAACAGCCATGGGCCGGCATTCTCTCCTAATGTCCTAAAATTCAATGTGCAAATTCCCGCTAGTGGCAACAGAAGCCCACATACAGAAAGGGCAGCCAGCTCCTACCTGCCTCTCTCAGTTCAGATTTTTGCGTTGGTGGACATTCCCAAGGGATCTGACTGACCACTTCCCAAGAAATGGAGATTTAGTTTTGCTATGCATCTGGAGCATCAATACTGTTATTTTTAGGATATAAAATTATAAACAGAATTTGTTATTGGCAGTTAAAACTAGTTTTTCTTTCCTTCCTTGAGGAACACACATTGGAGGAACGTGCCAGGGGATAACAGTGTGGTATTTAATTTTGGAAATATCAAAAATTTAATGGTTATAATAAATAATTCACAACCTGAGCTTCAAGATGGAGTATATAAAAGTTAGAAAAAGATGATAAAGTAGTTTCAAATGCAGTCTTGATCCCCAAGGCAACTTTTCCAATTTATAATTTTCTTAATTCCCTCTGTCTGTTGTACTATTAAGGGTCAAACAACTTAAAAAGAAAAAAAAAACCTGCACATACATCACTAAGTGAACAGCATGCTTTTTCTCATGCTCTAATCCTCTTCAGAGATAGTAAAATTAAATGCTAATTATAGCAACAAGAGTTTAAAATAAAAGTAATAGAAAAGTTGCTATTTAAAAATAATATATTTCTGTTTGAAAGCTGCAAATTGTGTACAGAGAGGAACTAAGAGAGAAAAACCATAATCAAGGCCAAGAGATTACTTTTAAAATTTCATATTGATAACATAAGTAAATATAGTAGAAGTCTCTCTTAGATATACACAAATTTCTCATAAGTCTATGGAAATTTTTAAATAATTATTACTCTCTTCTGAATTAATGGCTGCTTCAGAATCATCGATAAACAAATCCAAAAAATAACTGTACACAGAGCCTAAAATTATATTTGTTTACTTCAGTAAGTGAAAGCTGCATTTGGCTAAAATTTTTACCTGGAAAGTCTTCTACTTACCTGCAAAACACCAGGAAAAAACAGAATTACCCACTGAAATTGAGAGGGTTTCTTTTTTTAGTTTCCCATTTTTGTTCAAGTTTGTATTGCTTTTGATTCACCTTTCCCTCTGTTTCTCATGTCTGGAATAGAAAAGCTCAGTCTTTCTACTGTGGGGGAAAAAAGCTGAAAATGAGTTTACTTATCTTCATTTCATACTGAGTGTAAAGTAGAGAACCTATAAAGACCCATAGTAATTTCAATAGGTGATAAAACAAAGAAATAAGCCCAAAAGATTTTACCTGTCCCTGAACTATTTTGTGGTCATTTCTAACAAGTTTTTGCAAGGAGGTTTTCTTATTCATTAATGAGTATTTATTTAAGTGGCCAGCTTTAAATTACCAATCAACATTCCTATTTATTATGATGGAAACAAATAACAACAGAAATCTTTCGCTGAGGCCTGGCAGTGGTTTTGGGTTAGCCAAGGGATGTACAATTTTTAAGATGCCTAATTCCCAGTACTTGTAAAGAGGAGTTGTTTAAGACCAAAAATAAATGTTTCAGTG
Organism: Melopsittacus undulatus; assembly: GCF_012275295.1. Classification (NCBI taxonomy): domain Eukaryota; kingdom Metazoa; phylum Chordata; class Aves; order Psittaciformes; family Psittaculidae; genus Melopsittacus; species Melopsittacus undulatus. Next base: position 64,903,008 of record NC_047531.1, on the reverse strand, counting down.
TGATCAGTCATATACCTTAGCTTTACTTCGGAAAACCCTATGTTCAGCAAGCCTGTTTGGCAGCTTTTCTGGAGATCATAAATCAAAAGGTTCAGAATAATTTTCAGCATTTTTTGTAGTGAGGCCACTCCTCAGGTCTGTGCCTCACTGAGACAGTCCCTGGGATTAGACTACAGTTGAGGAAAGAACAAATGAAGGCAGTAATGACACTTGCTGCTACTCTCTTCAGGGCCAAGAATCCACCAAAAATTCAGAATTTGATAATTACTTTTTGATTTAGAGATACACACTCCAATAAACTGACTTAAACTAACAATCTTACCACCTACAAAATGCAGATTATACCACTGAAACTGTAAAAATATGACGTTTTACATGATACCAGTTATGCTCCAAATTTCCACATAGGCATTTATTATGACAATTCTGCACCTCAGTTAATTTCAGACACTCTATTCACAATACAAAATTCTTTGGCTTTTGACAGCTTTACAAAGAAAATGCACTATTCACATTGTGAATAGGTGTACATATTAATTTGCCTTTCAAAGTGTGTGCAGTCCACTTTGCTGCTGATAATCTGCATAAAACTGGATTAACGAATCAGGAATTCTTGGGGTCACAATAGTCAGTGCGTACCGAAAGTGCTGTCCCATGATAGATTTGGCGTGTATGTCTTCCTGAAGAGCTAGAAGGGCTGCTTCTCTGCAGACTGCTGTTATCTGCAAAGAAACAATAAAGAAAACCCCCACAGAAAATTACTATTATAAAATACATTACTTGAAAGGAAGAAAGCGAACACAAGACACAAACATACTCTAAATGCCAGATGCTCACAGAGTCAGATTTTCTCCAACTGTTTTTAATAAATGAGGTTGTGGGTGATTAAGACATCCAAGAAACAGAATATAGCTCAAAATTGAAACCACAGTAACATTACATTTCATATTACAGGATGTTGCAAATTAACTTAATAATCATATTACCTTGTGTTAAACTCCATGTGACACCTGATAAATTAAAGCCCCAACAACCAGCGGTACATTTTTCTGTCCCCCAAAGCACAGGAGCAGATATTCCTCAGGTTCTGCGGGCACTTTTCTTTCTCAGCTTTATGCTGGGAAAGAAGTAAAAACAATTAATTCCAAAAGGCAGGCTAGGAGAGAGCAGTGGAACGGGAGGAGGGTTAAGGTCTCATAACCTGCAATGTGTTTTTAAGCTCTCTGGACTTTAGACAGCGGAAACAGACTGATGCCAGTGTCATTCTAAAGACGCATTACTGTGGTGAAAAGAGCTTGGGGAATGAAAAGAGATATTGTGATTTCCAGTGCAACAGGGAAAACAGTGATTGATATTGACTGCTCCCTTATATCTGTAAATGAAAGAGCCAGCTGAAACACATTTGTCCAGCTATTCAGCATATTTTCTCTGTTTGTTCACTCACTGAAAGGATCTCCCCTGCTTATGCTGTGCTAATGGTTGCCAAAGCTGTTTAGTAGCTTTTCAGAGGATTTAGCAGCATGTTTAGGAAGCTTTCAAGAGAAAACATGCATGGATTTAGATGGCTTTGTCAAGTTACAACAATATTACTGTTAGTTTGGTGCTGCTCTAATGAGCAGTGAAGCTAAACACTGCTCTTACGCATTTTAATGCTTTTCAGGACTTTAGAGACAGTTAAATGTGGAAGTTAAATGTGGAAGCATAGCTGAGATTTAGTGCACCAACTTCTTGCAGAGGTAAGTGATACATCATCTGGAAAGTTAATGGAGGGATATTGGTCTTCCTGTTCAGTTTTTTTCTCCAAGTAGACAGTGTGACTATTTCCCTATCTCAACACAAAAATCTACTTAAAGAAAAAGAAGAAAACCCAAACCTCCCTTCCCCCATCCATGTCTAACACCAAACCTAGAAATCTTTCAAAAAGGAGAAGACTTGATGGAAAAGTATCCTGGAGGCTAAACTTGTGTCAGTCTTTGAAGGAAGGGTCCATTTCCCCTTGTGCAATAAGGGCAAGTTTTACATAAACAAAGAGGAAGAGACCTGCTGGGGGTTTCCACAGGCAACATTATAAAACCCAGTAGGTACTACAGCAGGTTTTGACTGTCCTATTCTGCTCACAGAGTCCATCGCTGATCTACAACATCAGAATTATGGAGCAGGGTATCACTACAGCACAAGATGCTCACTTTTTTTTAGCTGATAAGTTTTACTGAAGAAGCTGAAGGAAAGACTCAAGTTGCCAGATCCAAGAAAGAAGGAACGGCACTGCCAGTCTCATTTATTCCTGTTCCATTTGAACACTGGAACACAGGAATATCAGCCCATAAGCTGATACCTCTGATGATGCTTTTTCTCTATGCTTTGCCAAGAGTATCAGTAACAATGATGATAATTAACCTCCAAAGGGTTTTTTTGTTTTAATTTTAATCTTAAAGACTGAACTGTAAGTTCTGCTATTACTGAAAACTACTAGACACGAGGAAACACAAGAAAACTCATAATTATTTTTTATTTTACTTCCCAGGAACATTTCAGCTGCTTTTAAGGAAACAATTTTAAGGCATGAATTATCATTCTCCCTTTCCCTGGTTGAACTCAGAATTCTTGTGGACTAAATATTTTATATATTATTGAGTAAGAAACAGCAGGCATTCTGGCACAGTGTTTAAAATTTGGGCCCTTGTGTCTGGTCACAGAAGTCCCATGGCATTGTTTCCATTCCTTGGCTAACCCAAAGTATCAGGTTTCTGAGGTAAGAGATTCAACAAGGCAAGTGTGATTATTTTTCTTCATTCAAGTATGCAAACTTAAAAAAAAAAGTCCTCACCAGCATTCTCACTAGCTAATAAAGCTAAATCACTTGTGGAAAGCAAACACAAGGAGTAATATAGCCACAGTGAAATGAGAGCAAATTCATCTGGTGATATCTACTGTGTTATTGGCCTAAGGTCTACTAGCTTTTTGTAGATTTGTCACAGTCACATTAGGGCATTTCTTACCACACCAAGCAACAGAAGGGTTTTTAAATGTCATTTCTGCCTAAATTTAAAACAAACATAGACTGGGTCAAGTGAGGTAAAGAGGGAACACAGCAAAAAGGGCCAATTGACAGCAGAGGAAGGAAGAAAACCCATGGCTTTGCAGCAAGATACATGTCCTTCCCAGGCTTAGTGACACTCCAAAACCAGACTACATCTAGATCATCAGTTTTAAAAACTTGCAGCAGACCTATCCTCAGTGAATTTGTCCAATTACTTTCTTAAATTACTTCTCTCTTTGGCCTACACAACATAATCATGTAATGAGTAGTGTGGTCTAATCATGCATTCTATAAAAAAGCATTTTAGTTTGTCTTAAACCTGGTAATTTCAGCAAGTGCCTCCTAGTTCCAGTGTTATGAGAACAGTGATTCATCTGTTGTTCCCCATTCACCTTCTTCATACTGTCAATGATTTTACAGTTTTATCTCATCCCCTCTCAGTCAAGTCTTTGCAGAGTCCTCAGTGATTCGGTTCCAGCTCCTGCAGAACTTGGCCATCCTTCAGCCTGTCTGCCATGTCGCCTTCACTAGATCTTCTCTATCCTTGTGCTGTTGAGTGGCTGAAGCCACAAGGTGCAGAGGGAGCAGCACCATAGCAAAGCAGTGTTGCTGGGTTCCCTTTCTATTACTGTATCTGCCATCATATTAGTGCCAAGATGATTTTTCTCAGATTACCCACACCGCATCCAGTATCTTTTCCTGAGTGACAATATCTAATTTAGGTTGCATGTTTGTGAATTTGAAACCCAGGTAATTTTTCTCCATTGCATTTATCAGGATGAATAGCCTCTGCCTGCCTCTATAAATGAATGCTGTGAACCAACATTACATATCTGCCCATTTTAAGACAATGCTTAATGATTTTCAAATACAAATCCAACGGATCACCATTTTTACCTTTTCAATATAAAAAAAAAAAAACAAAAAAGTGAAGTCTTTTGCATCTCTGTGTGTTGTCAGGAACATTAATAATGTCCTAGTCCTGTTCCAAAGGCAAAGTTGCAGCTTGATGTATCAAAGGACAAAATAGATATTCTTGATTGCATCTGAATACAGAGTGGCTTTCAGCATTGACTGTTAAAGCAGTAATGAAGACATTAAGTGATTGACAGAAACAAGAGTGATTAAACAGCAACAGGCCAGGCACCAGGTAATTAAGCAATAACTACTGAGGTGTGGGTTGTTATTACAGAGAGGAATAGCCAGCCAGGTGTGGCTGAATACTACTGAATCCAGGAGCACCAGAATACACCCTAGTTTGATTGTTAATTTCAATTCTAAATCAAAGTTTAGCAAACACAGTTCTCATTTTCAATGGAATGAGAGCAAATTACTGACCTTAAATTAATCTGCTGTCTGCAGACCTCTTCTAGTGTGGAAATAATTTTGAATTCATGTGTTAAAACCGTATTCTTATAAAGGACTGATTTATCATCTCAACGAATGCTTTAAGATCAGAAAATAAGCAACTAATTTAGAATCCCACTTAAGTCAAAAAGGCAACTGTATCAGTTATCCTGGGAGGAAAGGAGAGCCAAAATTTGCTATCTTAAGCACCGATATACACACTGATCAGTAATAAGCAAAGCCACACACAAGCTCACAGCTAAGGTGCGAATAACTGAATCCCAAAAGAAATGGATTTACACCTAGTCATACTTCCTGCCCCCACCAACTTACTCCCAGCAACAATAAAATGCCCAGTTACTGTTCCCTGAATAAACAGTCCTCTGCATAACCCATCTTTCTCTCAAAACCATTGGCTACACTGGCTGATTCAGTTTAGCTGATTCTCCCCCACTCTGGCATTAAGCACCGACTCTTTCCAGTGGACTGAAAGTCCTTTTCATTATCTTTGTATTTAAAGTGTTTTAAACAGCTTTCAAGATTTTTTTCCCCCTCAAAAAAAAAGGAGGAAAAAAGAAATGAGCTTCTGTGTTAAAGCCTTAGGTATTTTCAAGAAAGTGGTTTTGTAACTGCAGAGTCTGTTGGGAACACCTGTGAATGTCGGGTTTAATTGGGCTGCAGCTGGTGTCGATTGTGTGCACCCTAACTGGCAGCCACTGGCTGGCTGTACATTGTGTTTCATTTTCCTTTCTCCTTCCTTTTTAACTTGCTCCTCCAACCCCCCAGTTCAAGTTGTAAGGGATTGTGTGTAAGAGGGATTAGGAGCCTGGAAACAGAACAGTACCCTGCGGTTTGTGAATAGCGCAAATTGTGGCGCTTCCTGGAGGAAAACTACCTGCAGGACTGCATGGCCATGTGGTGTGTGCCTGCTAGGCAGTGTCAAAGGGACACTGTCTACAGGCTGGGGAGCTTACTTTCCTGCTCTGTTAAAGAGAGATAAAAAGTTCATACATGGCATTTTAAAAGGACACAAACAACTCTTGGGTCAGGACATCTGTTTCTTACTCAAGCAAATGCCTACTCACATCAGGCACCTTATCTTACCCCTGCGTCAGAAGCTGCTCTATAGAGAGCAATGGCCTTATCCACATAAAACCAGGGAAGTCGAAAAGCTCTCAGGACCCTGGGCCATCACCTGATTGAGGAAAGATGTGGGCATAGTTGTCTTTCCAAACTGAGTAAACAAATCAGAAGATGCACTGTAGTCAGAGAGGCTAAAGGGAGTGGCAAGTAAAGGTTGCTGATGGTATTCTAAAACCTACATAACTATCTCTGTTCCTTGCAACTCCAGCAGCCCAGAGCTTCCCACGAGGGACTTGTATGAAGCTCAATGCAATGCAGGGCAGAGGTAGTAAATACCTTTAGGGTTCTCCCACCCCCAGCAGGTCACTCCTGCTCGAAGTGTGGGATACCATAGCCCCTCTTTCCCCCTTCTCCTTTGTGCACCACCCACTGCCGGCTGCAGGCTCCCACCCACCTCTTGGGCTGGCTCCGGTGCTAAACCGACCCTTTCATTAACTGAGTCAATGCACCAGACCATCAGAAAACTAATCCAGACAAAAAAGGCCTTAGCCTGCTGCTGGGGTATTGAGATGGGATTCACCAAGTCCCAGTCGGTATGAAAGGGGTGGAGAGCACAGCAAGTGGGACACCTCTGCCTCCAGCAGGAGAGAGCTGCTGGATCGCCTCATGAAATGCTGTGCTCACTTACCCTGTTTTAGCACCCTGCTGTGTACAGCTGGCAGTATGAACAAGCTCAGGTACCATAGCACAATGCTGGCTGGGTGAGGAAGACATATCCTAGATAACACTTTGGACAACATCCTACTATTGAGGATGAAAATACTGTTTTAAGATGTCACAAATACAATTTTCCCTTTAAATCAGACTAAGCTGAGAGGCTCTTTAAAAGTGAGACATGGAATTTTTGATGTATTTCAAAAAGGCTTAAATTTAGTACTTCTTTTGTGGTTCAACTTTACTGTTCCATGTATAAAACAGATAAAACAGGAAATATAAGATTACATGCCTTTATTTCCTTCTCTGAGAAGAGAAATTCTTACAGACCACTACAAATCTTGTTCTGTTTAGAAGAAAAAGTTTTCAATACTATGAAATAATTGATCACCCTGTAACAAATTCTGATCTAATCTTTGACAGAAAAAGAATAGCCCCTGTGTGTGTATCTCATCATTCTGCTTGGTTCTATAATCTGTAGATTTAAATGAGATGGATTATACATTTGGGCATTTTGGAAAAGGAGAATAATCTATTCTAACCAGAAAATGATAAAGTGTATCGGCATAATGCTTTTCATACAGTATTCATTGATTCCTCAGATTCACGTATTATATACGTACTATGGGAGCTTTGAAGTGAATTTACACAGTATAATTGTTGCTCTATAAAACTTTCCTACCTAAAGAGTGCAAGGCACTCACAGGCCACACAAATGCCTCGGTGAGACAAAGGTTTCTTTGATCTCTAAGCAACTGTGTTTTACAATGTTATTAGTTTTCCACAAGTTAAAGTGCATACATCTATATAGTTCTGTATTCATGAACATCGACTTGGAACAGATGAGTTCCTATTCATATTGCAGCCATCCTCTGTGATAATATCCTATAATTAAATATTATTTTTTACAAAAAGATAGACTTCATTGTTTATTAAAGAGACATTCAATATGAGTAGACACTGGATCTACTTTAAAAACAGGTCTGTAGTGATGAAGCAGCACTTTGCAATTCTTAATTAAAAAGGATGGGGATTATTTGTATCTCATGTCTCTGATCCAACAGGCTGAGCAAACAATCCTTGCTATTCCTGACTTCTTTAATGAAAATTGTTACAGAAATGTAATTGAACAAAACCAGCTCCTTCAGTGATGTTTGTAAGTGACCTCAGTTCAGAAGTGAGAAAACTTGCCCAAGGCTTTACTATTTAATCTATAGTTTGCCTATTTGTGTAATTTTGAAGACTGATGTGCATGTGACCATGCATGTGGGTGTCTGCAGCTTACCTGAAGTGCTGCCCAGGGACATAAAGTGGTTGTGCCACCTGAATATACCTGGTCTGACCAGGATGATGGCTTCCACTCACCTCCTTCCACAGTGGCCACAGCAAAGGCCAGATCCTCCTTTGCCCACTCTTCCCTGTCTCAGCTGGGAGAGCCAGGCTTTAGGTTAACCTAGTCTACGTGTTGCAGTCACCCGGTGTCAGGCAGCTTGGTGTGTTAGCCAGGGACTTAGCCAGGCAATTAGCCAGTAGCTCTTGTGGGACAACAGCATCATGGCAACAATTCATGAGACAGCGGTGACCACAAAATGCTGCTTCTAATTGCTCTTAGAGTACCAAAACCTAAGCACAAGTTGCGCCTGGGCAGCAGACAGTATCACATTTGTCAGTAGCTCTTATTATTCCATAAAACTTAAACACACTCAGAGAAGAGAAAGATGAGGTATATAGCCAAAATTAAGCATATGTATCATAACTACAGTACATGATGACAGCTAGAAAGAATAAACCAGAGCCTAAAGTGGTACATGCTAAGTGTCATCACACATACCTCTGCTCATCCCGACATGTTCTAACAGAGGGAAGCTTTGACTCCAACTGCAGGCTTTCTTTTTTCCTCTCTCCACTCTCTTAAAAAATATTACTAGATGTGGTATCCTTCCAAACAATATATAAAACATGTACATTCCAATTTAACTTTTGTAACTACAAGCCCAAAATGCAGCTATTTTCCAAAACGTACTCTGTCGATATGGCTCCCATCACTTTGGCAGCGGCATGGCATAGCTGCACCTTTCACAAAGGAATTCTGTAACAAAACGAGTTTTTACATGCTGGGACTAAATATTTTTAAACAGCATTCTCTGCCAACTTCAAGTTTCAGCTATATTTGTGCAACTGAAAAAAAAAATCACACACATGTTTCTATACAAGATTAAGCTGCATTTCTGGTTAACCTCAGAATTATTTCATTTTTATATAAACATCTAATGAGAAAGTTTGACTCCTTCCTTCAATGAGGAAAAGGAAGCCAAGCCACTGGAAAAACAGTCTTTCTATATGTACGTGTGTGTGTGTGCAGCCACTTGTTTTAATTAAAAGTAATTAACAGAATGCTGTGTTCTCACTCACAGTGAGCTGTTACTACAGAGGACCTGTACTCAGTGCCAATGCTATTTTGCTGAATGCTGCTAGCAAGACAGATTGAATTATGCAACTAAAAATATAAAAGTAGAAGACTTGGAGGACATCATTAGCGGTAGCTGTCATGAGTTTCTCTCTAGAAAAGCAAAACAAAAGAAAAAACTACAAAACAGATTTGGCAGCTTCTACCTTATGAAACCTATCATAGTGTAGGTGTTGAGCAGCTGTTGCGCTTGCTTGCTTTCAGATTTCGAGGCAGACATATACCAGGTTGGGTGACACATTCAGCATATTCAGTATTTCTTGCACTGGAAAATAATTCATGCCTTTCCTTCTCAAACCAGTAATTCTTTTCTCAAGTTTAACCTGGGAGAGTAGCTGAGGCCTTAGATTCCTATCAAAACAAAGCAAATAAAAGCGATTCTGCAAAAGGAATTGGGAGAAGTGCCCTCCCTTCCCTAAAAATACTTTTTTTTTTCATCAATGAAGCACAGGCAAGCTAGAACTGTCTTTCAACTCCCGCAGCATTTCTGTTACATTATATCACCGCTAAAAGATTGCTAGAGTCCTAAACTTTTGAATTTGCACAGCAAAATAAGAAAGCGAAAAGTTCTTTTTTTATGGGTTTATTCAGACTCTCCCTTTCAACCTGTCTTTAGATATATGGCAAATACAGACTCCAATTTGAATCTTGCATAGCAGGTTAATGGCAACTGTATTTGTAGTTACCTACATATGATATATAATACAATACAGAAAAAGCAAACTCAGTTAAAAATAATGGCCAGAAAGCCCTAGCAAATCATGTGGAAGTTTATAATTTCTATCAGTTTGGACAGAAAACATGCAAATCCTAGGATAATGAGAATGAGAGATGCATACTTTCTGTGTCTCTGACTCTTTACACATGCATACACATCCTGAGTTGAGGCAACAAGTAAGAAGACTGTTGTGTGGGGGCCTTAGCCTGCAAGATGAATAATGCCCTTAATGGAAGCTCTCTTGCTCTTATTTATTGGGTTCTCAGTTTCTGGAAGGTGCGAGATGTCTCCTGTGGTGTATCTATTTCCTCAGCAGAATGCTAGAGGAATTTTGGACTGTTTCAAGGTTTACCTCTTGGAGCTTCCCATGGTACACAGCTGCTCATGTTTCCCAGGAAAATTAGGGAGGAGTGCTACTCCCTGTATTCCAGGGAGGCAGAATATGGCTGGGAGGACAGTCTGACCTAGCAAGCAATGTTGTTAGACACATCTAGTTGCCTCGGTGTATGATTACTACTCCTAAAGGAGGAAGTAAAAAAGCTGGTAAAGAATTTAAAGTAAGTTTCATTGGAAGTTTTGCTTGTGCAAGAAAAGAAAAAGAATAATTATAGCAAGAAAAAAAACAGTGAGGGATATAAAGATATGAAACAAGAAAAGTTGTGTATCAACAATGACTTCAAGTTAAGGATTTACGTAAGGGATATATTTTAATGGAACAGAAAGTCAGTAAAATAGTATGACAGACATGTGCTTCCCAACAGTCAGTCTAAACCAGTGACGCACTGATCACCATCTCTTTTTGGTGTGGCCTCTTGATGAGTCTGTTCAAGTGCTAACCAGCAGAAACCTAATCTAGCAACAGAGAAGAGAGGAGCTTTTACCTGTTTAGTACCCTGAACTGGCTCACCTAGGATGCAGGCAGGAAGGTAGGCAAGGTAGGAAGGCTCTGAAGGCAGGGAGAGGACAAGACTGCAGCAGAAAGTGGGTTTAAAGCACACTAAAGCCTAGAGATATATTGAAACCACATACAAATGTGTTCACTTGTGCAGTATCTTTCACTCATCTGCAAATTCCAAAGCTAATGCAAGATGCATCTAATTAAGAAAACTATATGCCTGGCGTATACATAGAGGCATTCGCTGGTGTAGGCAACCTTGTGAGTGGTCCTTTCAGGTGGGCATTCCCCACATTTCCCATAAGGGTCTTGGTGTTCTGACCTGACACCCCTCAATCTACTGGTTTTAACATCTGCATGCTTAAAAAAATACTAAGAGTATTTTGAGTTATTCAGTCATAAAATTGTTACTACAGTTCTACTGTCTGCAACAGTAATCTACTAATCACTTTTAGTTTCTATGAAAGTTTCAAACAATACATTTCAGATGTATCCCTACTGTGTCTTCTTAATATAGACCATAAGTAAATGTGACCCATTGCTTGTGCTCTCAAATTACCCAGTCCAGTGAATCATTGAGTGTGTACTTTGAGGGATTCACAGCACCATCCCAAAATACCAGCTCCCTCACAAATGGACCAGCTTGTCACCAGTATAGTTGTCCCCATCACTCTGGGAATGAGACAAAGAACAGAATGAGGCAGAGTAAGATAAAATGCTGAAATGTAAGAACTTGTCATCAGAGCTGTCACTTGCCTTCAGTGAAAAGTTACGAGTGAGCAGATTAACAAGGTATCTGCTTTTGCATTGTTAACATTGAAACTTGTCAGTTTAGCGCCCTCCTGTAGCTGCGAAAACTGAATTCATGTCATGTCTGAAAGTCACTTCAGTATTTTGGAAAACTGGATCTGCTTATCCACAGATAACACGTTTAACTTAGCAAATTTCTCCATTTCTTGTCTTTCATACTCCTAAACTTCTTCTCAATTTTTGCTATGTTATTGTGAAAACGTCCTTGGTCTCTTGGGTTTTCTTTGCCTCCTTCCTTGTCTAGGCAAGACAATGTAATGCAAATTTCCAGCACTGTGGAGAGTCAGAAAATGGGTCACTTGCATTTCTCTTAACTTCACAAAGATGTTTTATGTTCAGAATTTATCCTCAACATTTTTTCAAATACACATAGGAAGAAGCAGAGGAGTCTCCTTCACTTTCCTCCAGGTTGTATACAGTTTGCTTTTTAATGTTGACAGCATTTGAACTTCTAACAGTTGCAAACTAGCATGATAAACAATTTAAGGCCAGAAATTTATAAAATTTATGCTTAATAGTGTTCAGCCATGAGGATCCCCCTAGAGCTCTGTGACATTTCCTGTCCTTGGCCACCGTGCTCCAGATTCCACATTCCCTTCAAGCCCATGCTTTTGTGCTTACATCAAAGCACAGGAGCTCTGGGCCCTCTGCATAGGAGCCCCAAATCTGCAAGCCCTCAAGAGGCACCTCAGGCCACCTGAGCCCTGCAGAGAAGCACCCACCTTTTCCCAACAGTGACAGAATGAGGTGAGAGTGATCACACCTATTAGGTAGGTTGCTTAACATTTGAGGAAGGCTCTCTGTAGGCACTGTGGCATACCACATTACTGTTTTCACAGTTACAGAGATAATGCCAAGTGTTTTCCACCTTTTCTGGCACCAGGAAGATTTGCCAGGATAATATCTAACACCACACAAGAGGGAGGAGGCAATGAGGCCCAAAGGAACTGCTATAGCTGTAGCACAGCAGAGGATGCCACAAGAGCGAGCTGAGAAATGGCTATAACAGAACTAAGGACCACAGCTAAAACCCAACAACTTAAAAGGTATTAAGAAATGTTAGTGCAACCAGCAACAGGACTGACCCATGCAAGTGAAGTGCTCCTGAGGTTTGCATTGCAAATTGAAGTTACCATAAGGTTTCCTGTGGAAGTGTGCCTCTTGCTATCTGGACTGGTATTATTTCCAGCCCCTTGTCAAGAGATGAGTTCATAAGATTTGATCAGGAATTGCCTATGTGCATGAGAAAGTGTGAGCTTTCTATTTCCAGTTTATTGTATTTACCCATTTTATGTCAGATGCACAGACACCAGGACTGGGACAGCAAATGTTTTAGCCCCTCTCCAAACACAGTAAGTGATGATCAAAAGAATGAAGATAGCATGTACAGGATGCTACCACAGAAGCACAGGTTTCCATTCTGTACCAGAAAAACAAATGCTATTTTCTCTCTGATGTATAATTATTCACTACGTGTAAAGATCAGCAGACGTTCTTAACACTTCCTACTTGATATCAAATTCAATACTTTTCATGGTCTCTGGAAGGCTTTGTGACACCCTTTGTCACAGCAACACTCCAGCACTGTCTTTTTTTCCCTCCCATATAACCAAACCAGGAGCAGCAGTTGTAGCACTATAGAGCCCTGAAACAACATGGGACTCTTGCTCTACATGATTAAATGCTCTTTCACTAACTTAAAGGCCACAAGGACGTCATATTATACCCATAAGCAAATGTATGCCACAGGTCTCTCCCCTTACGAAATTTTCCCCAGCTGCGGATCATTCAAAATGCCATTGAAGACATATTTCAATTCCATAGGGTTTTTTTTTTGTAAGAGGAAGACGTTCCACCTCTCCATGGACAGAGCATTCAAACCACACTGCCAAATATTATATGATGTCCTTTCCAGAGTTAATTTTTAATTTCCTGACTTCAGTACATTAGAAATTTTCAAACTGCCTTGGCAGTCACTTACCAGCATGTGCAGACCTAATTGCAGCAGTGAATGCAGAGTCAGCCCAAATGAAAACCTCCCGACTAACTGAAAAATTTCTGCAGAATTAGTTACTTGGTTTAATTTAGTTCCAGAGAGCCTCACAGTTCAAGAAACAATGTAACACAGGGTGCAAACCTTTCTTACCCCAATCTGCTGTGCAGTAAGGGAAGGCAGGTGTCCTCAACGTGTCACTCAAACACCTACCGATTCTCGTTTTTCAGTTTTTAATGCACACAATTCATAACCCATAGATGTGCACAGCTATCAATCTGCACCCTCTCCAGTATGAAAGAATTTCCCCTGGTATTCAATTTTCTTTGCTTTACCTTAAGTCACCCTAATAATGCCGACATCTACTATCGATGATTATATTAACCCTAAGAGATCCTTAAACAAATGAAAAGGACTAACTTCCACTCCTGAATTTCTGCTTTCAATTTTCTAAAGGAAATTAAATAATGTACAAGTCAAATGCTGGGCATAGGCCCAGGCAGCTGAACATCGCTTTGTCCTTCCAAAGTGAAGACAAAGTGTCTGCTACAGAAGGGACAAGCCAAGAGAAATAAAGTTTAACCTCAGCTCCATGTGAAAGTGATTTGGGATAATCAGGGGAATATGCAAAGAGGTTAAGATGAGGACCACATACTAACAGGAGAACTTTACATGATGATCAAAAATGTATCAACAGCTGACCTTCACCTGGGGGAGCTGCTCAGCCCTGGCAGGCTGTTAGACTGGAGCAGAGTAGGAAGGGCAGGAGAAAGATGACATGAGCAGGAAGTGAAAAACCTATTTATAGCTGGTATTTGTCATGTCATGGTAATCTTATCAAGGTCGTTTTTTTTTTTTTCCAGTTTGCAAGATTTATAAGTAAGTACTGCCTGACAACCTTACAGCGAGTCAGCTACGCAGTAAATACACACACTACTTGCCAGTTCTCCTCTAGCTAAGATTATTAATTCACCACCAAGGGACTTCTTAATTTATGTACTATTGATGGACTGCTGATCCTTCTCTTTAACACAGTATATAGAAGGAGGAAAACCAGTAAAAACATACTAGGTATTTTCCTGGTCTTATTTTCTAAGTGAGTGGTTGCTTTAATTGCCACAAGGCATTTCTTCCAACTATTGGGAACAGATGTATTTTGTAATATGATTTCTCTAGTAAGAGAAGCTCCTGATCAAGTTTACATGGTTCCAAAAAGATTTTATGATGACATTTTTGCACACAGAAGAGTGGGTCTGAAATCTCAGATTAGCAATAGTCTTTGTAATTAGGATCAACATAACCCTATCTGCATAACCAAAACTTTGATGGAGAGAAAAAGATGCAGCACCCAGCTGTTAATGCCACAACTATGTAGTCTTGCCTATTTAAAAAGTCTTCCTCAGGATATTATATTTTTGTATTATATATTATAATATTTCATACTCTACTGAATATTTTAGATGCAATGTAAATGGCCCTTAAACTCAGATGTCATAACCCTCAGTGTCTTTACCCTTTCCTGAGTAACCAGCACAATTATTTTCAGCACCATCACTGAGTCATTGTTTGGTCTGTCACAACAGTAACTGAGGAGCTGGCAAAGCAGGGATGGCTACACAACAGTTACATACACATGTGAATCCAACAAGCATCTTGCCTAGCTCTTGTAAACATGCCAGGAAATGCTTCACTGCTAAAAAAAGAACAGCAAATCCTCCAACAGAAATACTATCTATCCATTTCCCTTTAAAAAGTCGAGTTTGTATATACAATTTCATTTTGAAGAGTTATTTGAGGTACGTTATGACTATTTAAATCTCAGGATACAAATTCATCTGACTATTGAGCACATTTGATTCAGAACAACTAACAGGTTTACTCAGTTCACAGATTGCAATTTACCAACAAGTACCTGTATATTTCATGAGACTATAAAAAATTAGAACAGGCTTCAACAATGCCAGTTCAGTATAAAGACACAAGGCAATTCAATCAACTGTCATGAGCTGGGAGATTCTCCTATCCACCCCCCTGCCACCTCTCTCCCAACAGAACCCAGCAAATGAAGCATTAGCTTCAAACCAAGGAAAGGAATGAGGGTGGGGTTTAGTGGGACCACAGGACTTTATACAAACACTATTAGAATAAAATCCTCTGTGAAGATCTCCAAGTTTCACATCACTTTGTCTCTGCAGGTTACCAAATATCAATAACAAGAAGAAAAAAACAAACCATAATGAAGGATGGTAAGATGTAGGAAGTTTTCACAGAATGCGGTTGTTTTGCCATCCTTGAATTTAAACAAAACCAGACACACAATATGCTACTCACACATGAAAAGAGGAGAGCCAAAAGGGAAGGGGAGACTTCCCTCTTTTCCTCTCTCCTTGCTTCAAGGAAGCATCCCTGAAAGCACACAGGCATCTGCTTTGGGTTCCTCTGACGTCAGCAAATACGACTGAAGTAAAGCACATGCTTAAATACATTCCAAAATCTATCTGCATTTAATAACTGGAAACTAAATAGAAGCTATAAATAAATGGGCAGAACATGTTCAACCAAGAAACAAGATCTTTTTTTGACTTTAAGGTGACATTACTTACTGGCTCTGCAAAACTTTGGACTCAGTAATACCCATTATTAGAAATAGAGAAAGTTTCTAATGCAGGATTCAATCTATTAATTTATGAATACTAAAATATATGCACTGGTGACAGAAAAGAGGTGTGATTAATACCAGTGTGCCACATTTCCTTGGTGCCTTATAGCTTAAACATAGCATTAACATTAAATAGTTAACCTAGTCGCAGCTAGGTTATTATGTGCAAAAGTTCCTGAGTTCCCAAACTCCTATGTAGTATGGATTTAACATAAAGATATTCTACAAACTACTGTCCTTCATTTTCATAGTCACCTGAATCTTCTGTTCCCAAGGTGTAAGTCATCTGCATTTCAGATACAGGCTTGTTAAATACCTGACACAGAAAGACAGGGGTTTCCACCAAGAGCTGCAATACAAGTGGTGAACAGGCAATAGAACAATAAGGCATCAAGTATTTCTGCCTGGTTTTTAAATATTGATGTCTCTGGTAAAAGGAAAACAGGAAGAAATGTGGAGGTCTGCTACAAGGCTACTCATCCCTGCTGAATAATTTTGCTAAGACTGCTGGGCAGGAAATTGTAATCCGCAGCTCGATCAGTGTGTGGTTCGTGTTCTCAGAGGGCCTGTGAGAGGGGAAGAAAGATGGGCTCTCCTGTGGGAATGATCACACACTAGGGACCCTGGCAGGGTTAGGCAATAGTCTCTCCACACAGGAGTCAGCCATTTGTCTGTCCCTTTTCTAAGGGACTGAGTGTGGGATTACAAGTCTTGGCTCTATCACAGATGCAAATTTTCACCACCTAGCAAGCTCTGCTGCCACCTAGGATGCCTCACCTTCCTGGGGTCAGTCCTCATTCATCTCCTACACCTCATGGACTGTTATTAGCTCCCTGGGACAGACTCCAGTTTGTTAGATCCTGTGTGGCAGTATCTGTGCACATTTGTCTTCTTTATACAAGGTACCCATTCCTATTTAAAAATTTATCATCTGCCTACTGGAAAAAACAAGACCTGAAACAACCTACGGTGACTGAGTTTGTTACCATCTGCCGCAACCATGTATTATTTAAGCACAGGATATTGCCTCTAATGACTCTTCTGCTCATTATGAGGTGCACACTGAGGCAAAAGAAGCCTGATCCAAAGCTGAACAAGTGCTAATACAGACTTGAAACAGGTACAAAGCAATGTGGGCAGATGCAGGGCTGGTGTGCACAAGCCTGACATGCCTGTCTGCAGCAGCTCAGGGACACCCCCTTGCCCTGAGCTGGTCTCTGTGTGTGGGTTCCCACCACCCCTGTTCTGCCCATGGATGGTGGAGAGTGACAGCAGCCATTGGGGTTCTGGGCACAGCAGGGACCTGTCTCAGGTACTGCTATAGGAATCACTGTCGTGGAATCTAATTCCTCAGTAACAAGCAGGATTGGGTCCTAAACTATCAGTTCCCAGTTTTCATTAAGTTTGTTCATCCTCAGGCCAATTTTTGCACTGGCATAACCCCATGGGAATTGTGCCAGTAAAGACTTTGGCCTAATAATACCAGGTTTATTTCTGTAGTATCATCTGCCTGTGGCTTTGGGAAGACTATCTGTATATTCCACTACAGACCTTGCAGAAGCAAACACCAACTCCGAAGGAAGATTTTTGACTACGCAACTACTTTTTCAAGATAAAAAAAGAAAAGTAGCCTAGACCATGGGCAAAAAATTCAGATTGAAATATATTTAACAAATACAGGAAATTAATGCTCTCCTGTATATTGCTTTGTGAGTTATTAGCACCTAAATATTTTACATGGTTGAAAGTGTATTAATGAGCTGGAAGACAAAGCTATTTAATCAGAAGAGATCAGCAGTAATTTATCCTGCAGCAGATTTACATGCAGCAATCATGTGTGTTTGTTTATGGTCTCCACATCTGGTAATGAGTTTTTGACATGATGGAAAGCTGCGGTAGAATAGTGCACTCTATTCCTCACACTGACTAATTAATTCTCTACTTAATCTGGAAAAAGGCACTTTAAAAATAAACACTAATTTTCAGCAGACCATAAAGAACAGGTAACAACTGAATCACAGCATAGGCCTAAAAACTGGTGTAGCAACCTCACAAGCATGAAAAAAAGGTGATTTTTAACTGAAAAGTGTGTGCACTTCTCGACGCTGCAAACAGTACATTAACGTTTCAGTTTTTTTCTGAAAGAGAAAAGCAAACATACACTTTCTTCCCTCAGCAGTCTTCCTTTTGCACTGCTTCAAGAGTGACATACCTGAGACCTGCAGAGATGATCGAAGCCTGAGTTATAATCTGTAGGAATCACTAAAACCAGTAAAAGATGGCAAAGCTAAAATATTCCCCATCATTCACACACTGGGTGCTAAAGTACGGTTTGTGTTCACAAGTTACCTTCAGTAATACTGTGGACATCACCCTCCACCTCCTTCTGACAACTGATAAAATAAGCAGTAAATCACAGTTTACACAAGTGACATAGACAGGAAAAGCAGCCAGTGCAAACATTGTCAGACACCAGGGAGATGGTGTTGAGCAGGGCTGGCTGCTTCAGGGGGAGTGCAGGGGGAATTCAGTGTCCTCGGCTTCCACTAAAGTCATTCCATTGCTTTTAGTCACTGCACCAAGACCTTGTCTCCACAGGATGTTATGCTGGAACAGCTACTGCATTTACATTCACACCCTATCTCATTCCAGGATAACTTCCTCACATTGATGTGCCCTTAGAAACACAAGCAAGAGCATTCGTCTGTGGCTGCATTTAGCCCTAGGCTGAAGTCTCACCAGGTAACAGAGAACAGAGATTTGGCTTTATCTTATAAACTGTGCTAATATATATCACCACCCTTTGGACTGAAACCAACTTCTTCTCTCTAATCTCCCAATCATTTCCCACAGAAAGCACGTACTTTCTACAGCCCATGAAAGAAGGCAAGGATGTTAGGAAAGCCAGAAAGATTGCAAGGCAATGAAAGCCTGTGTGAGCTGCATCCAAGAATAAATTTCCCAACTTAGGACACCTGAACTATGAAATGAGTCCTTTCAGTGCATGAGAAATTACTATAGTGGCTAAGAGCAAAACAGCATAGGCCACAGGTACCGAGGAACATCACTGCAGAACCTTGGAACTGATTCCCCAGTTGAAGTTATAGGTAAATTAGGTAAAAAGATAACCACGGAGCAAAGAAATGAGTAGAGATCTAAGCTTTTCATGCATGTTGAAGTGACAATACCAAAATACAGTTTCTCCTGCCAAGTGCAGCTCCTGATCTCCCACTCATACAGCCAGCGTACAAAATTTGTAACTCAGGAGTTCTTGTTTGCACTGCAGCTGCAATTGAAGATGCATTTGTGTGTACTCACAGTTCAGATCCCTAACCATACCCTATAGAGACCATCTGCAATGTCCCTGTCTCCCCAGTTCAGATTTCCCAACACAAGTTGTGAGAACCAAGGGAAGGACATAGGGAGGACACCACGTCTGACAGGGATATCCTGCCAGATATGCCTCGTGAGGTACAGCCAGGTAAGGTCAATACTGACAGGAATGGTGAGTTGTTGAAGTGGAACAAGCAATTCCCTAAAACCGCTTTGTTTTCAGGAAGAGTGTGCAGGCTGAAGTCTTCTGAGAAGTACTAGCCTCTGCTGCAGCACTGAGCATAAGTGAGTAAACAGCACATAATTTCTGGAGGTGACCCACTTTCTCTGCATCTCCACCAATGCTTTTCTGATAAAAGTTTTAATTATGTTTTTTCTGTCAGTGCCTGTGTCTCAGCGGGTTCCTAGGTCTGCAGAACACCTTCATTCCACTTAGACTAATTCTTTCTTTTCTTTGCTGCTGAGAGAAAACAAGTTACAGCTTCAAACCACATAGGGCTGCAGGTTTAGTGCTGCAGAATCCCCACTTGCTGCTGCTCCCCTTTCCTCAATTCTCTATCTGATTTAGTGTTTACTTTCAGACCATATGGGAAACATGTCAGGAAAGCATGCATCCGGGTTCATGTTCAGAATAAATACTTTTTATGACTATTCCCATGACCTGCAGCAATAGACTAGATTAGTCACCCACAACTATGTATAATCATATCATCATTTAAATACATTTTCAAACAGAATACATTTTAAGATACAGATCAACTAAATATTCTTCTATAGGCTTTCTAACATCCATTTCCTACAAGTTTACCACTTCTACCTGAGAAATAAAGTGTTATCTTTCAAGTGTGGAGTCAATACAAATAGAACAGAAACCCAGAGGGCTGTGCAAAAGTGCAACCTGCAAACTACTATGTGGTCTGTTGGGTGTTCTTAGCAAAAGAATGATTCAGTGCCACAGGAAAAGAGCTGAAAATGGGATGCTGATGCTTAAGTAAAAGTGCCAACTATCAACATATATATAAACAAAAACAAAACCAGAAAAAAAACCCACAACACTCAAAAGGAGATTATTTTTTATTCTCTGCCCGTTTCAGAAAACCAAACTCCCTACAATTTCAGGTTCATCCAAAAGCAGAATTGTAAAAGTTTTCTGCTGGAGAACAGAATATTTCCCAAGCAGAATATATAATTTACTGCAAAGCCAGATAAACAAAGGATCAAATTCAGCCTCACTCATTACATTTAGCAAGAAAATGGATAAAATAATTTAAATTGAAATACTGAAAGTCTTTTCAAGCTGAAGCATTCTGAATTCTACTTCTACCATAAAAAATTACGTCAATGACACAAACTATATAAATTATTCAACTTAGTGTTTATTTTTTGTTTTTTTGCAGAAGAAAGACAAATGTAAAATTTATAAAAGTAAAATTAATAACTGGTTGGTTTTTTTTCTTGTGTAAGTAATGAGACGGTAATACCCTGTACTACTACTCCTTATTCAGGATAATATATTTTTTTAATTTGTCATCAACCTCTGGGTTGAAGAAAAATCCGATGTGTCCCTTTTGCTTTGGGAAATGGTTCTGGCAGTCTTTTAAGTGTTGCTGCACATACCACTGTCCAAAGTAAAGCATGTTTCTAGGTCTTCTCTGTCTCTGTCCACCCCTCAAAAGCAAAACTCATCTGCTGTTGGATATCTGCAGAACATCTTATCGGCCAAATTGAATGACTGCATCACATTACAAGACTTAACCAGAACATATGGGAATCTTCCTTTGCCTAAAATCATGCACAAAAAATAAAAAAAATGCAGAGATTTCCCAAGGTAACTTGTTTTTTTTATAGCTCTTTTTTCTTTACTTTTTTTTTTTTCACAAAATGGAGGACAGGTGTTATTTCTACAGGCAAACATCGGAATACTCATGTAACCCTCTAAAAAGGAAAGGGATTTTGCTTCTTTTTAAGTAATGCTTTTCCCATGTTTCTGAGACAGTGTGTGCAGTACTGTAAAGTCTCTCCATCTAACCGCAGCGTTGCAGTTCAGCAGAACACTAAACTAGCTGCAAGATAAAACTATAAGCTGCAAGCACCTGAGTAAGTATCCTCCTCACCAGCATAAAGGATCCTGAAAGAAGAGGGACTTGCCCCTATTTTTGAAGTGAAGCACATGATGAACAGCTTTCCTGAGCTGAGGCTTTCCAGTGTGCTCGTTGTCAGGCGTGCACAAACCCATGGTATCAACCACACTGCAAAATTGACTTGTTCCTCTAATGGTCGGTGGTCAGTCTGCTGGCCACCTGCCTTCTCTGCCAGCTCCATTTGAACTTAGAAAACTTGGTATCTGGAAAACTATTTAAAACACCACATTTCCTCTTGATGGGTTTTCTTGTTGTTCTGCTTGTTTTGGGGGCAGGAGGCTGAAGCAGGAAAAGTCATTACATGGTGAAAAGCAAAAACCTCACATTTTCATGTGTGATTACTTACATTAATATGTATCATTTTACATACATAGTACATCTACATATGGAACCCATTATTATTGAGGAAATGTTTTTTTTAATGAGGAAGACTGAACAATACTTAAGAGGGAGAAAATGTTCAAACCAATGTTACTTTGCAGCAGGAGCAACAAAATATTTTAATAAAAAACAGTAACAAGACTGGCCTTCCTATCCAGTATCAGCTTTGTCCTGTGTTCACACCTTGAGAATAGGATTTGACCTTCATGGCTTTTCCAAGCTTTGCAAACCTCCTAAACGGAAATTTAAACTCTGCCTCTGTCTAGGACTTTTAAAAGTAAGACCAGTGCTTCAGCTCTACAGAGACAGCTCATTGTATTTGTTTTCCAGATCCACTGAAGCATTTTTACTCCCTCCACTTCTTTTACAGAGACTGTGCCTGCACTCCCTTCCTACCCTCAATCTAATCCAAAAATAAATTAAAAAAAAAAGAAAAGAAAAAAAGGGGGTGGGGAGGAGGGGAGGGAGAAAGATTTAGGTAATACAATCACTTCTGTATAAATGTAGCTAATTATAATCTCAAATGCGGAACACTGTTTCCTCTCTCTCCCTACATGCTGGGGCTAATTAAGCTTTCTTTAAATGTTGCATATGATTTAAGAAGAAACAAACAACAAAAACCCCTCACTATTTTAAAATAAAAAAAATCTGGTGCTAAAAAGTACTGGCAGGCTAAACATTAGTACAATAAAACAGCTGGATTTTAAAATGCTAAAAATAAAGTGACTAAAAGCTCCCTGAAAAATGAAACACTTTCAAGAAAGACCATTCACTGTAGGAAAGAATCATCTCAAAATGGAGGATGAATTACTAGTATCAAATATAAACCTCAAAACAGGCTCTGTTATCATAATGCAAATATTAATGTGTATTTGCTATTCTTGCCAAACATTATCAGTGTTGTTCTGACTCGCAGGGAACAACCTGTTCTGTGTGGATCCTGACTGGGCTAGGATTGGACTAGGTTTGTCATTTTAATACCAGTAACGTTGTTTTGTTCATCTTGAGAACATAAGCATGAGCAATGATTGCAAGAGGATACAGGTCTCTGCACTGGCTTGTTGTTGGGCAAAGGCTTAGAGCCACAGGACTGTGGGATCAGTAGAGCTGCTTCTGTGGTCCAGGGATCTGTTGCTTACCATGGCTCTCACCACTGACCTTAACTTAGCCTCTTTATTTACTCTTGTCAAGCCAGCAGTTTTCTAAGCACTTTAATAGGCTCAGCTACTTAGAAACTTTCTAAGCTTCCTTGTTGTGTTTTTCAAGTCCTTCTTTCAATGGCAGAACAGCATAAGAATGGCATTAAAACCACCACCAGCCACTCAACAGTGGCTCGATGCAACCCTACTGGGAACATCCCACAGGAGTGAGGTACCAGAACAAATGGGTGGCCTGCAAAAGACATGATTTGTAATAACATCCCAGGATATAGTTCTTGATTTTGAATTTGCACACTGCAAAAAAAGCCCTACTCAGTATGTTACAAGAAATAAAGCAAATTATAATTTGTTCTGTAACTTAGTAACTCAGGTGTCAGATAGATACTACCAAATACAACACCAAATCCTGTCTTGAGTCTTATGTAGCAACAGATTTCAAATTACAAATATCACACAGGCATCATTCAGGCTTTGAAATGTAGTTTACTTGCTACCAAATATGATGTGTGAAATGATTTATCAAATTCACAAGAAGGAAGAAACCAATGAGACAATAAACCCTCTTTCCCAGCAAGTCCAGGATTGTTTCCAAGGACATACAGATTGGCAAAAGATAGATTTATTACCATGGTTTCCTAATGCTATGTTTTATAATTTAGCAAGCCTTCCTATAATGCTCAAATAGTACATATACCAAGCATGATAGGACACCTAGATTTCTACCGCCTGTCCAACTTGGTGGGTCACTCATTGCCTGCACACTTCTGATGCAGCATCTCTGTAGCCAATTTCTGCAGACGGAGCTATTTTTGAAACAGCTTGTTGGATGGCAATAATCTTATGGGGGCAAGAAAAGGTTGCTGCTTCAAAAAGATATGATAATAGTGGGAGAGTAATTTAGTAATTTTTAGAAGTCAGTCTGTTCTTAAACATGCTTGTAGTAGTGTTGAGGCCACATGGAATTGTACTCAATTTCAAAACACCAATTAAAAGGAGAGGGATTCACTAGCCCCTGCTCCTCACAAACACATAGAGCCATGACTCCTATTAGAAACCTGTAAAAAGCAATAGTGAAAGACCTGGAAACATTTACAGTGGCTTATCTTGGGACTAACTGATAAAGAGAACATGCCTTCTCATTGATCCCATTAAAATGCAAAGAATTTTTCTTGGTCATGGAAAAATCATTTTGCTATATCAAAATCTAATCGCACAAAACAGCGTTGTGTAGTTTATGCATCAGTTGATTTGACAGAGGTGAACTGTCAGGAAACTACAGGTCCAGAAGTGACAGCAACAGAATACAGATGTAAAATACATCACATTTTGAAAATTAAAAAATAAAGACAAGCCTGATACATCTTCTGTTATTTCTGCTATCTATCTAATAATATACATTAAACTATAAGACATTTTAATCTTTAGGAATTAAAGAAATAATCCTTGGGTCTAGCAAGCTCAAACATGTATTTGATTTCAAGTGCATTAAATAATTCCATTTGTCACAGGAAATTTTTTATTCACATGAAAATTTTTGAAATGCGGTAGGGGAACAACTTAAACTTTGACTAGGCTAGAAATGAGAAGGTATTCATAGTTTGGCTTTGGTTGAAGTGATAAAGGTGATGAAATTCAGCTGAGTTAAATTCAGATTTCAGACTTTGAAATTTGGTCTATTTCTAATTACCTGTTAAGAAACAAGTATCTTCCTTGGTGCAATACATACATGAAATACATGTTCATGGCAGGGAACAGTTGTTTCAGATCTGTAAGCACATGCTACAGACTACTTTTTAGTTCCTTGTAAAGGGCATATTGATTAGCACTATGGTTTCTCTGCACTTTCATGACAAAGAAAGCATTAGCAGTAACACACTTTCATAAATTGAACAGTAAGTCTTTAAAGAGCTAATGAGACATCTTTTTTTGTTAATGTTCATGATTAACTCCTGCTCCTCTAGGTTTCATGTACAAATTAGACAGCTCAGAACAGAAATACAAATTATTTATGAAACTCATTGGACACACAGAATCAAAGGAAGTTGACTACTGTAATACACATTTAGTCAGCTGGAATCCAGGTAATGGAAACAATTCTGGTGTGAAATAGCTACAAAATGTAGCTCATCTCCAGGATTACCTGTTTGTAAAATACCACACCTGGCTGGATGATTCATTTGCAGCTTCTGCAAACCTTTGACAGCAAATTTATTGGATGAGCTAGGGGATGTTCATTTCAGAGGAAGCACTGCCAGACTTGATTTCAACACTGCAACAACACACTTGTGCAAAATAAAGTTAACATGGATGTTTGCAGTACAATGTGTATTGTACATATCATCACCCAAATATCAATTTCTGAAAATCCTGAATATTGGAGAAATAAGTACATATATGTCAAAATCTCCTATATGGCTTGATAAGTAAGAAAGGACACATATATATATACACACACACATATAAAGAAAGTATAACGCAAGTAGGACACAAATGCCAAATGAGCACCATGTTACTGTATAAGCAGGTAAGATGAACACAATGATAATACTACTTGAGTGATAATATTACCAATTAATTTTTAAAAAGTCTCTAACAGAAGTTGAAACCTTTTGCATCACTTTTGGGCTGTATTTGTATATCACGATGAGTACACTGGCTGAATTGCAGACAGAAAACTATCCTAGAATAATGAAAGTTATTCTTTATTATAACTTTATTATATTTATTATATTTATTTATTTTACTTATTACATATATTTCTTATATATATTCTATACATATAAATTATATATTTATATATATATTGTATAAATTATATATAAGTATATAAATTATATATATAATATATTATCAATATAAAATAGTAAATTTGGCATTGTTTGAAGTAAGGGAAGTAATTAAAGTACACAAACCCATTTTGATACCACCCCCCTATTTCCTGCACAAGTTAGCAATGAAATGCCTCTCCCCACCCCCATACATGCTGTTCATTAACTCTCCGCAATAAACATCATACTTCCATATCACACATTTGAGAGTGCTCCTAAATTGGGAAGTTGGGAAACAGCATTGCTCTGTGCAAAAACAGCCAAGTCCAGTCAGGAAACATATTAATTTGAAAGCCTTAATTAATGACTGAACATTTATACAGCCAAGATTTATGAGTTACAAGGAAGTAAGTCCAAAACATAACACTCCCTTTCAATGGCAAACAATTAGCCTAAGGTAAGATACTGTCTAAATGCTCAAGTTCACTTTCTTACTCCAACTTCCATACATTGATACAGGACATTTGAATTTAATGCTTTTTTTTGCCTTTTTCCCCCTGCTCTTCCATAAATATTGTTTTTAATAAATGTCTGTATTTTATCTTTATTAACACTTAGTTGTGTGTGGTTTGTTTTTTTGTTGTTTTGGGGTTTTTTTAATAAACTAATGAATTTAAAAATATTATTTTTTAGCTCATGGATGCAAAAACAGTATACAAAAAAAGAAGAGGTACAAGAAAGAACAGAATACTTTCTGAATGGATAAGTTTATAGAACTTATTTTCTATATATGCTTGAAGAACATCATAAACAAGAAAAGGAAGGTCTTTAGTGAGATATATATCCACTTATTAAAAAAAAAATCATGTGCAAAATCTTTCTTAAAATTCCCCCAAATCCCGGTTTCTTCCTTGAGCTTACTTTACTGAATTCACAAATAATTTTGCACTTTCAGTACCAAAGAATGTTAGAAAGGAAGAGTAAGTTTTCAGCTTTTAATGTTTTGACTACATTCCACTTCTGAAGAGAACTGACATCTTATTACGATGAGCGTTTACTGTTCGAATATTAAGCAAGACTGCAAACTCTTCCTTGGAAGTCCTCAGGCCTTAAACTAGAAAAGTCAGAATCAAGAAAAGCTTTGCTCTCTCTTGCTTATACTAAATTACAGAAGATATTTTCTTGCCTCCAAATTTTGTTTCGCTAACAAAGGAGAGTGGTTTGTTTCTCCCCCTCGTTTATATAACATGTAAATACACAAAAATGACCACAGAAATGGCAAGATCCCACAAAACAGTAACATGGATAATTACAGGAGTCTGCAATGAGCCCATGTCCCTAACAGCCACACTGCATGTCCCCCCTGGCAAGGGAACTCCCCAAAACACCTCTCTCCAGGTACACAGCCACAATGGCACCTTGCAGAGGTAACTAGAAATGCAAGTGGCACATGGCTCTTGAACTTGGGGATTTTTATTGTTGCTTGCTTGTGGTGGTATAGCAGTACTGAACATCCAAGCCCCTGTAACTGTCATAAGAAAAATCCTCAACAACCTGTCCTTCTGGTTTCTTCTCTTTTTTCTTGCCTGAATGGCAAAAACCATACCCTGCAAGTGGCTGCCAAAGAGATTGAGTGGAGTTTTTCCAACACGAACTCACAAATACTTGGTAACATCCTACCCAAGATACCCACAGAGTCTAATTGATGAGCCATCTACAGTTTTCTCCCCACATCTGCCCCTCCCCCCCCCCCCCCCCCCCCCCATCAGTTTCCCATCAAATGGGAGGTCACTGGGAGCATTTCTGGAAAGAGGCAAAGTTGGTTTATCCCAGTAGAAAACACAATAAGACCAGAAATATACAAGACAAATCAGAAGACAGATTACTTTTCTTCCCCTCCCTTCCCTCTAATGGGGTGTTTCACTGTGCAATGTTACGTATAATAGTAATAGTCTAGTTTTATCACAGATTTATTTTGTTTGCTAGGACACCAGAAAGCCAATCTCTGTAAGATGCCAACTACTCTGAAATCACAATTAACAGCCCCCCGCTTCCCTAAATAAGAAAATAAACCGTCAAACAAACAACATCCAAAGCAGCTCCTTTAAACTGGGAAAAACTCTCTTGGTTTTCCTCCCTGACAATGGGGATGTCAAGACCAATTAGGAATTGCAGTCATCTTGGGGTTTGCTGTTTTCATCCACTGCAAGTGGTCAACCCATATCTGACGGTTCACTTCTGTACACTCAATGCCATGGACAAATTACAGAAGACTAAGACCTGAAAGGCTTCTTTTTCTACCTGATTATCCTTGACATTTTCATTACTCAAAGACAGGAAACAAAAAGCTTAAGCTGAGAACTACATGATAGCTTAAAAAAGTTTAATTAAAAAGCAAAATGATCCATGGAATTGCTTCTAACATAGCTAATAATTTGCTGCAGAGCTGTTACTGTGCTCTTTTCCATCTGCCAATAATCATTTAATCCTTCTGCCAAAGGCAATCCAAAGCTTTATGTATTTCCCTATGTATTTAAGGGAAACCATAAAAGATAACTTGAAAATAACAACTTCCATTTTTTGATAACATAAAATCTGAGCTACAGTAGTGCAGGCACACATCAGCTTCTCCATGGGGCTACAATATGCTATTTGACAGCTTCTATTCCAGGCAATGGTTTGAATGCTAAGACCAAAGTTTTGTGCCAATACAAAATCTTTGTTAGGATTCAAATACAAAACAAAAAGCCAGCTGCAGATAGCTCCTCTTAATGTGCCTTCTTCAGTGGGACCACAGCTCTCCTCCTCCTGAACAGCCACTGTTCAGGCAGGCTGTGAAAGCCAAAGTTACATGGCAAGAATGAAAACTGCCCTGTTTGACAACATGGGTTTGGCTGCAAGTACTTGAAAGCTTCCTTGTTCCCATATTCAGAATCAGTGACTATTTTAATTACTAACAACTTCTCAAACTGTTTCAGAATTGATGCTGAGCAGCTTAATCTCCCCCCAACCCCCCAAACTCCAACACTGTTGTTACTAAAGTTTGTGGATAAAAAAGCAGAACAAAGGCAGGTATTTCAACTATTCTGTCCCAAAAAATCTCGCTTCAAAAAATAAAATTATGCATAATCAAAACCTCTTTGAAAGGAACACAGCAGAATGAACTTTTAAACTCAATTAACTTAAGGAGATGACAGGTATGTAAACTTGTGGTTCATATACATTTTTTGGGATGGCAACTACTAAAGCATATCACAATTAAAATGTTAAGAAAAAAAAATCCAAAACACCAAGAACATAAAACTCTGCAAATACTTTATCAGTAATGACCATCTTTCACAAAATGAACTCAAAATTTACTTTACAAAAATGAAATATTATTTCTATTACAGGAGAAAGCAATGGAAGCAGATAGTTTGTGCACATTCTACACAAAAGTAGCTTTAATTGGTATAGCTTTAAAGTTTGCAATTCAGTGCATTTATTGTGGAAGATATTCAGCCTAATGTCACACTTACTGATCTTATTAGATATTGTTATGTTCCAAATTTTTGCAACAGCAACCATTACTTTGCCGATGACTGCTAAAGGCAAACATCCTATTCTGTATGTACAGAAAGATACCAATATACGTTCAAATATTTTAATTCATACACACACCTCTCCAATCTTTGCAGTTCAGTGAAGTGTAAAGAGCATTGTCATTAAAATACATGCTCTTCGTTCACAACAACAATACTCAGGTAGATTAATAAGCTTTTATACCTGTGCTCCATTGTTCGTTCCTCTGCCATTCATTAACATTTCTTCCCCCTTGACAGCAATTTAACTGGCACAGTACCAGAAAAGCAAGTAGGTCAGCACAAGGTGTTCCTCTCTATGGTTTCATCTGGTATAAACATCCCATCTGAGTTAGCCTTCAGGTACTGCATTTAAATATTCCTGGTGCCAATTAAGATAACAATCAGAACTATTTTGGATATCATTGTCCAAGTACTCCCCTTATTTTTGGAGCACTGAATTCTGTTAAGAACGGAGAGCAAATTTTACTGGAGCAGCAGGGAGCTCTCTGAAGCTCTCCTGGCCAAGCTGATGCCTAAGATTATGTCTCAGTGCTACCTCCGTGGGAAACCCCTTGAGACTCTCAGCATATCCAAGAAGAAAATATATATGTACATAAAGAAAGGTAAACTGAACACTGAGATTTGATAGTCAGACATTGTGTACTACTACAAGTAACTACAATAGGCAGTTAAGCCAGTTAGATACATGCTGTTAAGGGATTGAGAAACAGCAAGTGGTATGTAAGAATATTTACTTTTTCCCCATGTATGAAAAAAGTGGATACAAATCAGTGGTCTCATGGAAAATGATACAAAAAAGTCTGGATGTTATCTTTTGCTAACGTACTAAGACATGTACAGTATTTATAACTTGTATACAGTGAAGATCTGGCCGTGAAGTTAGTATATAATGGTCGAGGATGAGGACTTAATTTACTGTGAAGTACAATGACTTTTTAATGACTTTCTCTAATTTGTGTGCCTTGCCTTATACTTTAGGACTAGAGTTGAGGTAAAATCAAAGCAGCAAGTTCCCTTCTAACCACATACCCTATGACATCTTCTATGACCAAGTGCCAACAGTACAAGTTTAAATAAGAAAAACAGGTCAATGTGAAGAGAAAGTGCTTTTTTTTCTTTTTTTCCTCTTCCTTTTATTAACATAAAAGCGAATTCTACCACTCTGAACTGATACTAGCATCTGTATTATGTAAATACTTCAAAAGACAGAAATAAACTGACATTTTCAATTTATTCCTGATCACTGCAAAATACAATTTTAACTCAAACTTATATACCCCCATTTGTGATCAGTGGTCTACTGAATGCGTGTGCTTCAAGACATGGAAGGATAATCCCTGCTGTCTGATTCAAAAAAAAAAAAAGGAAGAATGAATTAAATTAAAAGTTGCTAGAAATAACTCGCAGTCAAAAAATAAAACTAACAGAAAACAATAGCAGTAGCCTAAAGAGACATTTTTTCCTTCAGGAATGAATTCCCATCTGCTTTTAAAGAGCAACATGTTTTTCCATTGCTAGGAGCTACAGCCAAAACAAGGACAATAAAGCAGCAGAGTCACAGGCAAGAGCAGAGAGCAAGTGAAGCTGCCTGAGAAAGTATCAGTCTAAGGTCCCTCTTTTACACAGTTGTGTTTCACTGACATCTCAACAGTCCCCCACTGTGCTGGCAGCACACTCCCTCCTGCCACCCTCAACAAAGGGGAGCTCCTGGTAACTCCGCTGCAGTCAAGGTAGTGTGGAAAAGGGGAGGCAAGGGCAGTGGAGGGAAGCAAACAGCACATTCAGCAATGCCAGTAGAGGAAGGCATCTCCCGTGGCCTTGGCTGGTGTGGTGAAGCTACAGCTGTTTCGTAAAAGCTCATGGGAAGTGAGCAGCCCTGTAAGCAGAGGACTGCATACCCCTGGCACAAGTGATGCTCTTGTTGCAGGTTCTTTTCCAAACAGGCATACAACAATAACTCTTCAAAGGCACTGGGAGGACAAAAGCAAACAGAGGTGCTCATTTACAGAATGTGGGTAAAGTATGCCATTAAAATAGCTAATGAAGACACAGAAAGGAAGAAAAAAACATACTGAAATCAACTGCTTCCTATCTGTTTCAGCATTTAAGGAATCAAAATGTTCAGCTCTTCGGGCTGTATGGAGGAAGAAAATCTCAGGTTAAGCAGCAGACTGAATTTCATACCTTGAGACTGTTTGGTGCTCATCTGGGGGCTCGTTCAAATTCCCTCTGGCATTTTCCCCACATCCCTCTGAGGATCACTGTTTTTTGAGTTACTTAGGAAGCAGTTTCGACTATATCCTCCCTGAACTGTTAATGGGTCTGAACTTTTCGGAAACATTAATGCCCCTTCAGCCAGATGCTTTAAATCTCCTCTGCTTGATTAAACCGTTAGCAAATCATTATTTCACTGAAGGATAAAATGTTCTTTCCCGGATGAGCTAGCCAGGCATAAGTTTCAGTGCAAATACTCTCCTGGATACCAAACCTTCCATTTTGCATAAAGATGCTAATTGCCACCCATGCTTTTATACACATAGGGTGAATACAAACAGTACCTCATCAGGTTTCAGCTGAGATAAGATGTGATGAAAATCAGGCCACTTGGGGCAATAAACCCCACCCATCTTTGAAAAATGCATGAGGGGAACCAGAGCTTTCTAAAGTGGCTTAAAAGGAGAGCAGGCAGAGGCGGTGTCATGCCACAAACTCTTGCGGTTCAGCACCACCATGCCCATGAGTGATTACCCAGGCACTCATGCTGTCCTCATTCTTGATCTGTCCAAGCACATTCTGCACGCACAAGGTTCTTGTGAGACCAGCAGTAAGCAAAATCCCATGGGAAGTCCTGTCTAGTACTTATTTCCTTTCCGGTGATTCATCTCATTTATCCCAAACATTGACATTTGGAAAACATTCCGAATGCCAGGTATTTCCTCACCTTCCAGCCACCTGTGCCAAACACATCCTCAGCACTGAAAATGTGTGTAGGAAGGAGGTGATCCTGTATTACCCATACTGGATGAAGGCTGAGTGTCTTTTCCTCACCCACCCACACAAAAACGTTCACGTTTCAATGAGTGATATAAATTAACAGATCCTATGCATTGTTCCAAGAGAAACTTCAGAGGTTCATCTGAGGCCTTTATCTTGTTGTGTTTCAACCTGACAGTGTTCCTCACCTTGAAAGTTGCATTTCACTGTAATACTGTATCCTGATGTGGAGCTAAGCAGAACTTGCTCAGGAGGAAAGGCCATCCAGCAGAGTCAGGCCAGAGTTGTTTCAGTCATAGATGCTTTAATGACTAAATCACACATTTCTGATGAGACACATACTTTTTTTTGTGGTATCTTAGAAGTTTAAAATCTGAGGGCCCAGTCCCCTAATGATGTGTGGAGTGCCTTTGTCCTGTGTTCAGCAGTAGCAGTCATTTTTCTCCTTCTTAGTAGCTGGTGCAGTGCTGTGTTTTTGACTTTCAGCCTGTGAACAACGCTAGTAACACCAATGTTTTTAGTTGTTGCTAAGTAATGTTTACTTTGGCCAAGGACTTTCTGAGTCTCATGCTCTGCCAGGGAGGAGGGGAAGCCGGGAGGAAGCAGAGACAGAGACAGGACACCTGAACCAAACTAGCCATTCCATACCACAGCATTCCATGCCCAGTATATAAACTGGGGGCAGTTATCCAGAAGGGCTAGATCACTGCTCAGGTCAGGCTGGATATCAGTCAGCGGGTGGTGAGCGGTTATATTCTCTTCCCTTGTTATTTCCCTTATCATTATTATTATTGGTGGCAGCAGCAGTGGTTTGTGTCATACCTTAGTTACTGGACTGTTCTTATCTCAACCCGCTGGAGTTACATTATTTCAATTCTCCTCCCCATGCCTCTGGGAGCCAGGTGGGGGAGCAAAGGGGTGGGGAGTGAGGGAGGAGCTGTGTGGTTCTGAGTTACTGGCTGGGCTTAAACCGCAACAGCCTTCAACACCTGTGGAATTCAATGGGAATTGAACACATGCTGTATCTAGCATAACTAAGCATAAAAGGAACAAACACATTTGTACTTAAAAATCAAAATGATGGGCTGTAGCCATGACATGATTTGAAAGGTCTACTGTTTGTTTGCTTTTTCCTCCACACAGAAACATCACCCTTTGTTTTTCTACTTTTTTGATGCCTTCACTCCCAAAAGCCTGTGTCTCTTTTCAGGCTACTATACGGGATTGGATTTATTGCCCTTTAAAAATGTTAAGCAGAAAGCCTTTCCCTTAAGTTTGGAAGACCTTTTCCTTCATGGAAAAACTAGGTGTAAAGAAGATAACATATTCTAATTTGTCATATGTCCTTTTTAACCTGTATCTCAGCCCTCTCTCACCTTTACTGTAGAAGTGAGAAATTTTTCACAATATCTTAAAAGATTGTTTACTTTCCTGTATACCTACAGTGGAAGACATCCTTACTTATTCTGTAGTTGGTACCTTCCTCTGTAAGAGAAAGATGAGTTTGGGAAGGTTTTGGTTATTTGCAGTGGGTTTTTATTAAAGTTTATAGTTTAAATACATCAGTATCTTTTAAACAAGACCATGCATGTTTTAGAATACATATTTTAGGAGTCAAAGGCATTAGTCGACTGAAACTAGTGTGCTGCTGCAAAGATACTTTTTGGCATCAAGTATGTCCTCATATGAGCCAGAGCAAACTTTCACTGGCTTGCAGCTTTCCCCCTTCATTCTTTGTTCCCATTGAAAGTTATTGCAAAGTGAGAAAGATATTTTTTACATCAACTGTTCTACTAAGAACCAGTGAAAGATTTACAGGTTCCCAGATTCCTGCTTTACGATTGTGTCCTGTAAGCATGGAAACTGATAATAGCATAGAAACAATGCCAGCCTTTGCTTTCACCATGACCTGCTTTCCACCAATTTAAAAGCACTCAGTCCCATTAGCTTACTTTTATAAGCATGCTGGTCTTGAGAATATGGCCATCATATCCAGAATACTGATTTTTTTCCACTATTTTTAAGCAACTTTAAACTCAAAACTACTCAACACTTGATTTAAGTTTCTGCCTAAAACTTCCCTCTCTGCTACTGCCTTCTAAACTGTAACAAAGCATAAACGTGACTGTGGTTCAGACAATAAAAGAAGGTTCCTCACTCTACTGAGTTTATTCTCCTTTTTATCACCTACTTTCTGGAACTAAATATTTCTACAATGGGGAAACACTGTTTCATCCCTTGATCATCCCTTTTCTCAGAGCAGCC
Organism: Melopsittacus undulatus; assembly: GCF_012275295.1. Classification (NCBI taxonomy): domain Eukaryota; kingdom Metazoa; phylum Chordata; class Aves; order Psittaciformes; family Psittaculidae; genus Melopsittacus; species Melopsittacus undulatus. Next base: position 64,868,656 of record NC_047531.1, on the reverse strand, counting down.
TCCAAGGATTTGAAGATGGACACACCCCTTCCACTTAATTTGTAAAGGCAAATGATACAATCTTCTTCCCCCACCACCCCCCCCCCATCTAATAAAGACACCAGGCTCTGCTTTTATAAAGGCAGGTATCCTTCCTCTAGACCAAGACATGTTCCAGCTACAGACTTTCTTATTCTCTGTGTGAGACAATGCATAATATAAAAACTGCTGGACAAGCAATTTTCTATCTGATACTGTCCACATGATTTTGTTTGTACTTGCACTAGAAAGTGAATTAGGACTATGGGTGTTTTGTATTACAGCAGAGAGCAGCTAGTAATTATGAAAAGCCTAATCTGAACCCAAAATTAAAAAAGTAGAGCACTGGAGTCCATGGAAGGCCCATCTTTCCTAAAGCAAGCTGGCTGTAGCAGCATCATCAAATGAAGCAAATGAGACCCAAAGAACTCAAACTGCTTGCACTTTCAAACATCACTTTTAAATACTTCTGCGGCTGGATCTTTAATTCACTGCACTCTACAGAAAGCACAGAGAAATCAAACAGAAAAAAATGTTCACCATGAAGTACTACAGTGCAAATGCTCTAGAAAAAAACCTATAATCCAGTTAATCTTTGAGTGAAGACATCCCAATTATATAAAAGCATTAAAAAAATAAAAAAAAAAATCATCAGTCTTCTAAAAGTTGAATCTCCTGCAATTTTTCCACAAAATAAAATGCAGGAACACTAGAATAAACCTTAGAAAAATTTCAATGCAGCATCGTACTTGTTTTAACCATTTTTATTACTTTCAAGAACTAGAGACCTCTTTGTGCCTACCAGTGCTCCCTGCTAATGCTGCAGCACCTGGAAGTGCCAGTGAGACCAGCAGGGCAGCACAGCCCATCCCACTCTCCTGCTGAACCATGCCAAGCGTCAGCTGTCTGGGCATGGCCTTCAGTAGAAGTTTCCCAGGAAAAAAAGCTGGGGACAAATATAAGAGTATTGTCCCAGTTTGATGGCTCATCTGCCACACCAGTGAAACCACTGGTCTGTGTGTGAGGGCAAGGAGACATATGGTTACTGCAGCGCTGTCCTTGCAGCAACCAGACCCACCCTGTGTTTGGCTCGGTCACACCAGCTCAGCAAAAAAGAGGTTGAGGTGGTCCTGGGAACAGACAAACGCCTTCATGGCAGAGATGCAGCCAAAGAAGTTGCCTCCGAGGGAGGAGGGAATGATCCTCAGTGTTAACATCAGCTTGGAGGCCAAACTTTGCTATTTAGAAACTTCTATGGACAATTTCTTACTTTCCTGATTTACTGATGCAGAAGAACAACCTCAAGCACTGATGCAGAACACTGTTTCAGAAGGGCCTGGTAATGAAGATGAAACTCAAACCCAAATATTTCAGCTAAGGCTTTGTTTGATCTATACTATTAACATAATAAAAACTAATTGTACAGACATTACTTTTTTTCTTACACTAAAAATGTAAATGCACCTTTTTTTTAATATTAAACTTCCCTTACACACTAGAGAAGGAAATTGCAATCTACCCTCGTAAATTATCTTCAATATTCTCTCACGTGCAGCAGTGGGAAGTAATCACCCTATTTTGCTATCTTGATATATCTTTAAAGATACTCATTAAAAGAAATGTACATCCAGGAGGTGAATAGAGATAACTGGTCATCAGTGATGACAGGCAAAAATACATAAATATCTGATCTGAAAAAAGGCCAGGCTGGAAGCCAGACACATAATGAGCTATCCACTTTATTTGCTGTTTATTCAGCTCATGTCAGGATGATTCAATGCACCTTTACATGTAACTCCTTATTCATACAGCATTTTCTAGTCACAAACCCGAGCATTTTCCATTTCTTTTTCTAAACAAAGGATAGAACAGTAGAATGGGAACTTGCTATTCAACAGCGGAAACTATTTCTAAAGCTGGGAAGCTGGAGACACTAGGAAGAAAAGGCTTTAATGAAACTGGCCACTGTGCGTGCCAACCGTCAAGACTATAATATTCTTCCAAAGAACACTGACTGAGGCTTCTTCTGTATTTACTCTTTACATCTCAGTTATTATAACTCTTTGAATGATGTGAAAGAACAAAATTCATGAGAAATGCCGTATTGGAAACAGGCAGGCTTTCTTCCCCCTCCACAACTAGTCTGTAGCTGCACTCAGTGACCCATTAACTTATTTTTGGTAATGTACAAAGCCAGCACCAAGACATTTGTGACTAATTATCAACTAGGCACAGGAATTCACCACTAGAGCCTCAGCTGATCCAGATTCAAAGGAAATCCTTGGAATTTCTAAAATACAAGCATTATAGTTGTTACCTGGTAAGAAGACAGTTTCCATACACAACAGAAAATATGTTTATATTTATGCTTTTTGAGGCTTGTAACTCATCCAGAGGCAGATATATTCTGCCAGCGCAGCATCACTGACATCTGGGTAAAAACATAGTACTGTTTTGAGTCACCACTCCAAAGCATGGAGGCAGTAGAGCTGCGACAATTTTCCAGACTGACATTTAAGCCGGTGATCCTTTTTTACTGCCTTTTGTTCATTCTGAGATCCCACATTCTGTGGCAAAAAGATGTGCTACACAAAACAGCTTTGGTCACTACACAGGCTTCATTCATCCATTCCCAGGGCACAGTTTGTCCTGTGCTGTGGAGGAGGAAAGCTCTTGCGGGTTTGACTTTGGTGTCCACTGTGACACAGCTTCCCAGAACAAGCCTGGAGGCTTGCCAAGCCCTGCTGCTGCTGCATTTGGCAAGGTCAGAGCCCATCCCTTGGACTTGCAGCACTAACAGCAGTGCCCCCACCAGCCAGTACACAATGCAGAATTTTATAGTGTACCAGCATTTATAGCAATAGCTAAACGAGCAAATGTCTTGCCTGGAAGCATATCCAATGACTAGTTGAGAAAGCCTTCAGCATTATAGGAATCACACAAACACTCCACAGTTGCCCTCTCTCGTGAGCCAAGATAAAAGTTTAACTTATTTCCCTGCCCTTGTAAACAGCACACAGAAAGATGGGGAGCTGAGGGAAGCACATCACATTTTCCAATCTGCTATGGAAAAAGCAGAAGGTGACTATGTAATTAAAGATGGTATGATTATGCATACACCAGGCTACAGGAAGGTGGAAATTTTAATTCTGGTATTTCATACCTTTTAAGAGCTCAAATTTGCAACCTTAATAACATTCTGAATTTTTGAAGTAATGTTATTTCCTTTCAACTGATCAAAATGAGAAAAGAACGAAATATCCTTTTATGAGACACTGACATGAATAATACTCACAGAGCAGAGTGGTGACCACTAACTATCAATACTTATTTTAACTGCCAGGCATAAGTACCTGGGAAAGCTTCTTCTTCTGCCATGGACAGGAAATAACTGTCTGACGTCCATTGTCAGAAGCTGACCAACTAATAGCAATGAGCTATAACAAGAAGTACTGCTGTGTATTATGTCTTGGTTACATGGAATAGGAAAATATGAGCCTCAAAGTGACCAGTGACTTCCTTGCAATTCCCCTACACCATCCCATAACACTGCCTATCTTCCCTCCATCTGAGGTTCTCAGTCACAATCTTAAATGCAAAGAAGATCCCCAGGGATGTGGAGAGACCCAGGTGAACTGTCTGGGCAGTCTGGGGGCACTTGCTCCCACCTCCCTCCACATCTCAGGGCAGCACATCCTTAATGAGGGCACCCATGATGGTACTAGGGCTCTTCCTGGAAGAGGCCCTCCCCCTGCCAACAATCTGATGGAGATCTTGAAGGAAAAAAGCCCCAGACTGTATTGTTTTCTACGCAGAAACATAGAAATCTCACAAACATTCCTTTTCATAATTCCTCCCACCGCTTTGAGAAGCCTTAAGGGATGATACCTGGTCGATACTTGATTTCCATTTTAAAATCACAATTTTGTGCACTGACTCTGTGGCAATTACCATTCTAAAAGTTTTACCTCTGCTCCTGAGTACTTCTGTGTGCGCTGAACAAGCTCTGCTAAGCAGACTTCATCACTGACTGGCATGGACTGAAAATGAAGTTTGAAGATCTCCTTGCGAGTGGCTGCATCTGGCAATGGCACATAGATAATTCTATCTATTCGTCCTGGTCTCAGCAAGGCCTGCAATGAAAGCACCAGAGGAAAAGTTACAGCACATGGCACATCACATCAAGAAAGTAAAAATGACAACTCAATTAAAAACAACAATGCCACCAAATTACCAACAATTTCAGCAAAGCAAGAGCTTATACAATAATAACCAAGCTATGTGTGAGAGTGGTTAATCTCTTCTGTTAGAATGGACCAGTCGCTGAAAAGACAGTAAGGCTACTCAGCTTGTGAAATACCAGTTTACGGAAAAAAAGAATCATAAAGAACCATAGCCATTTTCCTAAAATAATAATTTAGGCTTGTTGCAAGGTGTGCTGGAATGTCAGGACTTGGCAGAATGACAGGTGGCAATGGACACATCCCAATCTCAGGTATTCAATTAAGACAAGAGGGGAAAAAAAAGGGTTTTGAAGTGAAACTTACATGCTGAATTCATGTTGATTTATCCCAAGCTATTAGAGCTGCACATGCTTACTGAGGAGCATTTTACTCTAGCAGAATTTTATGCAAAATAAAGTAACAACAGAGGCCAGTAATATTCAGCTTCAAAAGGGGAGAGAAAAAAAAAAACATAGTCTTGCAAAAGCACTATAATTAATACATTTTAATATCAGCTTTGAACTTTTGGAAATATCCTGGTTTCTCCTCTTGTGCCACAAGACAACAGAAAACCCCACAGATTAACACAGTTAAAAGCTAAAGCCTCAACTTTTCAGTTTCATACACATATATTGGCCCTTGTGCTTTGGTTTACCAGGGTTACTCAGATTATACATACACTGGGGAGGGTGACAGAACAAACTCTGGGCAGCAGTAACAATGTTAAGAGAGGACAATGGCCACAAAGGGTAGCATGGAGGGCTTAGGCTGAATGGGGTGAAAATAAATCTGTAGAAGTGCAGCCTTGGTGCAGGTCAGCAGAATGGCTGCAGAAACTGTCCTCGGGGGGTTTGCAGCTTAGCCAGATGAAGCCAAGCTCTCCCAGTGTGGTGCTGGTGCTGGCCAGTCCCGTGCTGTGCAGCAGGGGGCCCCAGGGCCTCTCAGAGACCCCTCCGACCAGACCAGAGTACCTATCACTGTGCTTTCTGGACAGGGTCAAAAAACAAACATTATCTATATATAAAACAATTATATCTGATACACAGGGGAAGCCAAGCTCTTAAATCTCCGAGAAGAGAGGAAGTTCATGTCCCTAATACTTCTAACAATAGCCAAGTTTTTTTAAAACTGTATACAGTAAAAAAAGTAAAACCCATCCCAGCCTTTCTTACTTGACATTTGAAAAAACCCCAAACCTGTGCATAGCCAATGCACATAAATAGTATTTAAACTATTTTCTAAAAACTGAACAATGTTTATATGATTCAGCATGTAATCTAAATTGTTTTTACGTTATGGTTCTCCCCTGGGCAGAGTAGTTTGAGTTCCAGATGACTAGAGATATCGCATGGCTGTCCCGGGCTGTCAGCCAATAAGTCTTTTCCCAGCCTGATCATGTCAGTGAAAGTCATGCTGAAAAAATAGTAGGAAAGAGCTTTCCTTCCTGCACAGCATTGATCAAGTTAACACCCTTCCTAAAGTTTCTTTAAAAAGACTGTTGTGGTGCTTCAGAGTGGAAAAATGTATCCTGAATATTAAGAGATGTCTTGTTATTTTTAAAACAGAACACGAAAACCCTCAGCAGAAAGTGCACAACACTGTGGTCTGTTGCATCGAGCTCTGTAAGGCTACAGCAAGGCTGTACTAGGAAGATGAAAGGCCTGTATCCAGCCTGGTGCACTATCCGTGGCAGTGGCCAGTGCTGGATCCCTACAAAAACAGCAAGAAACAAGCCATCCACTGGTATTTCCCCAGCAGACTGTGCTACTTTCCACAGCACTCTACATTCCCCAAAGAACTCAACTCCCTGATGATAACAACCAGTGTGTAATTCAGTGTCTAAATCATCTGTGTATCAGGATGTTGCCATTTTTTGCCAACACACTTGAAAGAGAAATTTGCATGTTTCAAGACTAGGCTTGGAGGGAGAGGAATTATACTGCAATTGTGTTCTGCATGCTCTTAAGGAAATGCCGATAGCTAATTCTATTATTTGAAGAAATAACAAATGTTCATAGGAGTACAGTGGTGTGCCTCTTTTAAATCAAGGCAGGTTTAATCAGGACACCTAGATAATTAGAACATTTTCTAGAGCCAGCTTAGCTTCATGCTGATGAATGACCATGGCTGTTGTACAAGTGAGACAGGAAAAATACTTGATGCCAACCAGCTGGGAGCAAGCGCTACACTGCATTGCATGGGCTTTCAGTTCTGAGATACAGGCTTCTAACACAATGTCGGAGCACTCACTCATGCAAAGCATAACTGCAGATGTAAAAGAGTGAATATATATTTATTTTGCTCAGTTACTAAAAATGGCGTCCCGAATGCTTTGTGTTTTATATATAGTTATAGTTGGAGGCCCAAGTTTTAAACACATTATCATTACTTTTTGCTACAATCAGGCCTAGGGACCTTACCCAAGATGGCCAGATGTGCTGGGAATCATACAAGAAAAGCACAAGTCAGCCTTTGCAGAGCTTGCTGCTTAAACAGACACAGACAAAATGGAGAGGAGAGAAAATAATCTGTAACCCCACTTGGGAGAAGAGTTAAATTCCTTCCAGTCCCCGGAGAGAAAAGCAGATTGAACTGAGAGCTGCTCCTCCCCAGCCCTCCCAGCAGTCCAGCTGGATGGAAAATGGGGTGACCCTGGGTGCAACCTGACTGCTCCTCACTCTGCTGTCACCACCCTTGTCCCTTTGGCAAAAGCTGCTGGCCCCTCCCCTCTATGCTCCTGAGGAACTAAATACAGAGGGAGATGGTGAGGAAGGGGCCTGTCTTGACCCATCCTGTGTTACTAGAATGCAAATCCCTGCTTAAAGACCGTAAGTGGGATGCAGAGCTGCCCTGCTGCCTCCTGGTCTGAAAGCAATCATCGAGCAGCATGTCAAGACCGTTCTGGTTTGCAGGACATCACGTTGCCCTCTCAGGCTTTTGGTCTCTACATACTTCTCATGGAGATACTTTTCCTATTTGGAAAATAATTGAGGACTCAGACCAGAGCTGCACATAGAGGTTGGCAATTAGAGAATAATATATCTCTCTTGATAGTTTTGCATGAACACTGAAGTTTCTTCTGGAGGAAAATAAGGTCTTCCTAGGTTGCTTTGAGAAGCCTACTGTGACATTTAATGGGGACACCTGTAGCAGTTTTAACACCTGTCAGTTTTAACACCGAGGCCCAGGTCACACTTACTTCTGCTACTGGCAGCAGTACTAAGTTTGATGGATGCTGGCACCACCTTTTTCCTCAGCGCTGATTTTCTTTTACACCTGGAAGCTATTTCTCTTCTCAGTGGGGTGTTGTGTGATGCAGGCTTACCCACTGCAAGGGGTTTGGAGGTGGTTGCTCCAAGCGCACCATGACTTTGACAGGCCATTCCAGAAGATGGAGCTTCAGTCTTGCAATTTGCACTTTGAAAGTCAAGAGGAGCATGAGAAGGACACCCATGTCACCTCCAGATCAGCCCTGCTGCCCACGGGGTCTATTGGGATGCAGTGCTGACTGGTGAGGCAGGAGGTGAAGTTGCCTGGGATTGATCCTTGCTGTGAGCTGGAGAAGGACGAATTCAGCAAGAGAAGGCAGTGGCTTGGCTGTGCAGGAGCAGAGGCAGATGGGGGAGGGTGAAGAGTTGAAGCAGGACTGCAGGTTCAGGCAGATATGAGCTGCCAGGAGTACAAAATTAACCGCTTGCGGCTGGGAGATGCAAAATTGATTTGAGGCTGGGAGCACACAGAAGGTGGGAAGTTGATGGGGCCAAAATTAATTGATGTGTGCGCAAAGCTACATAATTCACTGATGTTGAGATGCAAGGGTTGCATAATTTATGTAGGCCAGGAAGGGTACAAAATTAACTAATTGGGGTTTTGGTAGAAACCAGAGCACTTCATACCATTAAGAAATTCTTTTGCAAGTTTATGTAATTTTTTTGTTGTTATCACAACTGTTACAGAAAGGGTCTAAGTGCACATGTACTGAGAGGTTACTAGTGGTACACAGATGCAATACTGTTCAGAGGAGCACTAAGAAAGTGAGATAATCATCATGTAATACATAATGTCATCGATAGCAAAACCACATATTAATTAAGAAGAAACTGCTCTCCTTTCAAAAAGAAATGCTTAAACTTTTTGGTAATTAAAATAGAGTGTTACTTCAAAATTTATCATTGGAAAAGATAGCTAGATCAAAGATGTGTATTTTGTGTGCAATTACAAAGATAATTATTTCATGAAAGAAACCTTCAATAAGTAAAGCCAGAAAAATATCTAAGGTTCCTGTTAAGAATGGACAAGAATTAACCTTAAGGTTTTGCTAATTTTCCTCCTCCTCTTTTTTCTTTTTTTTTTAAAGCATCCATCTCTAGTTAGCTTTTCCAAAGAACTAAATTGTCAAACAATGCAGAACTCTAACACTGACAGAAGCATGCCCAGCTGATGAGCTTTCTGTGGGATAGAAAAAATACATTTCCTACTGACATACTTTTACAGCCATGCTTAACTCACCAAAATCATTCTGAACCAATCTTTTAACAGAACAACATACAGAAAGGGTGCAGGAGGGTAACCTGACATTAGAGAAAAACCCAATAGAATTAAAAACTATTGTGCCAAACTGACAAAATTTTCCTTAGCAAAACATAAGCCACACAGTAAATGGCATATTGAGGCGTGTAAGAGAAAGCAAGTAGGTTCAACAGCTAATGAAGCTCATCTGGACAATCAATGCTACTGCATAGTCTCTGCTGCAATTGACCTCCACAAGTAGGAACAGATTTTTAGACTAAATTTAAGACTTTTCCTGCCAAGACATTTATTTTAATGCAGAACCTAAAAAATTGAACAAAAAGTTGAATCCTGCCTTTGGGGTCCCCTGGGATTAGACCACAGATGAAAATGTGAGGACTGGAAATAATAAAACAATCTGTTTCCTTTGTAACTAAATCCTTCCAACTTCAATTAACAATTGCAATTCATGAGCCCTGGTTGTGGTCCCTACTTACACGGACTCCCAAATATCAGAGGTATTCTGTATCTAGTAACATAATTGGGTAATGCCATTTTTTTTTACTTTCATGATTAAACTTTTGAATGTATCTAAAGCATTTTAGTCATATTTTTCCTGCACTCTGCGCAAGCAGTATCTCTTTGTGAGATCCTTTCAGCAGTTTTGCCCATATGTCAGGACAGATGTGTTGCACCTGTGGAAAGTATTAAGCTAAAAAAGACAGGCTGAGGAAGCGAATTTGCTAGCAATGATGAAAGGGCCTTCTTGTGCCATCACATTTATCTCTTGCAGGAGTGAAGTCAGCTCCCATAAAGGTGCTTCTCCTATGCTTTTGAGGCTCACCTCAGTGCCTGATATTTTTGCTCCCACTCTGTGCCAGAGCAGGTCACTCTCCCAGCATGAGAGACCAGGAAGTGTTTGGCATTTTAGGATCTTTGAAAATGTTAAGTACAGGAAGCTCATCCATCCTGTTTGCTAGACAAGCTACTGGAGGCTTTCTGCAGTCATGGATTTATTACCAAAATTAAAAGGTGCTGAGGAGAAAAGACATATTACAGTGTCACTATTAAGGACTTAAAAACCACAGCCCACTGTAAAGATAAATTTTATTGTTCCACAAGATTTTTATTTCCTCTCCTTCTGGCATGAGCTGCTTCAGGAGGCAACCCCAAATTCCTCTGGTTTAGGTGACACCCTTACTTGCTGTGTCACAAGGCTGGAGTCTTGTAATTACAGGCTCCTGAGTCAAGGGATACTTTTCTTGCCAACAGCCCCTTTCTCCATACTCTTCCTCCTCTCCACCTTCTTCCTTCCATGCCAATGTCTGTCACCAGCGTCAGAACACGCCAATATCTCTTAACCAGTTCCCCTCTGATGACTTGTTTGCTGGTCACCATCCTTGTACTTCTTCCAGGATTTGTGCACATTACTCTCTGCTGTTGTTACATATCCACAATTCCTTTCAGGGTGCAGCAGTTTTCTTCTTTAACCTAGACTATATCCATGACTTCAAAAGCTGCATTTTATTAGATATTACTGGAAACAAGCTCCAACAAAATGTTGCAGTCTCCTACACTATCCGTCCCTAAGCAAAGACTTCACCTTCCACATAGATTTCTAAAAATCAGGCTGTACAACCCTTCCATCATGACAGTCTTGCTCAAGACCTGGAGCATTGTGCAAGCTGACAAGAAAAGACATGACAGGTTTGACAGCAGGTGTTCAGGATGAATGAGCACTATCAAGTAGCAGTGAGCACAGTGGAAACATTTTACTCAGGCATTAACCACAAGTACTAATTAAAGGCAGAGAACAAACACATGGTTTGATACACCAACAAACAGTAAACCAACTTCAACAAGGAGAGAGTTTATATCATCTGAGTCCAAACCTAGATGAAGCAGCAGAGAATTAACCATCTAAAAACCAATAATGCAATGTGCCCTTCACTGCTGCGCAGCCAAATGTCCTTGCTACTGTAGGATTCATCTACTCTGTTTGCTTATCCTCCAGGCCTACTACCATTAGTTAATCCTTCTCCTTCAGTCACTGAGTTTTGCTCATTCCAGTTCATCTCATCAAAAGAGAGAAACTTTATGTGCAATTCAATTAAAAAAAATATTTTTCAGAATTGCTCCTTTTGCTGGCAACCAACAGGAATTAACACCTTCAGCTACCACTACAGATCAGTGTCTTAATTATTGCAACAAAACACGGTTTATCCTACAGTTGCAGGATGCAGAGAAATAACAAATTCATCTTCCCTTATCAAATGCAACCTGGGAAAAGAACTGCCTCGAATCAATAAAAAACACTGGCATCACTTGCTTGAATGACATACGCTGCTTCTGCAGGTTTCATAGCAAATCAGTCATTTTCACTAATGGTGGTAATTTTAAACAGATATGAGCATTACTTACATAAGTTATAAATAAGCAGCATTCAAAGTCCCTCAAGAAAGCAAAAATTTCCAGAGTTGATGTGAAAAGACATTCAGCCTCCAGAAGCCAAAGTGCTTAGAGCTGCTTTGATTTTCTCTACCTGACATCTGCTGTCAGGCAAGAATTAGGTCCCACTTTGTGCTGAGTCCCTAACTACCACCACCATGCAGTGCCTGCCACACAGACAGTTTGTGTGCCACTGCACCCAGGAGTGCTTCCCTGCAGTCTGGCCTCCTCACCACCCCCCTCACCTTACTGCCAAACCATGGGATTTCAGGCTGCTCTGCCTGGAAGTAACTGTGCCTCTGCTTCCTTTGGGGATATGGCACCAAGCATGTAGTGCCAGTGAATATTCAGCTGCCTTACCTTGCCTATCCAGCACAGGGAAGAGGCTGCTGTGCCCTCCTACCTCCTAAGCTCCCCTCCCATGGTCTTCCTGACCACGGGATGAACTGCATCAGACAGCAGCCATGGTTCCATGTGGCTAAAGGATGGCAGAGAAGAGGGATGGGTGGTAGGGTTACTGCCTCTCCAGAGGTAGTAGAAACAGCTTGTGGATGCAAGAGGAGAAAAAAACAGCAAAAAAACTGACTTGTATTTCCAAACCAGTAGGCACCAAAACATACTCATCTTTTTAACCAGAGTAACATCAGTGTCCCATCTGCTTTACATCACAGTCCTGCCACTGAGTTTGATTAATATAGCTAATTCAAGGGGAATCATGGAGAAAGAAAACTTGAGGAGACTTGTTTCATTGCAGCAATGACACCGTGTAAACACAACTGTGAGGAACAATGCACTCCTTGGCCCATGCAGACAATACCAGAGCATGTTTTTATGCGATTTTGTTCAGATGGGATTAAAATATCTCAAGAAACTGAGTTTCAATCACTTCTCTTGGCAGGAACATTTGTAGGCAGATACTCTGTAGTTGCAGAACCAGTATCTCCATGCTTTTTTCCCCTGATATTTCCAACAGTTAAATTGGTCAGTTGGCACAAATTACTACAGTGCTCACTGGGAGCCATGCTTTGCCCAGGCCTCGATCTATAAAAGTCTAAACCTGTCAGTAACACAGCACATTTTCAATGCAGTAAAAGCAGTGCAAATCCAAGCAATCTTACTGATACAATTACAGATATTCCAGTTTGGCACCACAGAAATTCATCTTCAGATCAAACCTCTCATGTGGTGGATTCAAAGACGTGGAGGCACTGACAGGGAATGAGGCTCTCCTGTTGCTTTGTGAATATGGTCTCAGAAAAAAATGCAGCAACTTCTAGCAGAGTCTCCACAATTTGCCCATACTTTCAGGACACTCAACAACATGTTTTCAAGCCACAGACTGGGTAAAAAATAGTGCCCAATCTTTCTTTGTCTGCTTGTTCAGGCTGCTGCTGTGCCGTTCTCTCCTTGCAACTGTGCTGACTGGCTGCGGCATTGGCTTCCTTTGCAAGGGGGATTTCAGACACAAGATCTTGTTCTCTCCCCATGTCCAACATGAGCAGTTTCACCTCAGTGGTGTGGGAACAAAGGATATCCCTGTTTCTGGCTGGTTTTCCACAATGTTAGTGAGGAATAGGAGCCACCTAGTCCTTTGCCACTTGCTTGGTCTTGCAGAGCAGTTTTGATGTTCCATCTTCAGGAGCTCCCCCTCTTTTCCTCTAAATGCTATGCTGCTCTTCCTCCCCCCTTTCTGACAAAACGATTTTTAGTAAGGTTAAAATTAACTGAGGGCAAAAAAAAAAAAACCCAACACCTATCATCAGCTAATAAACAACATAACACACCCTCTTCAGTGTACGTTTACATAAGAAAGTCTTCCCTGCTCCTGTCTAAGAGGTGCAAAACCTCAGGAATGTCAGTTCTTTTTTTATTTTCCCTGGTTTTGGGGGTGGGGGTTTAATAAAAGAACCCCTTTAGAAAAGATAACAATTACATGTAATGGAACCTGGAACCAGACTCTTTTGGCAATTAATCACACAGGAGCCGTTGCAATCCTGCGGGCTGTTTCTGACAGATTTTGAGAGCTTTACAGGAATCACTGGGATAAGATGTGCCTGGGCTGGCTTCTCACAGGGACCGATCATGTACAAAGTGAATTGTTGGTTTTGGGGTGGTTTTTTTTTAGTCTGTATATTCGTACACACACATACATACACACAGAGAACCCTGTGCATCCATATATACATTTCTACAGGAGGATTTCTTTACATACACAGAACAACTGCATAACTCATTTATTTGCCCAGAGGCAAAAAGAAGAGAAAGAGAAACAAACAAAACAAAAAAAAAAAAGAAAAGAGAAGAAAAGAAAACACTTTCTCTTCCTCTCAGTAAAGTAGAGCTATCCATCACTTAACAGGAGATACTTCCTGTTTTCAAGCAGTTGGGAAGGCATGACTTCCAACCCAAATACTTGGCTTGGCAAACTATTCCTGTGTTGACAGATGCTTTTATAACCACTTCATTCCACCTGAAGTTTCAGTATAAAAGAAGGTGTTATTTTTGGCTTTTTTTTTTCTTTTCTGAAGGAGGAGAAAGAGAAAGAAGAAAGGAGAGGAAAAAGAAGGAAAAGGAAGGAAAATACCACAATTATAACAGCTGGATGACAGAGATTAGCATAGCTCTGACAGATGTTACCATGTAACCTCAAAATGACATGTTAAAGAAAAAAAGCAACACCAAAACTGCTCCTTGCAGGAAAGAGAATTTTGAACTCCTGCCAAAATATTACAATTCTCCTCAGAAGCTTTTGAATGCTGTAACGATGATCTACCATATAATACCATATTTTCCATACATAACTATGCCTTTATATTACTATTGCTCTGACTGATTAACTTACTAGCACAGGATGAGATTCTTTTCAGATAAACAGCTTAACCTCAAATGAAAAAAATCCACAGCAGGTCATCTCAATCAGGACCTGCCTTATAACAGCTTTTCATCTTCTGCATTCTGTTTTCATATGATTCATTAACAGGACATGCTCTAAACAATTCTTGAGACTCAATACTTCAGTGTGTGACAAACAGCAGTAAAAATGTGCTGCACAGAGGAAGATGGGTTTGTGAGGCTGCATGATCCATTATCTATAATCTTTTGTCATATCAGTTTCTGTATTGCTTACACCTGGTTATTTCAGTGACTACCCTACCACAAAAATGTTGATGACTTTACCTGGCTTGTGCCCAGACTTTACAGACCTGTCTCACTAACTACAGATAAACACAGTGTAAAAGAAATGTTCATAGAACAAACCAGGTATTCAAAATGAGCTACTTCTAAAGAAAGGAAAGATCAGCAGAGAGGTAAGCAGCATCAAGGAAACAAGAAACAGTTTCAAAAGGAAATCAATGACTTTCTGTCATTACAGCCAACACTGTGGCAGGAAAAGAAAAAAAAAGGCTTCTGGTTTTTATTATTTGAAAGATCTTATTTTACTACCATGGCTCTGGAAGACCACTTGAAGGAATGAAGTAGATCCTAGTCACAATAACTGTAAGCTAAAGGAAAAGTCAGTCAACTCATTGAGAGAATAAAGTCACAGTACAAGAAATATCACTTATTTGTACTCAGAAGCCAAGCTGATCTTGCCCTTTTAAAGTCTGTCTTTAGGCTTATATTCCAAAAAGACAGGGAGTGAACCAAACAAATCCTGGTTTAAGCTCCTCTCTTTGGGAGGCATAGCCCTCCTACTCTTCTGGAACTAAAACATACTGGGCACAATGCAGATGCGAATACCACTTGAGACCAGCTATGGTATCCTGGGTATCTCCCTGGCTTCTCCCTGCCAAGGGGATAGCTGGTGGCCAGACAGGAACCTGCTGAGCAGAAAAAAATCGCACAGGATGCCTCAGTTCATGCTATCGAATCCCAACCATGCTTTTAATAGAAGAACTAGAGGATACACTATAGATTTTAACTCACTGCCAGTCCAGATGCCTAGACACCAGTGAAGGTTCTCCCCTTTTCAAAATATGCACTCTTAATTAATTTTTTAGTTGCAGACTGAGGAGAAAAGAAGAAACAGATAAGTATATACAGTAGGAAAGAGGCCTCTAACCAGCATCTGCAAAGTGGAGCTCACATAAACGAAGCACTGCTTGATGCAGGACATGTAGCTGCAGACACCCCAGTTTTAAATATGGCCACACAGCTAAGGGGCCTTTCTGGGGCCAGATGAGCATATCAGGGAAGAAGACATTTTGCAAACAGCCAGATACAGTCACCGAGGATTCCACCAGCCTAACAGTGCAGGTGACAGGCCTCCAGAGATGGAGAAAGTGCAGGGAATACTGAAGAGCTGCACATGCTTGACTATAAAATCCCAGCTAGCTACATGCCAGCATACTAATATAGTTAAGACACAGGCTAATTAAGAACAGCAGTGCACCAGTTGGGTCAGAAGCCAAGACACTCTGCTTGAAGAAAAGGCCCCAGCAGACATGCCTTCTCTTATTGCAAGCAGACAATCACTGACTTCCTCCACCCGGACACAGTAAGACAACCTGGTGGTTTTCTCCCTCGTAGCAGCAGAAACCACTCTGTGTGTTGATCTAGAAACTTGTGGGTGGTGCAGAGTTTACATAAATTATAGTGCTTACTGCAGCTGCCAGTGGCAAGTGACAGTTTGGAGTCTGGGTTTAAAATATGTACTTTCTAGTCATTAGGCCTGAAGAGGTGCTGATAAAAAGCTAAAATAATTTTATAGGTCTGCCAAGAGTTTACTGCCCCTAACAGACATGAAATACTAGATGAAAACCTTTTGTGCCACCCAACTCACACTGCCAAGAGTTCCTTCCAATAAGAGAGTGAGACTCTGCTGATTGCTGTCCATCTGGCTTTCTTCTTGTCTGTCCTTCACTTTCTGAAGTCACCCATAATGTTCTCATCTCTAAGCACTTTTCAGTAGAGGAATTATTTTGGTCATCCCCTTTTACATGTTCTACAGTCATGCCTGAGGGCATTCCTGCCATGGCAGACAGTCTGGCATCAGATCTGGCTTCATTTTTACCACACATGCTAGATATTTCCGTCTTCATTTCTGGATAATTTAGGAGATTAAGTCTTGTTCAACTCCCTGACAATTCTCAGTATTTGTTATAATTTCATTCTATTTAATACCTACTATTTCCCCAAGGCATTTAGATGTCTGTCTGTAGCTTTGGTAGATTTCCAGCTTTCACATCCAGCTGTTAAGGTGGAAACAAGGTTTCAGTGGAAGACTCAAAGATAGGTTTTAAATTGTGGATTATCAACACCTAAATCTTCTTTACGCTGGTAACTGCAGCTGCTGTCTGGTCGATGTATTACACTGTTTCTTTCTGGACATCCTGTTTGTTCACATCCTACTGCCATGCAAGATGATGACTCTTGTTTGTGTGTAGCTTGCTTTTGTAACACATTATCAGAGTCAAAAATTACTGTGGTTCTCATTATGTCTATTTGGTTTTTAATTTACCTTTCATCTTTTCTTTCCTTTCCTTCCCCTTCCCTTTTCTCTTTTATTTTCCTTTCCTCTCCTCTCCCCTCCCCCTTCCCTTCCTTTTTTTTTTCTTTCTTCTGTACATGACTGCAGGTTAACTGGAAAACAACCCAGCTGTGTTTTCTGTTAAGTAACATAAGGTATGTTCTACCTCAGTCAACTTTATCTCTCCCACTTAAACAGTGGCTCCAAATAGCAGAGGTACAAGATTGCACCTCTGTTTGATATCACTGTCTGTGTAAAGGAGTTATCCCGCCAATGTGCCCCTCAATCAAGTAAGGTTTGCACCTTGATCTAAAGCTTTGATTAGACGCTCCTCTTAACGTACCTTGTCATTTCAAGATGTTACAGACTCAGTCCTGAGGGACCCAGTCAAATATTAACTTTATGGGCATAATCTACGTTATAAAACATTGCGGGAGGTGGTTCAAATGGGTTTCTTGTTGAGTTATTGTGGGGATTAAATCTGGTCCGCACATCATCTTCTATTCTACTGAACTTCAACTGATCCCTTTATTCTGCCTGAAACAGCACAGGAAAATACTCTTCTACAAACAAAAAAAAAAAATTAAAAAAACCAGAGCATCACACTAACTACTTCAGTAGTTCAGGACATCTTATTTATTTCTAGACATTTTTTCTACTGACTCCATACATAAAAAATTTAGCTACTTTGACCAACAGATTTTTACATTTTCTGAGGCTGTATTCATTTATGGCCTTTCCTGTTCTATGTTTCTCTATCAAGTCCTTCCCTTCATACTGTGACCTTTATGATGACATCTACTTATAGATCATTTATTTACTGACACAAATAGATTATTGCATTGCTCAGATGTTTACTATTAGCACTGCTTTTTTTCCTTTTTGTTATAAATATTTGGGGGGTTTTCCTTAGTAGGCCTCCTGAAGCATAAACTTATGCTGGTAAAGTGTCTTCCTATCACCTTATTAACATCTCTTTACACTTCTTTGATAAGGTCATCAAGGCATCTCTTTTCTCTTTTTATGCTGCATTTAATTGAGGTATAATTTACAGAAATTGGGGGGTTCCCCCTAAAAAGATATGTTTGAATGGTTATCTTACACAATTTTAATAACTTTTATATCTATAAATTGACTATGGATTTGTGAATACTTGAATATCTGGAAAGCTGCATTTATTGTGCCAGCTGTGAAGGTCTTGGGCAGAAAGGCCCAAAACAAGACACACTCAGTTCCTGAGATAAATTTGTTCTTCTAATAGGTTTCTTGTTAAATGTTGTGGAATCATAGAATCACAGAATGGTCAGGGTTGGAAGGGATCTAAAAGATCATCTAGCTCCAACCCCTCCCCATGGGCATGAATACCTTCCACTAGGCCAGGTTGCTCAATGCCCCATCCGACCTCATCAAAAAGTTTCACCATTCTTCAGTTTACAGGTGTCCAAATAAGACAAACCTACTCTCCTTATGGAACGCAAATTTTGGAAACTTTCAGCAATTTCAAAACATAAAAATCTATATTATTGCCATACCCGAGCTGTACATTTTCTCAGCTAACGTAGTGAGAAGCCATTGCAGTCCCATTCTATTGCCAGTGTCACAGAATCATACTCTTCAGCACTGGGGAACTGCAACGTATTTGTCAAGCAAAAAAAAAAATTAATTGATTGCATTGTCATTGAAAAGCAGCATTGTGTTTTTCCTACCAAACTTCACTGGTGAGTTGTTTCTCATTTGCAAAAAGGAACAGGGAACATCTTTGGTGTTTATAGCTAAGGTCTTCCCAGAACTTAGCAGTATTTGATTCTGAAAGCTTATTAAGTGACTTGCTTCGGAGTCACCTTGAACTACTACATGTATCTTGGGCTCTAATCACTGTTTAGAAATAGATTTGAACTGTAGTAAATTTAACATAACCATTTGATTACTCCATTTGTCTTTCTGTAGTAATGCTCTCAAGGTGTCATGTAGGCATGCAATGTATCATTTGAAACAGACAATAGCACAGTTCAGGATATAGTTTAAGAATAAAGTGCCCAGAGCATGATGTTACCCATGGGCAGTGCGGCTTATAAGGAGACACCTATCTTTATTTCCTATTGACCTGGATTTCCTGAAGCATTTGCCAATTGCAGAAACTGTATTGAGACATTTTCAACTTAAATTACTCTAATTTACTTCACAGGGACACCAGTACTCAAAAGTGCCCTCTAACAAAGAGCAAATACAAATGGTTGCCCTTTGAATATGGACAACTCAAGCTCTAGAGTTAAGATTTATCAAAGGAAACAAGGGGAAAAAAACCAAAGAAACCATTAACAACAACAACAAAAACAAACAAACAAACAAAAAAAACCAAAAAAACCCCACCTATTTCACATTAGTAGCTATAACATTCCTAACACTAAGAGCTTTGGAACTACTGAGATTTCCTCCCACATATTCTTTAGCTTTCAAAATTATACTCTTTCATTCTTCAAGTTTCTGAATCCATCAAGACATCCTTTGCCTGAAGGCCAGAATATGCAGGATCAAACAGAGAATTTAATTTTACTCAAGCTGCTCTGATGGAAAAATCAGAGTTTTAGATTATTTCTGGGGAGGCAAAGATACAATCTTTTGGTACCAATAACACAGGCATACAGAAATTCGTCTATGGGAAGTCTGTGCCAGGATATTTAATTCCTCTCCTGATGAGCACTAGAATCAAAATGACCACAGAAGCTGGGAGAACGGCCTGGGTGTTTCCCGGAAGCTTGCACACACCCCCAGAATGCAGGCTGGGGACATACTAAACCTCAGCAAATAACTGTCCCATCACTGGCTCAGCCTGTGCAAAGGTACTCTGGGAAAACACTACACTAAAGCGAATGCATCCTCAAAACAAGTTCCCTCCATGAACTGAAAGGGAAAACAGAGAAGCTAAACAGAAGATTAAAGCCCTTTCTTGGACACTATCAATTACCTAAGTGACCCCATTTTATATTTCTTGTACACCAGATACCATTTCTGACACAGATCACAGTGTACCCACAAGATGCCACTCACCCATGAGGAACTCCACTTAAAGGGGACAGGGTTCTGCTGTACTGTACTCAGAACATGTACAAAACATTTAAGCATTCTGAGGGTGCATGGTGATGGAAACCCAAAGAAATGAAGAATAAAGTTAGGAGAAAAAGAAATTTTATCAGTGTTTCCAAAATCTAAGGCCATGGTCATGATACCTGAAGTTGTGAGCCTGACAGAAGTGAAATTCCCAAAATAAAACAGGGTCACAACTGAAAAATAGTGAAATACCATTCTGTGAGTCCTCCCTGCTCTTGAAATAGACTTGATATGTGAAGACAGACTGGGCTGACACAAAACTGCTGAAAGTTATTTCTCTAAATGAAGAAAAGGGTGTCTTTTCTTTGTCTTCATTTTCAAAAGACTGGACCTTCCAAAATTTCAAAAGCCTGGCACTGCTGAACTTGGGCTAGTTATAACACCATTTTACTGTAGACTTCCAGGCAGCCAAACATACTTGGCTATGGAGCATCTTTCTACACTGAATGGCAGAAGCTCTGCTTTTTGAAACTTTACAACTAAATAACATACTAACAAGATTTCTGGAGAGAAGGTTCCTATATATATATATGTAAATATATATACATATGCACAGCACATAGTGACATTTCCCAGCAGTTACTCTTTTATTATCTGCACTTCCATTTTTACTGTGCAGAAAACAGGCAACAGTTCACTTTTCAACAAGAATTACTAACAAGATTTCTTGGTGCTGTAATTTCTGTCACAAACGGTGCTGATAATGAATCAGAATTAATTTTTAAATACAAAATTGAAGATAATGAAACTATAAGCTGAAATAAATTGTTCCCTGGACAGAGTCGGGGATTATGACTGTAAAATACAACTATGACTTCTCATCTGCTCAAGGTAAGTTAAAATTCAATTGCTGATGCATAATTCAAATCTCCCTTTGCAAACACACTTGATTTAGCATCTTATTTTCGAGGCTGATATTTTAAAGAAATTTCTTGTATAGCTGAAAACACTGTTTAAAAACTCAGAAACCTTCAGCTCTTAAAATGCAACCTGACAGTATTCAAAAGAAAGTGAATCAAAAACCTGCCACACTAGAATAATCTGCCAGATGGGTGTTGAGATCTGCACTGGAGAGCTCTCTCAGCAGCAAGTACAGTCTCCAGCAACAGAAGTACTCAAAATCTCTGCACACTCTATATTTATTTCTGGTACACCTGCATCTAGACCAACACAAGTGTTTCATAACTTATTGAGCTTCAGGATTCCTGGAACACTTATTAGCCAATGTGACAGCTTTCAGCCCTTCTGAGAGCACAAACATCCACAGACTAAAAATTGGGGGGGGGGGGGTGCAGGGGTGGAAATGAATCTCAGAATTAACACTGCTTTTTTATCCCACTTGGCACATAGCAAATGCTTCCAGAAAAATCCTCGAAGTGCTTGCACACAATGCAGAGCCTGCTCCTGTTGCACAGTACTTTACATTTTATTTCCTTACATCACTGTAGTCCTAAAATGGACAAAAGCCTATTCATCTACAGCTGTGTGCAATTGCAGGGCTTTGCTGGGTGAGCAATCCCAGTTCTGGCTATCCGCCTGCAAATCACGTTAACCAGAGAGAAAACATTTATCTGCAGAAGTTCAGAGAGCGCTGAAGTGTCCTCTTGAGGAGCGGCTTCCCTGTTTATAAATTGCTCAGATTTCACCATGAGGCATCCATTTCCCTCCTCCTGCCCAAGATGTGCTCTTCTCAGTTCTGTTTCCATAAACCTGCTCAGCTAGGCTCAATGGAGACAAGCAAGGTCCCTGCCTGTGCCAATGGGACAAGAAAGTGACTGGAGCAAGAGAGAAAAGATGAATAGTACAACCCTCCCAAGCCTCTGGAAGGGATGGGATATCTAATACAAAAGCCTGCACTTGGGAAAGCAGCAAGAGTTACAGTGTTCTAAATGTGATGCAGCCACTTGGGCCTTCTAATTCTATTTCTTAACAGTAAATTCCAAGCAGTGGGAACAGTAGTAAAATAGTTATGATACTCTGTACCACAGGAGATGCATGGAACCCCCCTAAAAGCAATTTTGCTCCTTCAGGGTAAGTAATATTAATAGGATGGCCTCTTCAGTGTCCAGTTCAATCATCATGATGTAAGGCACTGACCCCGCCCAGAGTCTAAGCAGGCTTTCATGTCTGTACCTGGACACATGCCACCTTCACACAATGCACAGCCCAGTCAAAGGCCACCTGTGGAACAGGACATTTAACCCGTCACATGTTGTCTGTGTGGATCTACATTAGATTGGAGATACTTTTAAGAAAGGAGATGGAAGGGGACTAGGTAAAGGAACTGGAGGGGTACTCTTAATTGCAGCTGTGCCCTTGTGTGTCCTTTTAAATCAAGTATGAAAGTGCTGAGCACAGGAATAAAATGGCTAATGGCTCAGTCTCAAAAGTGTTTCCAATTGTTTGTTTAGTTGAGTTTCAGTATCACATCTGATGTTTCCTTCACAAAGTAAGGGCCAGTTTCAGGTAAAATACATATTGGAATTAGATAACATGCACACAGAAAAATAGCTTTTGACAGTGAATTCAAAATTCTTTAGTTTGACAGATGACCACATCAATGCATTTCTGTCTATGGAGATCTATGGAAGAGACTGGTCCTTGTCTCAATTATTCACCTTTCTTCAACTCAAACTAGAAATGTCCTAAATAATCAATGTCCTAAGGACTAGATTTGAGATTGTTTGAATTATTGTTATAAGGCAATATAAACACAACCTCCTAGAGACTCATGCAGACAGTAATATACTGTAAGCAAAAAATGGTTCTGATCCATTAGCAAAATCTACCTTACTAAGAGAAAAACAGTAAAAAACACTTTTCCCACCATCTTTACAATAATCACCTCAAAACTGTACTATCAAAAGGAAGGACTACTTATCAAGTAATATTTTTTTGAATTATGACTTAATAAACCTGGGATAAAAAGTATTTTAATTTTCTATTAACTAGTATATACTAAATGCATGCTAAAATTATCATAATACAGCTGATGTTATTATTCATAATGATGAAATGAAACTTGACACATTGCAAATTATTCAGAAACAAATCCTCCAACTTCCTACTTGTATTTTCTTTTAAGACAGACAACTGGAATATCCTAGCAGCTTACTTCCTCTCTTCCCTCCTCCTCCCCCTCAATTACATATTTCCTGCTGTTTTTCCTTCTGGTTTTAATTCTTGTGAATTTCAGCACAACAGCTGTAAGAGGTAACAATTAGAGCAAAAAACGTTTAATTACCCAACTAGCTTTTAAACAGTACCTGTGGGCACATACAGTCCTCATATGAAGTTACTTAAAAGTAAACCCACAGGAATTATTGTTAAATAATGGTACGATTATCAAAGAAAATTATTCTCTGTGAGTCATTTTACATTAATTACAATATATTATTTGAAGGGTACCATAGATGCAGTTTACTCTGCAGTACTCCTAGGAGAGTTTAATGAGCATCCCATTAGGAAGCACAGGCAGGAACCGGACTGACATAGCTCTCGCACAGACTCGCTGCCTGCACCAAACCCACCCCACATATGCCAAACCCTCCATCGAACTTGGCAGGAATGGACTGAAGCAATAAAACTAATGAAAATCAGTTCCAAGAGGCTACAAAAAGCTGTAAAATATTTAGAGAAACCCATGGAATTGAAGACCTGACCAGATTTCCAAATCCCATTTTCCAACGCTCTTAAAATACCCACTCCACTTTTTAAAATTTCTACAAACAATGGTTTGAGTTAACGGTACATTCTAAAAATATGAGAATTAATTCAGGAAAAAAAGCTATTCAAATACCATTTATAACTGATGGGAGAATATCACTTATAACTTTATAAATTTATTTATAAAAGTATAAAGTAGAAAAGTAGCTGTTAATCTCTATGATTTTAGCTATCTCAGTGGGAAACTGAATCACGTATGTATTTTTTTTGCAGACAAAACCCTCTTCTCTTACAGCAGAAAAGCCATCATTTTAATATGGCATTTCATAACACACATACATGTGAGCAATACCATGTTTATATGCATTGAGAGCAACTGATGTACTGTTTGCTCAGTTTTACGAATTAGATTACAGGGATCTTTTTTCAGAACTAGTTTCAGATTATTCATCATATCCGTCCATTACATTCCCATATTTTTCAATGACAAGTCTACTGAATGGAGAATCACTGTTACTGTGTATACTTCCACTTCTTAAGTGAAAGACATAAAAGCCCCAGTAAACCGGTGTAGCTCCACTGTCATCTTTCAGTACTTTATTAATATTTACAGCAGCAGAGGCTGGTCCCAGAAATTAAACAGTGGCCAGTGGCTTTTCCATTATATGAATCAACAAGTTTATATAACCTCAAAATCCTAAAATTTGGGTGGTTGAATCTTACTCATTATCTTGTCACTGAGCCCTTTTGGCCAGCAGGGAATTCCAGAATGCGGAAATTATCTCTAACTTACTGTGATGAACACAAGGATTACAGACAGCTCTATTCTGCCTAGGGAATTAAAGCCCAGGTTAAAGAGCTTCCTTACCCAGGAACTGCAGCTAAAACGCAAACCAGGACTGTTTCTACCACAGAAGGAAAGCACCTGGATTTGGAGCCAGACCATGGAGGAGGGAACAAAAAAGTGGGAAAAATAGAAGTGCTAGGAGAGGACAGAAAAAGCCAAAAACTAGAGAGAGCATATTTTCCATTAATATATGTCAAAAGAGCCAAAGATGTCAATGACATTCATGCACATGAGCTGTTCTTGAAAGGACCTGCCATAATTATCACTGCAGTTTGACAGTGAACAGAAATTAATGCCAGCAGCTAGAGCTGGCCACACCTTTGTTCCCCTTCATTTTCCAGGGAAGACTTCAAGCTACGAATTTTTGGGTCAGAAAAGCAAGTAAAAGACTCACATACAGTTACATAGTGCTTCCCTAGAATTTCTGCTTTGATATCATAAACTTTGGTAAAAGCATGTACTGTGAATGTCCTGGCTGAGCTATGTGCCTTGGGATGCAGGTGGCTGGCTGTTCATGCTGTTGTGCTGTGGCAGCATCTGCCAGTTGCATGTAGGCTCTGGGGACCCGCAGTGCTCTCCAAGAGCAGAGGGGTGAAGCACCTGAGCTGCAGTACCTAGCAAGCACATAGCATCATTTTCAAATCAAAGTACTTCCTCCAGTGAACTAGTTATTTTGTGTAAAACAATCCAATTGGTTAGTAAAGAAACACACATTTCTGTTAAACAAAACCAATCAGAAACATTGATTATTCTTTTTTTTTTTAACCACAGGAACACCTTCAAAAAGTTATCTGACATGAAAGGAAAATGAAACCTGCTTTTTTCAGTCAGATAGCTCTGGATATCTCAACTACACTTTGACAACTTCAGCTGAGATAAAGAAATTATGTCAGGTCTTTTGTATGCTAAAGGGAACTATTAACACAAAGTAAAGCTGTTAGCTTTTGGCTTGAAATTTATAGCCTTTTCTATCCAGGCTGGCCAAGGTCAGACAATCTTAGAAATTATTCTTGATCATTTTTAGAGCATGGAAACTATTTGCTAACATTTCACTGAAAGAAAAAATTGTTTCAAACTATTCCACATGTACAGAAGCTGACAAAAGAAAGCACAGCAGTTTGGTACATAAGATCTGCTCTATATAACCATAAACAAAAATTAACCTGAAAGATGAACAGTGTAGCAATGCCTATTCTTTAAATCCCTCTAATAAGCACATACTAGAACTCCTTCAGGGAATATGCCCACCCTTCCCTACTGTCTAAACATGTTACCCTATCATCTACACATGTAACATACAGTGATGGGTTATACTTCTATAGTTTGACACAGCATGAGGAGCAGGACTTGGGAAGCTAGCCAAATACCTGAGGCTAAATCCCTAGCACATTAAAAGTCTATTTACTATTGTCCATAATGCTATTTTATATATAAAAATGCAAAAGACAACCTACACGGAATCAACTGTATTGTTCATTTTTGTGCTTTTTCAGTCTTGAAAGAAGCAGGTCAACATTTTCCAGAATTATGCAATTTGCTTCATATGATGAGAGGAAAAATGTTCCTATTATGAACATTGTTTGGGGGAACATTTCCAACATTTATGTGAATTTTCACACAGTAGAAAAGCCCTCCACCATGTGGAATAATACAGATTTATATGTGAAATATCAATACAAACATCAAACACCGAAGCTAATAAAGCAGTAGCAGTCTATTAGGTGAGCCAATCACCAGATAAAAATTAAGAATCTAATGTGCCTTTGAGCTTCACAGCTCTATTTTGACTTCATAAGTATGCTGAGAAATCAAGCTTCTATGTGACATTTAATGTACCAGTTACAAGATCCATCTGCTTGATTTTACCAGTATTGACTTCTACATCAATTCTCTCAATTTGTTTAGACACTTGATACCCAGCCACATGGATGCCTTTGCTCTCCACTCTTTACACCTTTGGGTGCTTCACTCTCAACTTTCAATCCTCTGAGCAATATGGATGAGAAAAACAAAATGTCAGGGAAACTGGCACCATATGTGTTCACTGAAACAAAGCACCTCGTGTAGGTTATTCCCAAGAGCCTTGCCCCACTGCCAGGCCAATCCTTGCTGCCTCAACAGTAGTCAAAAACCTAAAGAATGCAAAGAGGAACTCAGTACTCCCCAATATGCATCTTCTTTATTACCAGTCACTCATAACAAACACAGCCTCCACAGATGTCACTAGCTCTTAAGATGCTATAGTTCATATAGTTTATAACCATAGTTTATGCACATTAATAGAATCATGGGTAGATACCCACTTCTGCACGCTGCTATAAATGGCATGTAAGTCCCTTGACAGTTTGTGTCCAATGTGTTTTGGGGATGTTGGGCTTCTTTCAGGGTTTAATTTATATATTTTTCCAGCAAACTGACAGCTCCAGAAGCATGTTCACATTCCACTATCTCTACTTAAAATGTTTAAAACATTATAGTAAGCAGAGGAAAAGGTAGCAGAGATAAGTGTAATGAGTCAGATATTCACCTCTAAGAAATGTATTGCTTACTTTTGATGAGGTAAGTAAATAATTAGCTACACTTAAGGCATTTCTCTTCCAGTCACTCAGAACAGTGTTACACAGGTAAAAGCTTCTGAAAACTTTAAGAAGGGAAACACTCAAAATTCATCATCTCCCTGTGTGGGCAATATTATGCCTGCCAATCTAAGCATCTACATACAAGATCTAGACATATTAAACTGATTAATGATGGTAACGGTTTCCCTTGATAGACTGCCTCACAAATAAAATGGATAATTTTGCTAACCCCAGAGTATTTCTCAGGAATGTGGTCACTGTAATGAAAGTTTCTACAGAATGTTTAGGAGCTTTGTCTCTCTACTGAGAGAGAAACAATAGCATAAGCATCTGAGACCAGGGCATAAAGAAAACTTCTCTTTAAAAATATTCCAAATACTCTAGTTCCTTTTTTTTTCCCCCTATTTAAGGGGAGGATAAGTCAGACTTTTGTGTCATGACCATAAATATTTTAAGTGTCAGATAATAAACCACAGTAAAATGGGTATCACCTGCCTGTCATCAAGCTAATCACCCTGCACACCACTGATAGGGGAGTTTGAGGCATAATTAAATTTTTCGCCAAAAAAGATACTTAAATCAAGTTATTTATGCCCTTAAATTTCTAACTATACAAGTGCAATAGACTATAAAGGGAATCAGTTTGATTAGCTTAGATGAATACTTTTTGGCTCTTCACTATCGGAACATTTATTTTTACCTTCATCATTGCAATAAATAAGGTAAATATGTAAGAAAAACAGAACCATTTAGCATTTTGTGCTTTTACAATAATAAAATTATCATTTTATTTGTGTACTCATTAACACTTCTCCTACAAAATAACTTTACCCCCTGGTTAATTAATTACAATATATATATATATAATAAATACGTATACATAATGAATAATAACTAAGAACAAACCCTATTTAAAATATCTGACTAGTGGCAAGATGCTAATTTAACAACAGATACTAAATAGGTGTAATATTTAAAGCTATGCTTCATATTAAAATATAGACGATGAAAGTCCGGAAGTGCAATGAACATAATTTTATTTTGTGCAGTCACAAGATAAATTAATACAATTCAGTCTCATGTTTTTTTCTCATTTTAAGTTTTTACTGGACAATTCTCTGCAATGGCTGTTCTTCATTTAAAGGCTATTCTCTATGGTGGCTTATTTAAGGAAATTTTACTGAATGCAAATACTCTGAAATAGGTTATAGAAAGTCTAAAACTCCATGAAAACAAAGGGTCCTCTGAGGATGGAAGAAAATTTGAGTCAAGAAAGAAATACTGGAAAGGTCAGAAGAAAACCATATTATGGAGCACAGATATTAGTTCCTAGGGCTTTACAAATCCTGTGCTACCTCTTAACCTTTTGCCTTGGGCTGCTTCTGGTTCTCGCAGAGCTTCTGAAAGCACTTTTCAGCTCCTATCAACATTTGGTACTACAGACCCTAAAGCTGCTAAAGAATTTGTAGCAATACTTGTTCTGTTTGTTACCAGCTGGCTTTTTGAACAAGACCCTGGCTTTCACAGAGCCACTCTAACCTCAAGTAGCGTCTCACCAGTCTGCACTATTTTGGTGTAGGCAAAGAAAATTGTTTTATATACTCAAATCATTACATGATTAAAAGAAAAAAAACAAAAACCCACCCCACCAAAATAATTAACATCAGAGCATGATTTAAGACCACGAAAGAAACATCAAAAGACATTACAATGTTGTTTGATGCTCCTCTCTTGGCAATGAGCCTTCCCCAGTTTCACAGAGGGAAAACAAATGTTTCCAGTTACACGTATGCTCACACACTCTCTGCTAAGTGAGGCCAGACCTTCCTCTGTTAACTAAATTGGTATGCCTTGGTTGCCTATTAGCTTTGACTGTTTCTCAGAAATACAAGGTTCCTTCTGCAGCAATGCCTAGATAATGCCGTGGGATGAACGAGATTAAAACATATTGACTTCCAAAGGAGAATCAGTGGTGATGAAGACAGTGCAATACAGTATGAAGAACTGTATTCACATATATGCAATCACAGAACATAAAATTCTCCTCAAGGAATTCAAGTAATCACAGAAAACCTACAGACTTGTAGGAGGAGTTGAAAGTCTGGGCTTCATTCAGATGGAAGTAAAATGAGAACTATCCCCATCACACATACAAGTAAATGCTATGAGGGCCAGCTCCTTATTGCATCCTATCCTCTCCTACCACTCCTCCCAGCCCTGTCACCCCCAGAAGGGAGGCAGGGAGTTGGAGGGGTGCAGGAGCAGGACCCTTTCTGTGCCATCACCTCTGAGATAATGAGAACAACTGGCTATCACGTGAATGAGAAGCAGCATGACTGTGTTGTCAAAATTGTTCCAACATACAGGCAGAAATGCCAACAAAGCATTTGTTGCATAAGCTTTGTAGCATAACATCAAAGTCTCCCACACATCAAACATTTTAAGACTATTTCTTAAAGAGACATCTTTTAAAATGGTTTCTGGCTATAAAATTGTGCATAAATGAAGTAGAAAAATAAACAATTAAAGAAGTACGGATATTTGCAAAGAAACAGATGTAAATACATCTCCATGGCAGAAAAAACGCAGGAAGAAATTTCTGCAAGATTTTCTTCTCCTCTGAGACTAGAAAAAAAAAACTTAAAAAAAAGGATGTCAGAGGGAAACACTTAGGAAAACAACTGGGGCAATCTAATGAGATACAGCTATTTTCTGAACATCCTCAGGTATCAAGAATTATCAAGAACATTTATAAAAATGAGAGAAAATATATTTCCTACAGAATACCTGACAACAGTGTTTATACTGTTGTTTGATATTTCCTGAAATATTTCCTGGAACTGACAGATTTCTGAAGAAAGTTACCAGCATTTGCTTGGTTATGGGTACCCCTAGTCTGTATCAGAACACAGTGACAGGCAGCCTTTAACAAAAGGGTGTATGCCCAAATAAACATCTTCACTCCCAGACCTGCCACCCCACTGGGATGTTTTTAGCCACTCTGGTAGTAGTAGCAGAGACATGAGGAATCAGTGAGATAGAAGTATTTTTGGCCAATTACCAATGATGTCCCCTCACATCACCTGGCAAAACAGGGCAATTACTTCTCTTGTTTTTGTACTTACAATGAACTTCAGTAATCACCTCTCTGAGTATGAGGGAACATCTAAGGTGCCTGGAAGCCACAGAAGTTCGGCAAACTATTTGGCTCGATTTTAAATATTATGCAGATTATACAGGACAGAGAACAAGTTCTACTTTGTAAATACGATTAACAACTGTTACATTTTTACCTTTGCACTCAGGTTTTTCATTTTAAGAGTTTAATCTCTGACTCATACAAGCATGTCCTCATTTTATTCATCAGACATAAAAATTCACACTCTTTTCCCCAAAATGTTTGGATTGCCAGCAGCAGACAAGATGTACACTTGCCACTCTGGTTTCCAAAATAAGTCAGCAGCCTAGAAAACCAGACAGAGCTCAAGGAAGTTACTTCCTGCTCACAACTAAGGAGATTGAACTGGCATCCAGGAAAGTCTTTCCATGTTTAAAAGACAGTTAATAAGTCTTTAAAATAAAGGACTTAAACACTTTGCTTAAGCACTTTGGTCAGTCAAGGCCCAAGGAAAGACTTAGGTTCCCATTTTGAGAATTTTTTCCTCTCTTTTTCAAGCCACAGCAACGTATCTAATAGTGCTCTAAGATATCACCAGAGCGTGTATTTGAGAATAAAGGACTGAGGAAGACATGGGGAAATTCTAACTAAAACACTCAAACTTTGGCTAAGTGTAGAAATCACTACATATGAACACTGCCATACAAGAAAGATAACTTGAGCTGTCTAAAAGGAGTAGATGGAGAAAAATGCCTGAGCTGGACAAACAGTAAAACCTACCAACCAGAATCATAGAATAGTTAGGATTGGAAAGGACCTTAAGATCATCTAGTTCCAACCCCCCTGCCATGGGCAAGGACACCTCACACTAAACCATATCACCCAAGGCTTCATCCAACCTGGCCTTGAACACTGCCAGGGATGGAGCATTCACAACCTCCCTGGGCAACCCATTCCAGTACCTCACCACCCTAACAGTAAAGAATTTCTTCCTTATATCCAGTCTAAACCTCTGCTGCTAAGTTTCAACCCGTTACCCCTTGTCCTATCACTACAGTCCCTAATGAATAGTCCATCACCAGCATCCCTGTAGCCCCTCTTCAGATACTGGAAGGCTGCTATGAGGTCTCCATGCAGCCTTCTCTTCTCCAGGCTGAACAGCCCCAACTTTCTCAGCCTGTCTTCATATGGGAGGTGCTCCAGTCCCCTGATCATCCTCGTGGCCCTCCTCTGGACTTGTTCCAACAGTTCCATGTCATTTTTATGTTGAGGACACCAGAACTGAACACAATACTCCAAGTGAGGTCTCACAAGAGCAGAGTAGAGGGGCAGGATCACCTCCTGTGACCTGCTGGTCACACTCCTCTTGATGCAGCCCAGGATACAGTTGGCTTTCTGGGCTGTGAGCACACACTGAAGCTGGCTCATGTTCATTTTCTCATTGACCAACACCCCCAAGTCCTTCTCTGCAGGGCTGCACTGAATTTCCTTTTTGCCCAACCTGTAGCTGTGCCTGGGATTGCTCCCACCCAGCTGTAGGACCTTGCACTTGGCATGGTTAAACTTCATGAGGTTGGCACCAGCCTACCTCACAAGTGTGTCAAGGTCCCTCTGAATGGCATTCCTTCCCTCTAGCATATCATCAGAACCACACAGCTTGGTGTCATCGGCAAACTTGCTGAGGGCACACTCAATTCCATTGTCCATGTCAGCAACAAAGATATTAAACAAGACCGGTCCAACACCGATCCCTGAGGGACACCACTCGTTACTGATCTCCAGCCGGACATTGAGCCGTTGACCACTACTCTTTGAGTGCGACCATCCAGCCAGTTCTTTATCCACTGAGTGGTCCACCTATCAAACTGATGACACTCCAATTTAGAGACAAGGATGTCATGTGGGACAGTGTCGAACGCTTTGCACAAGTCCAGGTAGATGACGTCAACTGCTCCACCCCTGTCCATCACTTTTGTAGCCCCATCATAGAAGGCCACCAAATTGGTCAGGAAGGATTTTCCCCTAGTGAAGCCATGCTGGCTGTCACCAAGCACCTTGTTGTTTTTCATGTGCCCTAGCATGCCTTCCAGGAGAATCTGCTCCCAGATTTTGCCAGGCACAGAGGTGAGACTGACTGGTCTGTAATTCCCTGGGTCATCCATTTTCCCCTTCTTGAAAATGGGGGTTATATTTCCTTTTTCCAGTCATCAGGAACTTCACCTGACTGCCATGATTTTTCAAATATGATGGCCAGTGGCTTTGCAACTTCATTCGCCAGCTCCTTCAGGACCCGCGGATGGATTTCATCACGTCCCATGGACTTGTGTACATTCAGGTTCTTAAGATGGTCTCGAACCAGATCCTCTCCTACAGTGGGCCCAAGGTCTAGGTTTTCACAGTCCCTGCATCTGCCTTCCAAGACTCGGGTGCTGCGGTCAGAGCCTTTGCCAGTGAAGACCGTGGCAAAGAAGCCATTCAGAACCTCAGCCTTCTCCAAGTCCTGTGTAGCCAGTTCTCCTGAAAGCTTCTGGAGGGGGCCTACATTGTCCTTAGTCTGTTTTTTAGCCGCTACATACCTATAAAATCCCTTCCTATTATCTTTAACATCCCTTGCCAAGTTTAGCTCCAATTGGGCCTTAGCTTTCCTAACTTGGTCCCTAACTACCTGACAACATCCCTGTATTCATCTCAGGCCACCTGTCCTTGCTTCCACCTTTTATAAGCCTCTTTTTTCCTGTGAATTTTTCTCAGCAGCTCCTTATCCATCCAAGGAGGTCTCCTGGCCCTCCTGCTGCACTTCCTTCTAGTTGGGATGCAACACTCCTGAGCTTGTAGCAGGTGATCCTTGAATGTTAACCAAGAGTCTTGGGCCCCCTTGCCCTCTAGGGCTATATCCCATGGAACCTTGCTGAGCAGGTTCCTGAATGTAGAACTACTCATAGCTGTGTGAAAAAACA
The DNA here is from genome assembly GCF_012275295.1 of Melopsittacus undulatus. NCBI lineage: Eukaryota > Metazoa > Chordata > Aves > Psittaciformes > Psittaculidae > Melopsittacus > Melopsittacus undulatus. The sequence goes on along the minus strand of NC_047531.1, from coordinate 64,835,713 downwards.
GGAATCCTCAAGTGATAAATGATTAGCAGATGTAGTAAGCAAGCTATGCTCTTGCACACTCTTTACCTTTGTGATTACAATGTGGTCTTCCAAGGAGCACAACGGCTTCTGGTGTACCTAGAAAACTAGAACACTAATCAAACTATTTCTTAAGCCTGTTAAAATGTTTCAGATTGATTTCTCAGTGCCTAGAATACTGCTGTCCAACTTCATATTGGATAACAGAAACTAAAGATCTGGGTGTGCAATTCAACATGCAGGTTTTGGTAGTTGTAAACCCTTTCTCTCCACCTGCGTGTTTAAATATCTGGCTCACAAAACAAAAACATATGAAAAAAATTCAGAGAAGGTGAGACTTCACAGGCTATGCAAAAAGCAAAAGGCTTTCAAATGCATCTGAACCAGAGATGGAACCACTTGTTTCAAATTAAGTAATGGTTCTGTTTCCCTCATAATCAAAATAACAGGTAATTATTGATAACTTCAGCACATTAATCAGCTGCTGGGAAAAAAAAAATGTTCTCAAATCAAAATCAAGTGCCACTGCTTTTAAATCCTTCTATGCCCCAACATACAATCTTGGAAAACCAAGTAAAAACAGTTTGCTCAGGGAAACTCCATAGTCCTGAAAGCTGAAAATATCAGAGAAGAAAGAATATTCTGCAATACACAAGCACTCTCATTTTGCCTTGCTCTGCAGCTTCCTTTGTGAAGACAAGACAGTCCCTAATTGATCTTCATACAAAACACTGCTAATCTTGCCTATGTGCATTGTATCAAGCACAGGTAAAGTTAATCCACACTATGTTGAAGACAGACAAGAGATGGAAGCAGGTTTTTCATTCCTGCTAAGTGGAAGAAAGAAGTCATTAGGAAAAAAGAAGTATTTCTTCAACATGACATAAACTCCCCAAACCAAAAATTTTACATGAAAGCCTTCCTTTCACATACACATGTTTTTGTACACATCCCGCCCATTTTTTAAATAACACTTTGGCAAAACATATGAAAAATTTAAAAAATAATTGAGTTTTGGCAAAGCTTAAAAAGTGTAGGGAGGGTCTGGAGGATGGAAAGCTGAGCACATGATATTGATAACTTTGTCCTTGTATAAAGGGTGAGTTATTCATAGCCCACTTGAATTCACAAGTCACAGGTTTTATACAGGAATTTGTATTTCTATAGGAAAGGTCAAGTCTGAAAGGTTTTTCATTCCAAAAGAGAAGGAGAGTAGAATGAAGCTGCAATGTACAGGGTAACTAAAATTCGCTTCAAGCAAGCTGTGACTTAGAACAATTATGTGGTCCTGTCCATGTAATCTCTCTGAAGAGGTGCCAACTCCAGCCAGACTAAAGCTCTAACACGCTGATGGATGCTAGGGAAGGTTCTGCACTAAGCACAGACAGTGCTATCCTCTAGTTTGCTTCAACCACAGGAGAACAGTCATGTATCAGGCAGTTTGCAAGACCCAAGAGGTTGGTTTTGTCTCTGCATTCCAATACTGAAATTCAGAGCTGTCTATCAGTAACTGTGTACGCACAGGTGTTGCCTCTTTTTTCTCACAAATGCATGAATTTGGTTTTGTGACTCTTTGTTTATTAAATCAACTAGTCCACCAACAGCTTTCTAAGGACCCGATAGGTGCTACTGCCTTTTCTGAATTTTTGCTTTTTAAAAACTCTTTTTACGTATTAAAATAACCACTTGTTAGTTATTTAAATTTAACTGTCACATGCAGGAAATGTTCTACATAGCATTATTAGAAGAAAACTAACTTCTCACCTGAAGGGAGGCAAAGGCAGGGAAACCAATGTATATAAAATAGCAGGAAATACTGTTTTCTCCAAAGCATTCCACCAAAAAACCAGCAGGAATCCTTTGAATCATGACCATAGTTTGCTTAACTGGAATAAATCAGCTAGTGAAGGTACATCTAAATTTCTTATCACATTTCAAAATTTTTGAAGGCACTTTAGGAGTATGAGTCTCAAGCACCTGATTGTTTCTGAGTTCTAGACAGGCCCTCCAATCTGAAAAAGTTTGAGCAAAGTATTTTTTAAAGTTTCACCTTCAATAAGGTTGTATCATACATGAATTAATAACATGAAATATCTTTATTACCTAAAGAAACCACTACAGCCCAGGCAATTTTCTGGGAGACCTTCAGCTAACAGTTGCTAATAAAGTTTCATCAGTTGGAGGGCAGAGGGAAACAGCCTAAAAGAAGAGTCCTTTTGGGAAAAGCAATGTTCAAAATTTATTTGGGAAATAACTCATTCCTGAGTGCTTGCAATCCAGGTATACACCACACATCATCCTGTTTTTGAAGTGCAGCTGAAATCACAAGAGGAGATGGATGGAGGCTGGAGAGATTTAAGCAGCTATGGACTTGTTTTACTGTTACATGATGCACAGCTCTGATTTCAGATGTGCTGCGCAGTCTTTATAGAAAATAATAATAATAAAGTAGTGATGCACATATAGATTTATGTGTCAGGAGTCCAGAGCACAGAATGAATGCTTAATGAGTTCTATGAATCTGTATAAATAAATACAAATGAAATCACACCAGGGGATATCCCTGTCTTATATCTCTCACTAGCATCTAAATTGGATATGGTCTACATTCAACATGTATATAAATATGTTCACAGAAACAGAACCAATTATCAGCCTGCAAATTGTCTCTCAAAGACCAAGCTGATTTAAGTTCCCCGTGGGTTCATTTTTGTTAGGGAAGTCAGCAGAGACAACTCAAAACATACACAGGAAGTGTATCTGCTGCTTAAGAAGAGATTTGCGCTATTACTTTTCTGACCATAAATACACTTACTTCATTTCTTCTTGCTAATTTTACATTTCCCATATATGATTCATGGTGTTATGCCAAGGTCACCCAGGTCCTCCGTATTAAAAGGTTATATAAACACATCCCTGGAGTAACTAAAATGAATCAGATACACAGCGGACAGAGTGCAGGCCTGAACTTAGAAAGGAAGGGGGTGTGAAAGCCAGACCCCTGACATTATAAAACAGTATTTCACTTCTATTTGTAACTTCACACAAAACACACAGAAATGTGTTACTGGGTAAGAAAAATCAAAAGAAAACTCTTCCTTTGGGGGAGAGGCAGGAAGACAAAAAGGTAAAACCCCCAATATTTGCATCCATAAAAACTGAGTACCTACTCTCCTTTCTCATGCTACCCTGAAAACCCAGCCCCAGACAGGTCACTGCCTTAAAGTCCAAGCACACACAAGGACTTGAGGTTGGAGCCTAGTCTTAAACTGCCATCGTGCAGCTGATTTTCTCTCAGGTAAGCTCCTCCACAAGTGAAATCAAAATAGAAGACGCAGAAGATGCAGTCAGGACTATGGAAGAATCAAACAAATAGTTTGCTTTTCCGTGGCATTTCTGTTAGCCCTACAGCACTTAGCTACAATCACACACATGATGCATAAGAATGCTGGCAGGATGGTGCAAAACAGTATCAGATAGTAAAACTAATAATTTCTAACTCAACATCTTCAAAACACTGTGATATTAACATCAACAGTTTATGTTTGCAACATCTCTGTGAAACAAGGGCCAACTCAGTTTTAAAAGTGCTTTGTCAGAAGTATCCTAGGAAGTCAAGGTTCACATTAAATTAGCATCCTTTTTTTTCTTGCTTCTAGTCTTATGTGTACAGCTTCTTAATCCTCCTATGCCTCAAGCAATTCCTACGGTCTTATAAACTTCTATCTCATTGCCACAGAGCAATCAGAAGCAACTCTAGCTCCACGATATAGCACCAAAGTGGAGGAGCAAGCTGCAGTGGCTGGTTTAGCAGTAACAAGCTGTTGATGAGCAGCTTATGTAACAGCACAACACTGCAGGCCAGCTTTGATCTGGATAGCACAACAAAAGACATACCTGGATCACAGGAAACACAGCTTTCCCTGCAATGTATCTCAGGCTAGCTCTATGTACCCCAGTTCCAGCTCCCATCTGATTCAGACAGCTGATCTGAACTTCAGCACTAGACTAAACCAAATAAATCCCAGCAGAAATGGGGACACAAGCTCCACTGCAAGCCCAAGACACTTAAATAACACAGCAACCTTGAGCTCCAGCTGTCACACAGGTCACACTTCTCATGGCTGCAGGTCCTATGTCAAAAGTAAGTGTCAATCCCTCTCCCAGACTAGCTATGGAGAATCTCTTCTGTTTTGCCAAGACACCAGCTGAAAATAAGCAAGATGAAAAAAAGGCTTTTACACACTGTGATTTCTGCAAGGATAAACAGGGCAGAGAAAAAGCACAAGAACACTTGAAAGCCCAAGCACACCTGTTTGAAATTCAAAAAGCAGTGGAATATATCACAAGCATCATTCTCAAAAATCCCACTTCCATTAGAAAAGGAAGCTCTCCACTAGACAGAAGCAATTTGTGTGAGAAGTCTGATTATGGTCCAAAAGATTTTAATAAATTTAAGAGATTTTCACATTATCCCCTGGTAAGCCTCATTTTTCTCACACTTAAACCAATATCCAAGTATTTGATAGTCCCAGTAAATCCAAAATAGTTACTGAGAGTCAATAAACATTATATCTGCAAACTCACACAAGTATTTTTCATGGATATATATACTACCCAGTACCATTTTATTTCTTTCACTGCCTATGAGTAGATGGACTTCTAGAATTCTAGTAAAGTCTAAGTGTGAGAGGGAGCAAAAACTATTATTGTTCCCACCAACCAGAACTCAGCAAACTCAGGCAGTATACCATCCCTTGAGAAAAATTTCCTGATGGAAAGTTTTTGAGCACAACTCCTTGAAGGATATTCACCTGCGTTTCTTTTTGCTTCAGTACAGTCTTGCTATGAATCTTAAAAATCTCCCTCCCAATACTCAGTTCTGTTTCACTTCAAGTGTCTGTTCTATTACTCATAAAATAAGATGCAAAGCATAAATGGGACAAAGTGGCAGAAACTAGCTTCCAGCTCTAAATTCCTGACAGTACAAACCAAAGCCTGTAATTTATAGTTAGAAAAAAATAACAAAGCAATCGCTTTTTGTTATTGTTACCTTTATTTGAAAGGCTACAGCCAAAAACTGTCCAAATTCTAGACAGTGCAGGAACAGTCACATTTTCTCCTGCCAACTTACAGCACGTTAGGACAGGAATAACTTTCTGTAAAAGGACAACACGGCTAAGGCTTTTTCAGAGCAACAGGTTTTTTGAACAGTGAATTAAGAAACTCTCTGTATATTCACTGACAAACTGATAACCAAACATCTGTCATGCAACCTGACCAACACCCATTTCCTCTGCTCTTGTTCTTGTGCTATGGATTGTCTTTGCTGGAAATCTTGAGATCTGGCTGATTAACCTCCACTACAGGTTAATTTTCCCTTTTAGTTTTTTTCCACATGCCTAGATAAGTCAGCTCTGTGCAGCATCCCATTCTTCCAGTCCTCATTCCAGACAGTCTCTAATTGGTATTTTTCAACCAATGTTTCTTTCTCACACATTCTCTGATATCATGCTCCTCACCAATATTCAAACTATTCCCCCCCATCTTCCAATGACATCACCTGTTATCAATATAGTTATGTGTGTTTGCCTTCCTGAAACTTGGCTGCAGGCACCCCTTCCACCACTTTCCTCTATTTTGATCTCCTGTAAAGGTCTTGCAATTCACTGCTTTTTCTTCTCTTGTCCCCTCACAAGCTGTCTTTCAGCATGCTTAGCCACAAACATACATACAGGTAGCACCTTCATACTGAATACTCAAATTTTCTCTGTTTTTTCACTCTCTTCTTCAAACTTCTTGAGAAATATCTCAAAAAATCCTTGCAGAGAGTGCCCAACAGCTCAGGAATGGCATGATGCAGCAGTTGATTTCCCTCCATCACTCTTCCCACTCATTGTAAATCAGAAAATTGCCCTGTCAATCAAAATTATAACCAAATCACTTCTTATTTGGACCATTTCCTAAGTTCTTCACAGTTACATGAAACCTAAACTTTACAGGTTCTTTCTGCAAAACATTTCTAAAATAGGCTCACTCACTATCAAAATACCAACTCCTGCCTCACCTCAGCCCATGACATTCTCTATTACTGACTCATTAAATGCTTGGTGTACTTAAAACCACAGTAAAATCTAAATCATTTTACATTTCCTCCAACACTGGGACGCTGGAGTGTTTTTTGCCGTTTTGAATGTCTTACCTGCAGTTCTTCAGACTCTTCATAGCTATGGAATACACACACATTAAACTCTGGAGTCCTTATAAAATTTGGTCCATTAACGTGCTGAGGCCAGTGCATGGTGTCTTTGTTGCTTTGGTGTTTTCACCCTTTTGCCTGTAGTCATTTGTTGCCTCAAGATCATCAGCTCCTTTTGGTCAGGAACCATACTTGCGCTCTGCCTCTGAGAAATGGGCTCAAGTACCCAAATTTAGTCCAAACATATTAACACTTGGTAAAGAATGAAAAATTAAACTTTCTGCCTAGTTACAGTATTTCACAAGTAATGAATGTGTAGTTCTCTCCTGTATGCTAGCTATTAAAAGCTAACCAGAATCTGCATTTCTGAGATTTTTTGCAGCCCTTTAATACCTGTGTTATGCCTCTTTCTCCTACAGCAAAAATATAAAAACAAAGCAAATATGCCACATAGTGTTTTAATGCTAATTAAAAACAAGCAACTTCAGTTCTCTAAGTGTAAGTACCAACATTTTCAAACAGCAAAAGTATTTCTAAAAACACCCGAACTTCCATTTTAAAGATGGAATAATGAAAGGTAGAAAACTTGATTAGTTTCTACTAGCAAAATCATGCAAGTTGAAAAACAGACCTTAAAATTGAACCCCACCTGATGTTCTTTTATTATAATCCCTGTTCATTAGGGACTGCAGTGATAGGACAAGGGGTAATGGGTTGAAACGTAAACAGCAGAGGTTTAGATTGGATATAAGGAAGAAATTCTTTACTGTTAGGGTGGTGAGGCACTGGAATGGGTTGCCCAGGGAGGTTGTGAATGTTCCATCCCTGGCAGTGCTCAAGACCAGGTTGGATGAAGCCTTGGGTGATATGGTTTAGTGTGAGGTGTCCCTGCTCATGGCAAGGGGGTTGGAACTAGATGATCTTGAGGTCCTTTCTAACCCTAACTATTCTATGATTCTATGATAGGCATTACCCAACAACTTAAGCAAAAAATACCAAACAAGCAGTAGAAAAATAACCACTTTCATAATGAGCAAAAGTGCAGAATATTTTGTGAGCAAGGTGTATGAAAAGCAACAAAATCTCTTCCCTGAAACTGAGCAACCAGATGAAGAAATACCTTTGTGATCTCCTGATTCTGATCAGATTCATTGCCAATTCATATTGGTAAATCAAACTAATTAACTTTATCTGAAATCAGAGTTACTGAGAATGAATTCCAGGTTACTGAGAATATTCTCAATAAAGTTAGTGAAAGTAAGACATGAAACTTCTGTTTGTAAGTGCCAGCTTATAACTGAGTATAACATTACAAGCTGTTCTTGTGCTTTTCCATCTACCAAGAAGCAACAGGACCATGTTATTTCTAGTAACTGTACAGTCAGGTATACTTGCAGTAGGACCTAACAAAACATTACAAGGTCTCATTTCATCCCAAGGACTCATTAAGCACAACATCGAGAAATAAATCACAGTCATCTCTAGAGTGGAAACTAAGCTAATACAATTATTTTGCACAGGTAATATAAATTAATACGTTCCAGTGAAACAAGTCACCTTGCAAGACATTGCTCCCAGTGAGCCTGTCCAGAGCTCCTATCACTGAACTTTCATCACAGAGCTGCCAAAAAAATCAGTCCAAACTCAGGATGAAAGGATGGAGGGACAAGGAGAGCTCAGGCCTTCCTACAAGCTGGGACCACCAGCCAGTTCACTGTGCACAGTCACCTCTCAACATGGTTTGTGCAGCGCTAATACTTGGCAGTGCATCTCCCAAGGGGAGCCTGAGAGATGCTGCCCCAGCCACTGTCCTCCAGCTCCAGGCTGTGGCCACAGCCCAGATGAGTACCTCAGCTTCTGCTGGGGACACTGCCCTCCCTCTGATTTGTGCTGCGCTTTGAAGAAAAGTCTTCACATTTTCCTCCTGACAGATGCACACATAGCACTGAGTGTGTACCAAAACCAAACCACACCCAGTCACAGGCACTAAGCCTCTGGCTACCTCCTGTCAGTGTCATCTGGTGCAGCAGGCACTCGGTGCCCTGAATAAACAGAGCGAGCTGGGGGAGTGAATTACTGACATTTCCGGGTCTGAAAAGACCTCTGGAGCCTCAGCTCCTTTTCAGGTCAGACTGGCTGCCGCCACGAACACTGATGGGGAAAGCAAGCTCAATGATGCTCTCCTCATGATGAGTGAGGGGCAGGGAGACAGACAAAGCAAAGAAAAACATAATTCTAATACCTCACAGACTCTTGGGTTAGAGAAACCTGTTAGCCCAGCCTTTCCTTTTCCTTTTTTTTTGGGGGGGGGAGGGTGGGGGAGGGTTTGCATTTTTATTTTCATTTTAATTGACAAGATTAAGATTCTTATCTGGGTAAGCTTTTTTCTTAAAGTTGAAGATTGATGTTAGTTACCTGGGGAGAAGAAATGGACTGAAAAGCTTGTGGTTGTTCACATGCCCTGGTTGATGGATCCACCAGGGCCCCAGAGCACACATGCTCTCCTCCACTGGTAAGACTGGCAAGCTCCTATATGGGCAATTAGCAGGTTTGATCAAGTAATTTACGAAAACTAATGAATGAACAGAAGATCCTAATCCACCCAAATCCAATCTCTCTACTCAAGATGCAGGTTCCAGAGGGCAGAAAGACTGAAATGGAGCAAAAATGTTACAGATTAGAGTCCTCAGGAAAAAAAAAACAAACAAACCAAACCAAACAACTGCCATGTAATTTATTTTAATAGCACTTTCAAATGAAGACCGTGGTATTCAAAGGCTTTTCAGTGTTCCTGGGAACCTTCCTACTTCAAACTGCACAGGCCTGATTTCTCTACCATTGAGCATTAGCATGAAGGTGGAGAGCAATAATCCCAGGAAAGTAACTGCAGTTCTCAAATGCAGAGAAACGTTTCCCTAGTCCTGAGGCTGGATTTCCAATATAATTTACTCTGCAGACACTAAGTTTCTTCAAGCTAAAGGACTAAATTGAGGTAATTTCATCTTTCCAAAGTCCCCTCAAAGTCCCTATTTGCATGTAATGCAGTGTGTCCCATTCTGCACCTTACCCTCGGGGCTTTAGAAAGCAGGGGGCTCAGACTGCAGCTAAGCAGGCCTGGCACATTTGCCCACTGCAGAACTCTCCTTGCTCACAAGAAACTGCTTAGCAGGAATCTCTAGCAAGCTTAAGGGCTTTACAGAACCTCTAATCTTCAGAAGAGATGCAACTCTTTGGCCAAACTCAAATGCACAAAATATCACAAAACACTTTCAATATACATTCCTCTACTGAAGTGTTCAGATGTCATTAATAAACAGGTTGTCATTTTCAAATTCATTTTAAGTGGAAGGAGGAAGAGCCCTATAAAAATACTGAACATGTGCTAGTTTGTTTTTTTCCATGTAATGTAGAACACTTTTCCTAAGCTGTATCCTTTACTATTGCTGCTACAAAGCCTGCGTTCTTTCATCAGCCATTTGGGAGCATCTATGCTTCAACAGTTATTTACAAAATGCAACTATTAAACCTAAATCTCCCTGCTCATTTGAATAGGCAGTACCTTCTAAAGTCTGTTTTTAGTCTAGAAGAAAGAAGTATGAAAATGCAGACTACTTCATCATTTCAGGAGTTTTCCCCAGTATAGGCAGCAATGCTTAGGAAATTCATTGTATTGAACAGGGAACAAGGACAACACAGCTGTCACACTCTGCAGGGCTTGTCACAGGCAACAAGTCTGTCCATGTGCTTAACTAACTCCTGGAATTGCTGTTCCAACTGAGTTCATAAATTAAATTCAGATTCTGCTACATTTCCCTAATGGTTGCAGCCAGAATATGATCTTCCTAGGACTATACAGGTACAGTTTCGTTAAGCAAGAGAAATAGAGTCTCACAGCCAGAACACAAGGAGTAAGGGATGGATGGGAATGGTTGTGACCTGCTGCCACACACCCTTCTTGTCAGAGCGCTTGAGATACCAGCTTCCAGGCTACTCAGCTTTCTATTTGATTCCAAAGTCTTCTGAGTGTCTGGGTAACAAGGGTATGAGTGTGTGCATGAGGCTGGTATGAGAGTTTTTAACTAATGAGCAGGATAGAATCATCTTTGTGTAATAATTACTTTTTTTTTTTCTTTAACATAGTACAGCTGTGGAACCGATCCTTTAGTTTTGTTTTGTGCTGGTTTTAGCATACCACCACCCTTCTATGGTTTTCTCCTTGGAGCTGTCTTGACTTGACAGCAAAAGTAATGCTACTATTTTTTCAACAACAAAAACCCCTCAATCTCCCATACTCTTTCTCTGACCCAGTGAATCCCTTGTGTAACTTCACACCAGAGAACAGCCCTGTTCTGTGTTTCAATCTTGTTGAATGCTTTTAAGATTTTAATCATTCATTCACATTGGCTGCTAAGTGAATATTATATCCCTTTCCTGTAGGCAATCAGATACCGTGATGCTTTAATGTTAAAACTTGTTACTGCTGCATACAAAAAATTAACAAATAGTTTCTTACTTACTGCTAGATCAGTACCCAGAACACCACCTGCAAATATCCTGAAGGCACCTTTATTAATAGAGCTGAACCAACAATATTTGAAAACAAAACTGCAAAATACAATGGTTATAATGAAAAAGTAGGCACAATTGCAAAACAATAAACAGCAGTTGCGACTTTGCATTTTTATGGGCAAATGCTAAAACCGTACTAGTGGAGCCCTGTGCCATTTTTAAGAGTCTTACCAAAAAGCTCCACTACTGTTTGTTTGTTCCTTTGGTAAATATACTATTTGGTTGTGTACACTGTGGCAATTGCTCTGATAAACAGAAGATTAAAACCACAGCAGATGATATTCCTAATAAACATGCTGGTGCTCTGTACCTATAAGGAGGAGCAAATTGTGAATTTAAGTAATTCTTCTGTTCTTTCTTAGGCATCTACTTTTTGACAACTGCTGGAAATTGGACTATATGAATCCCTAGTCTGGCTACTCAAATGCTCCCAAGACTTTAAAATAACCTGATAAATTGATTGGTGAAGCAGTCGTGCACCACACGCAGCACAGTGAATAATGTATGAGCTACAGTGCCAGCGCAGGTAACTGCTGCTGCTGCTCCTCTCCTGGCCAGACATCCCAACCAACATCACCACGTCCTGCCAGCCCCCTGCTGTCATAAGCTCTGGTGCACACCACATACGAGGAAATGGGAATTAAGTTTATTTTCACTAGACTCTTTTTAGCTGAATTCCTCCTTAGGTATTACCATGTAGACACACAAATGCAGTGCAGGGGGCAGCAACAAACCACTGGCAAGTATGTAATCGTAATCTCATGTATTAATGCATGTTCAGTTTAAATGAATATGTATTGTAAGACACAGTATTGCCTTCAGCGTAAGGCTGCATTTTAAGTCTTCAAAATACCAAAATTTTAATATTATGATTATTCAGTAAAGCTTTCCCTTATGAAAAATGTCAAAATTATTTCTCTTTACTCAGGGTTAAAAGACTTGCTCTCTATTAAGCTATAATTTCACACAGTAATCAAATAAGTAACTGAAAATAATTCTTTTCCAAACCTCTGGTTTTGTTTTCCTTTCCTGGATATTTTCAAAATCCAGGAATCTGACCTCAACCACAATAAAATCAGTGAAAAACTTTCCATTATCTCCATCAGAATTTGGGTCATGACCAAAGCTGGCTTCTGCCCTGATCCCTCCATAGTAGTTATAGCCCGAACAGACAGAATAACTACCTGTTGACAGGTAATCCTAATTTACAGCAATATGAGAGTCAGAAGCATCACACACAGATAAGCTATAAACCCAGATCAATGCTATTTGCAACTTGAATAACTTCATGTCTCAGGTTTCTTTACAATCATAACAACGACTTTTTATTTTAAAGACAAGTTAAACAGTAATGTCCTTCATACCAGATGAACCTTTATGCAATAGAGCCCCTTTATTTTTCCATAAGCTATGAAACCATTACAAACAAAAAAGCAACCTCCGCTGTCAGGGAAGCTTACAGCATCACTTACAAATAAAAAGAAACACCCTCAGGCACCTTCCTTATGCCTTTATATTACTGGATTCTTTTTGCGTGTATATATATACACATACACAAAGGTAAATAGTTCTGATACTTACAAAGTTGTATACACATGGAATTATGCTTCATGGCCACTATGATCACTCTGTTTAACAGGAAATGGTGGCAGGGAGGGAAATAATGAAAATTTGGTATGAACCTGTTGCTTTGCTCGACTGATAACGTTCCACGCCCATTCAACAACATGAATTGGTTCAGCTGCAGGAGCTTCATACCGAGCACACACTGATTTTTACACAATGAATGAGGGTATCGTTAACCTACCACACTAACCTAATAAAGGATCTTCCTTCAGTTGCAAAAAAAAGGTTAGATGGTAAAGGTACCATTCAAAATTTCTTTTATTCTATTTAACATAAACAGGAAAGATGCAAATTAGGATAGAAACACGATACTTCCCATTCTTTCATTTATTGTAATCTAGCCATTGCATTGACTCAGAAAGGATTTTTCATCATTACTACTGCTGGGAGCCAAGGTTAGTAATAAATTCAATGTGAGAGATTTTGGAGGTAATTGTCATCTTGACTATCTACCAATAACCTGTTATCAGAAACCTGATGCACTTGTAAAGTCAAATGTAAACAACTTCTATATTACCGAGAGTCACCAGTGTCTTTTCCTTTGCAATTAATGCATTGATGTATTAACTTACATTGATGATCAGAGCACCTGGAACAGCTTCATGAGCGATACAATATATCAGCTATTGGAACTACTTGCTGAACCTAGAACACTGCTGAAAACCCCAAAGTCAAAAGGCCAGCAACATGGAACTAAACTTCACCTATGAAGAAAAACAGAAACACCCACACACACACTTGTGCAAGGCTAGGTACCATAGAAGTAATTTCATTCGCTTTTGCTGAGAAAGTTTGAATAAACATTCTCAGCATAGTTATTTGACTTTCTGAAATCACTGGCTATAATATTTTGAACTTAAACATCCATATACCAATATATTCTGTTTAATCAGGAATCATATAAATTCAAAATAAAAATAAATTTGGGCGAGATAACAAAATGGGAGTTCTCGCTAACAACTACACCTAGCCCGCAAGACACACCAGTGCAGATTTCCAGACAGGTTTGCTATTTATAACTGAAACTCACCTTGAAACAATGCAAGGTAAAGATGCAAACTTCACATGAAAAACACACAGATTTTTAGTGAACCACACACTCAACTTTCTTCTCTTCAGCAAGCTGCTTGCATCCTTTCGTGAAAATATGTACGCCAGAGAACTGCAACAAAAGGGGCTCTGAAGAATTTTGTGGCTTAATTTTTCTACCTGTAGTTGTCATATTGCCAAAGTAATGGGAAAGGTATGAGCAATTCTTTAAACAGTTGTGGTTTAATTCTGATGCCAAGTCTTTCGGTTATGAAGAAATTTTTTTGACTGAGTTGAAAGTCTATCACAAGTACACAGAAAGACCTAGGGCAAGAACAAAGGTGCACAGCAGAAGCTAGTTTATTCAGGCTTGTCAAGTTAAATCTTGTAAAATATGTACACATTTAATTGTTTTCATTATTTATATATGTTTCAAGCATGGAGGGGGCCTCCTGAATCATTTAGGTAGAAGGCAAGCGTCAATTCTGGAAGTCCTGTTTGATCAATGAAGTCACTCACTTCTGGCACAATCTGAGGATTCAGAAGCTTTTTTTTTTCCTTTTGTCATACTAACCGCAGACACTTTGGAACCATTTGATTTATTTCAAGCAGAAATATCTCAACAGCAGCAGTGGATTAAAGAAAGCAATAAAGTAATGGGGAATAAAACGAGAGGCAACGAGCACGTGGAAGACACTGTAATTGAGAAAGCATTCTGAAGGGAGGTATCACCACTTGCAAGAAGTGCAGTAAAACAGTTAATGAAAGCCCAGTACAAGTCTGGTTTCTCTCTCTTGTTGTCACTTACTTTTCTGAACAACCAGATTTTCTGGCTCTTCAAAAAAAAAAAAAGAGATACCTGGAAAAACATGGATGTGGTCCTTTTAGCTTGGGCCAACCTCCCTGACCCCCCTACGCACACTCATCACTGCCTGGGCTCCTCCCCACCTTCTTTCTTTCCTCAAAAGCAGTTCCTCTCAGCCACAGGTATGTCAAGCCATTCTTTCAGGTACCTCAGCCTTACCACTTCTTCTTTCACATTCAGCAAAACTTTGCAGGTACATGTTGGGAGGGTTTTTTTCAGCATCAGTACCAAGACTGCACAGAAGTGATTTAAGAACAAAACAGGGAGGTCTCTGTACAAGCCTACCAGGCCCCCAGAGACCATTTTATCACTTTTACACCAATATTTTTCTCTTATGCTCACTTTTTATCATTGCTTTTGACACATGTTAACTACAACAGATCCCCGAGGGGAGAAAATTACATATATTAATTCACCAGCAATGCTATTTAAAACAAAAGAACAACAGTCTCAGAGGAATCTTTCTTACACAAGTTAGCTGACTTTCAGTCAAACAACTTTAACACCACTAGGTGTGAAAAATACACAGCGGCAACTAATAGGCCTCTTCCACCAGTCCCTGTATTGACAAGAGTGTGTACACAAATGAGGCTTTGGGCAAGTCTCCCATCAGCTTCCCTGCACCTAAAAGGGAACAAGCAGACTTACCCTGCATGATAACCTGGTTTCCTTTCTACAGCTAAAGAAGCAAGCACATTCAGAATCCAGTGAGAAAGGATAAATACGGCAGTATTACTACACACTTAGGATGCAATGGTATAAAAATATTGGCTTTTTTACATACCCAAAATTTCTGCAACATCCACATTGATAACAGAATGCAGTTTAGGTATGACATCTCTTAGTCATGGGAAGGATGGCCTAACTGAGAATTATTCTGGGACAAGAGAAGTTTCTGTATAATCTTCTGCTCTAATAAAAAAACATCGCAGGGGTTTTGGGGAGCTCCAATATGGCGATGTTTGTGAAGCAGCACTTAGGAAAGTGTCAAAGCTTTGCAGGCTATTCTGAGAGATCAGATGTACACGGGGAATCACAACAACTCACTGAAAGTAGTCCTGGGACAGGTTTTTTTAAACAATACATTTTGTTTTCTTTTACAAATATCCAAGAGAACTGAAGGTTTCTGAGCCTTTTCCCCAAAACACAACTAAGATCATCAGCATACAACACAATGCAATGGCAGAACAAGTACCAAAACAATTAGAAAAAATGCTCTTATTGTATCCGTTGCCTCCAAAGCAAATACTAAGCAAGCTTTAAGCATTCCACAATAATCCTGAAGAATTACATGGGCAATTTCTTCCCACAATGTTACCCAATAATACACACGGCAAGCATCAACAGTAGTATCACTCCCATGTTAATTGCTTACCTTGTAAAGAAAGGGACCCATCTATTTTCTTTTTTTTCATATAAACAAAAGAATACTAAAAGGGAATCCTCATATCATGTCCCTATTCCAAAAATCCAAACAATTGCCAGAAATATAACCTGTATATCCTTAGTGGAAAAAAAATTCCTGGGGGAAAGGTAGCATGCTTAGAGTTTCCGATATCTACCACATGGAGTATTTAGGAAACAAACATTCTTTTCCCTGTAACGTCAAAACAAGTTATGTGACCAAGATGAAATGATTTGCAAGTTTGGGCTTTATTCCAAACCCCCTATATATTAAACCCAACCATCAGCTGCACCATCACATCTGTTTTCTAAAGAATATAATAGATGGAAATCTGCTTCTGAAACTGTTTTTCATAAAACAGGAAACAGACAAAATAGCATCACACCAGTAACGTTCACAGAGGCCTCTGATCTTGAAACTAGAGGTCTTTCTTGCAAAATACTTTTTTAACAAAAATTAAAACTGGATCACTTTCAGCAACAATGTAGATCTATCTCAGTTTTCATCTATATTATGTATTATATATATTTTTAAGGTATTTATAAACAAAAGAGAAAAATGTTCCATTACAACCTGATACAAAAGGCTTTTATACAGTCATGTCACACCAATCTAAACAAACACACACAATATACACAGGCACCTATATGAAGGAGCACACACACAAACAAGGCTTAGAAAGTCTTAAAAGATCTTTTTAGAAGTAGTTTCTTCCATTTATGATGGAGAAATATAAACAATTTCAGAATGCTTTCCACCTTCTCCATGATTTAAAATTAAGTTAAAACTTCAAATAATTTAATATGTGACAAAAAAAAGGTTTCCTCTGAAATTGTTACACATTAGGTGATCAAACTATGCATCTCCATGAAAAACAGAGATTCACTTAGCCCAAAATAAAAACCGTTCCATGGACAAAAATCAATGAACTTACAGACACAATCCAGTAACTTCCCAGACTCAACTCTCAAGCTACCAACACTATTACCCTCTTGAATAAACACAGCTTTTGGAAAAGTTAAACCTGTGAGGTCCTCATCAGAAAGTCCCTGAGTAAATTATAACATGATGATGACATTCCTGTGTCTTTTGGAACCAGGGAGGGGAAGTTAGGGTAGGTCATTATAAGCCACTTGCCTTTACAACTGGCTGTAAAAGACAATGAGGCCAGGAAGCTTCCCACCGAGATCAAGATGCACAATCCCCAGCCAAAAATAAACAAGCCCTGGTAGTCACATCTGCTGGAAAATATCATTGGAGCCTGAATTCCCAGGTGCTGAAGCAATGGGAAGAGAAAAGCTCCCAATGGATCACAAAATAATAATTACAGGTATTGGCAATGATCACTGTTAGTGTTAACGCTGCAGATAAGAACATCAGAGCATGCTAATCTGTTTTACACAGAAAAAAAAAAAAGGAATTTAAAATAAAAATCAGAGTAAAAGGATTTAAATCCACTTTAAATTTCTCCTTGCCATCCTTTCACTCCCAGACACAAGTCCTGGAGTCAATCTGTAGCAAAATCTTCCTATCAAACGTAACTGAGTAATAGTAAAAAAAAAAAATAATTTCTACCCCTTCCCACAAGGTGTTTCAATTCTTTCCATGCCTAAGTCTCCCATGGTCAAGCATACGCCATCAGCAAAGCCCCCACTAAAGCATTTCTACCAGGTACAACATGCCCTGCTTTAGCATGCTTGGGAACACAGACAGCATGCTGTGGGACATTACTGAAGGCTTTTCCTCTCTCAACAGATGGTGATCACCTTCCTCACTTAAGATCACTTATATCCTTAGCTAGCTAAATGACCAAATTGGGCAGCACTGATTTAATCTGAGCACACATGTGCCCCCTGCACAGCCCCCAACTTCTGCTGATACAGTCAAGGACATAGACAAAGTGGGAGAGATGCCTTTTTGCATTTGCTGCTGGAGCACACCCGCATTTGGGACTCAAAACCCACTTGCCAAAATTAAGTTCCCTTGCCACTGGGGTAAAGCATCACTTCCATGGTCTGAAGCTAACACAAACCAACATGAGCAGTCTGTGACCAGCCTCCAAACCCACCACAGAGCTTCGCTACTATTCTGACTTAGCCTATGTGATGTTTTTCATCTGTAGATATTAACAGTTTTTATGACAAATTTAACCATTCACTTTATACTTCTATTCCACAGGCAGTGCCTTGCTCATTAGACACCACAGCCTCCTGCATATGCTGCACACTTCCAGAACCTCCCATGCCAATCCTAATTGCTTTGGGGAGCAACAGCTAGGTCTGTGCCAAGAGATACATACTCTTTGCTGAGAGAACACAGCTGCCATAGCTGCTGAGATCTCCTCCCATCAAAGCAGCTATGTGCAAACAACCAGGAGCTGTGGGCAGGCCTGGCACAGCTGATCAGCAGTGGAAGAAAAGATGGGATAATCTCATTCTCAAGAATAGGGAAGTTCTCTTTCCTGGCACAGCCATTTTTTTGGTTGAGCAATGGAGGAGAGTTTTCTGCCTTTTTTTTTTTCCAGAAGCTGGGAGAGAAAAGAAAACTTAGGAAGCAGCAATCCTGGAGCTTTCCAGGTACAGCAAGATTGGTGGACAAGGAAGTGAAAAGTCCAGGGACCACCAGTCAAATTCTACTGGGGGTCGGCATGCTCTTAACATGCTCCAGCTCCTCATGCAGACAGCAGACACATTCCTGAAGGTTGGTTTTGCTTTGTTTGTTTGGGATTTCTTTAACTTTGTGAAAAAAGCCAGCCTTAAACACAGCTTTGAAAATGGAAAAGGCAAAGTCTCATGCAAAAGGTGAGCCACTGCCCTACCAACCCTTGCCCTGGACTGCAGTATCATCCCTGAGGACTGGCATGCCATCAGCTGGCTGGCTTCATCAGTGTGCCTCTGAACAATGTGACTACACCTTGAGTCACAAAAATTCTTTCCTATTCTGATTTTTTGGCAGCTCTCTCTGCATAGAAAGGCCTGATGATAGACTATAATCCAGAGACTACAATGGGAATAATGAAAATTCACCACGCTACAAAAACTAATTCTGATGCCATTAATGGATAAATTTATTGGACCTAAGGCAAGTTCATTAAATTCATAGATACCATAGAAAAGTTTTAAAAGCAGTGGATTGGAAACCACTTCTGGCTGTCAGAAAAACTATAGATAGGAAAAACTATGCATAAGAACATATCTTGAAACCTGATATAAAGATTATTAAAACAAAACCAAGACCTGGGACTAAAACACAGAATAGAAAATATTCCAGCTGTGGGAGGGCAGGAGAAGCATCGTCTCTCAGGCCTTTATAATGTTTTAATTACTTCCATTTCACTGTGTACTGCTCAAAGCCTTATGCTCTAAGGAGGAGGAGCTTTTCACACTCCCATTACTCCTGCCCTATATGCTCAGCAGGTTCACTATTTCTTCAAACAGCTTTTAAAAACTACTCTCTTCTTCAGTGCCACCAAAGAACAGCTACAACTGGTGTGGAAGAATTACTCCTACTAACTAATAACCATATACTCACCATATAATAAAAATTGCATAATTATACAGATAAGCTCTTCTTTAAAATAAAGTACCCACATTCTAAGAATCAGCAGGAAGGGGTGAAAAAATAGAACCAGTGAGGAAAAAAATAAATCATTAACCTTTTTTACTCTTTTTTTTTCTAGTCAGTAACTATTTTTGCAGGACTAAATTTTGCGAAGTGTTAATGGCCAATGTCACTCTCCAACAGACTACTGCAAACTGTAACCTGAGAGCTATCACACACTCATTCTCTTGGACACATTTTCCACATTATTTGAATATATCCTACCCTTAAAACTCTTCTGGCATGACATTAAGGAAATTGTGATTCAGGTGGTAAATCCAGGACTATCTTGAAAGGCAAGCTAGTAAATTACACTATATTCAAATTAAACGGGAAACCACTGGTTGTTAAGATTTTATAAAACTACCCCTACGAACAAAAGGCATTTAAAGTTTTTGTTGACTGTCTAATAGCAAGAGCTATATTCTTCTTCCAAAGCATTCATATTACAATATAAGCAGCCCTCACATATCCCCATGAGACGGAGTTCAAGCTGCAGCAGCTCTAAGGCATTATCCTGCCTGCTAAGCAGGTGGGTTCTCTTCCAATAAGCAGTGTCCTTAGGAATGGAAGTCTTGGACTTAACGCAGTAGCATGCTGTTCATATTGACCTTTGGGCATTCGGCTCAAGGTGCAAACAGCATTTGTATTTATCATGCAGGTGGGGTACAGCTCTCTCATTCTCTCTTCCCTTCCTTATTCCCTTTGGCATCTCTTCTCAGTCACCAAAACCAATGAAGCAAAAAGTTCAGTTTGCCCCCAGCCTCACTCCTGCAGAGCATCGGATTTTTCAAAGTTCAGTGCAGCATTCAAAACATCTCAATCCAGCCCACTGAAAACTAAATATTTCAGGGTATCAACACAAAATGAAGTTCATTAGCTGAATTCTTCCATGAGTTTGTCTTTCCCCAACTCCAATAACTTTACTTTTGCAGGATTCAAATTTGCTGCATGTAAAATGTTCAGAACATCACTTCATCTCTGCCAGAAGAGTACAGGAATGCTTGCTTCAGCATGGTCTGGGGTGTCAGACTCCACATGAGAGAAAGCAGAGAGACATGAAACTGATCCAGAGCACCCTGGATCGAGATTATCACCCAGAAGGGAAAGTAAAGCTTACACAGAAAGAAAGTTACCCAAGTATTCTGCCAAATCTCATTATTTTAAACAACATTTTTTTAAAAATCTAAATTAGCAAGACCCATAGCACCTTGACAGTCTATTATAGAAACATACAAGTATAGAAAAACAGCTCAAGTTTTTTCTTACACTTAAGATTTTTGCAGCAAAAATGTCTGCAGAGTAGCTCTGTGCATGAGAATTTCCATCCTGGAGGTTTTACTGGGAAAAAAAAACCCACCAGAATTTATTGAAACAGGAATTCATTTCAGTATTTTTGTGCAAACCAGCTTGGTTGTCTCTGTAGCTGGCTTATCTTTGCAGCTGGGTTCCCTTCATCCCCTCCCCTTTCCTCCCTTTTTTTTTTTAACAGATTACTACTACAAAGCATGGACAAGATGCAGGAAGAAACTTTCCTAAGCCAGAATGATTTGGAGGACAGGGCCTTTAGCTGGATTGCTGCAGTGATGGAGATCAGACATACAGTTTTGGGAGAGACATCCAATTTCACATTTTAAACACCTGCATAAAATAATCTCACTCTGATCAGATGAATCAGGGGACTGGGATTTATGAGTAAAACTGTCAAAAGCATAAGAAACAGAAGACAGTATTTCCAGCTCCCTTGCCAAATAATTATTATGACTTGAGTTCATTTGACATAGATTCAAGCAAGCAACAACCAAAAAAAAAAAAAAAGCAAAGACAAGAAAAAAAGAGAAATTAAGCAAAAAATTATTGGTCTTAAATCTACAGAAACATCAGGGATTAAATGTCAACAGCAAATCTCTCAGTGCTTCCTGCCATCATGCCAAATAAAGCCTGCTTCCAAGCCAAACATCTGCTTTGTCTGTCCCAAACAGGAACTCATGAGAAGGAAATGTAGCACCCTTTGCCACTGTGGTCGAACACATTTTAAATTCCACTCTATTCAACAATTTACCTGTAAAATCTGAAAGAGTAAGAATTTAAAAAATCTTTCTGCTATTTGTACTCTGTTCCTCAAGGGTTTGCATGACCAACATATCATTCATCAATCACACAAATGTTGTATTGGCAAGAATATCACCCAAACTAATTCTTTTTACAGAAGTTCCAGTTCCACATACATTAATGCTGAAAGAATAAACCAGACTGACATTTAGTATGTGCACACGCATGTAGAACCCTCTCTCTCTTTTGCTCTCTAAAATACAAGATTATACAAAAATCAGGTATTTCAATGACATTAACACTATTGTAAAAGTACAGTTTTCTCTGTCTAATGCTACCAAACCTCCAGAATACCTAGAGAGGACTCACAGCATTCCTGTTTTCCTGTTCTTGGCTCCAACTGACAAATAATATTATTGTAAACTAGAGTATGTACTGAAAATTGATGTGGCAAATTAAAACATACAAACATTTTTCTAGGCCAGGATTTCTACTGGACTGCATCAGAGCTTTTGTAGCAGAGATCTGGATGTCCCAGGCAGTGGAGACCTCTTGGGAACTACATTCACAAATCCCTGTTGTTTGTGAAGGCCGATGAATCATTTTCCTGATAGATTAGACACTGATCTCAATGCTGAGATGGATATTTTCAAATAAATACAAGATTTTCACAATTTTAAATAACAGGCTGTTACTTCAAAAGAAAATCCTAGTTGGATGCCAAAATAGGTGCAGGCAAACTTTGAAACCTGGTATGAATTTTGATGGTGAAATATTAATGAAATTGTCCTGCACATTTTACACAGCTAAAAGATTTTCAGATCAATTTCAAACTATCACATATTTCTTGTAACAAAATGCAAATTTTTATGATGATGCAGCAAACAGCTCAAAACAAATGGTGTCAGACTGCAGTGTAAAATGTATCTACATATCTTCCATTTATGTTTGAGCTTTTGTTTTACTCAGATGAAATGTACCAATTTCCACCATCAGAAAATCTTGCTGAAACATTCCTAGCACCTATACAACAATTTGTGTATGCAGTTAATTAATCTTCACACCATTTTCTTGAGACACTCATATCAGGTTTCTCCTTTTACAGGTAGATGATACATTGACTAGCCTAAAGTACAGAGCCAGGAAGGGGCAAAACCAAGATTAGCACTTCTTGTTCCTGCAGTAAGTTTTACAGATCACAGCACATTTAAGAGCCATGGAGTTGAAGGACACAGAAACTCTACTCCTATTCAGAAAAGAATTAACATTCAGAATAGTAGTATTTGGCTATGAACTTTAAACTGAGTTCAAAACTGTAGTGAAATCACTGCCATAGCCCTAAGATTAAAATAAGAGACGGAAACAAGAAGGAAAGGAGACAAAAAGCAAGATAATCCACATATGCATGGGCACACACACACAAAAACCAATCAAATCGATCAAATAAATCAATAGTACTATCAATAAATGACAAAAAAGATCAATAAAAAATTATCAAGAATGCTCAATAGCTTTTGTTATGTCTGTGAGATCTCTTCTAAAAGAAGGCAGCAAGTTCTTAACAATGGAGATAAGGAACCAGAAGTTCAGGTCAAATTACTTATTGGTTTTGAGTATGTGTATAGTTCAGTTTTTTCAGCTTGGATAAATCAGCACTGAAAAAACAAAAAAAAAAAAGAAATCGTATTTTTTTTCAGGAATGTAATACTGAGATTTTCTTTTTTGTCTCCTAGCAAATAGTACTGGTGCTGTAATTCAGATCCTGCAGAAGTAAATGGCAAAAATGGAGTCTAACAGTGAAAGAGTTTTCAATAAACAATAATATTTACTTATTGTGCATTATTTAAAGAGAGTAGAAGTTTGTTAGGACTTGCTGGAGTTGTCAGTTGTTTCATCCTGTACATCTCTTGTATCAGTTTCAAGCCAAAGTCATGTTTCCACATGAAATACTAATATTCTTATTTTACACTAGTGGGCATATTGCGTTTCAACAAGCTGCAGCTTGCTGTCAAACACAGCCTGCATTGCTGGAAAAATTCTATATTATTAGGTCCACATTTGAAGGAAAAATAGCCATTAAGCATCTCCGCAATACAGGGTAAGTGGATGGTCACTTTCCCTTTGTTTCCGTTAAAACATCCAGCATACTTATTAATCCTTACACACATTGAGAATTCAAGGATTACTAGATATTCCTTAGGAACTACTCTGTGTCTACCTATACACTGTTGGCGGAAGTTCTGGGACTCTGCTCTTGATCTATAGAATAAAGAAACAGATAGGAAACAGAAACAGATTTGAAAAGACCTGTTAAACAGTGAAATGTATTAAAAAAATATATATCCTTCAAGCTTTCTGTCCTGTTTCCTCAAATTTACTGCTTCCATGGACACTGGAACACGGGGGACTTAGCTCCAAGTCAGACCACCTGGTAGGCTGCTGGAAAAGCCAGGAATGCCTGGGAAACTTTGTATGACCGCAAAATGAAAGACCTTTTCCCATCCAACTATCCTTAATTGCTCAGTGTATTTCCTGATGATAGCAGAGGAAATGAGTTGCTGCTCAATTCCCTAGAACCTTGCTCTATAGCTGACTAAAAAAAAAAAAAAAAAATCAACAGGGAGGGTAAAGAGCATAAAAGAGTATTCAAGCAAAATGGGTTTCTGGACTTAAAGCAACTTGGATCTAATTCCTAGCTCACTTTTAGTTTCCCATACAATTTTGCATAGGCGTTTAACTTGTGTTACCACAGCTGCTAACCATTTCACCTGTTTCTTAAGTGTATAAACACCACTAATGACTGCAGCCTCTTCAGATATTTTAGTGGAGAGCACCATCTGTATCTTTAGGTACCATCCTACATTCACTCACATGCTTTCTTTCCACTAGCAGTCTCTCTCTTTTTTGCTACTCAAGATTTATTTTTTCCTAAAGCTATATTCCAGAACAGTCACACAGCAGCTTCCTAACAGTTAAGATTGCAAGTGTTTTTCCATAAGAAAGAACACCTGCAATCTTTTTAAAATGTGCAGGAGGAGTACACAGCATTAAATTAGTATGTGCTGGAATTAAAACAGGGGTGTATTTGGTTTTCAAATGCCAATAACGTTTTCATGGCATGAGAGAAAGCAAGTAAACCTTTAGAAAAGTGAAGAAGTTAGTAATTTACTTCCTACTACAGTATCAATTCTATTAAGTTTTATTAAATTGACATCAATCAGTTCCCATCTTTTATGGGAATTTTATTATGACAACTCATTTTTAACCTGATCTTTGTGGTACTTCCCATGAGTAGTCCCTTGTAACTTAACAAACAAACTAAAACTTTGACCAAATTGGAAATTAATGAGACACCATTTATCAGGACTCAGCAAGTGGAAACTAAATTTGAAATGTGAATCTTTAGGAAACTTGGACATCTAAAATAGAATCAATTTCTGCACATCTTTTAACACGGTATATACTGAAAGACTTCTTAATTTTAGATGTGCTGTTGCTAAACTCATGAAAGACTCCTTCAGTACTATAAACCAAATAAAGAATTTTAAATGGTACATGGCTATTCCCTTAAAGTATCTTCATTAATTTCTGTTGGACTTCGGCACCACTCACATGGCAATTCCTCAAGTTTCTAACATATCAAACACAAAACCCTGTTAAATTGAAATCTGTCCTGTTGTCACACAGATATTATTAGTAGTTTGTGAGGGGAGCAATGAGAGAAGGAGAAAGTGATTGAGAGAAACAATGAGAGAAGACTGGGGAATAAGAAGATAGAGCAGTAACTCAGAAAATATTAAAATGATAGTAAAATGTGCATAAAAGGGAAAACAAATGCAGATAATATGAACATATTTAGTCATAGAATCATAGAATCAGAGAATAATTAGGGTTGGAAAGGACCTCAAGATCATCTAGTTCCAACCCCCCTGCCATGGGCAGGGACACCTCACACTAAACCATGTCACCCAAGGCTTCATCCAACCTGGTCTTGAACACTGCCAGGGATGGAGCATTCACTGCCTCCCTGGGCAACCCATCCCAGTACCTCACCACCCTCACAGTAAAGAATTTCTTCCTTATATCCAGTCTAAACCTCTGCTGTTTAAGTTTCAACCCATTACCCCTTGTCCTATCACTACAGTCCCTAATGAATAGTCCCTCCCCAGCATCCCTGTAGGCCCCCTTCAGATACTGGAAGGCTGCTATGAGGTCTCCATGCAGCCTTCTCTTCTCCAGGCTGAACAACCCCAACTTTCTCAGCCTGTCTTCATATGGGAGGTGCTCCAGTCCCCTGATCATCCTTGTGGCCCTCCTCTGGACTTGTTCTAACAGTTCCATGTCCTTTTTATGTTGAGGACACCAGAACTGAACACAGTACTCCAAGTGAGGTCTCACAAGAGCAGAGTAGAGGGGCAGGATCACCTCCTTTGACCTGCTGGTCACACTCCTCTTGATGCAGCCCAGGATACGGTTGGCTTTCTGGGCTGTAAGTGCACACTGAAGCCGGCTCATGTTCATTTTCTCATTGACCAACACGCCCAAGTCCTTCTCCACAGGACTACCATGAATTTCTTTTTTGCCCAACCTGTACCTGTGCCTGGGATTGCTCCCACCCAGGTGTAGGACCTTGCACTTGGCATGGTTAAACTTCATGAGGTTGGCATCAGCCCACCTCACAAGTGTGTCAAGGTCCCTCTGAATGGCATTCCTTCCCTCTAGAGTATCAACAGAGCCACACAGCTTGGTGTCATCGGCAAACTTGCTGAGGGTGCACTCAGTTCCATTGTCCATGTCAGCGACAAAGATATTAAACAAG
Organism: Melopsittacus undulatus; assembly: GCF_012275295.1. Lineage (NCBI taxonomy): Eukaryota > Metazoa > Chordata > Aves > Psittaciformes > Psittaculidae > Melopsittacus > Melopsittacus undulatus. The sequence goes on along the minus strand of NC_047531.1, from coordinate 64,809,531 downwards.
ACCGGCCCCAACACCGACCCCTGAGGGACACCACTCATTACTGGTCTCCAGCCAGACATTGAACCGTTGATCTCAACTCTTTGAGTGTGACCATCCAGCCAGTTCTTTATCCACTGAGTGGTCCACCTGTCAAATTGATGACACTCCAATTTAGAGACAAGGATGTCATGTGGGACAGTGTCGAACGCTTTGCTCAAGTTCAGGTAGATGACGTCAACTGCTCCACCCCTGTCCATCACTTTTGTAGCCCCGTCATAGAAGGCCACCAAATTGGTCAGGCAGGATTTTCCCCTAGTAAAGCCATGCTGGCTGTCACCAAGCACCTTGTTGTTTTTCATGTGCCCTAGCATGCCTTCCAGGAGAATCTGCTCCCAGATTTTACCAGGCACAGAGGTGAGACTGACTGGTCTGTAATTCCCCGGGTCATCCATTTTCCCCTTCTTGAAAATGGGGGTTATATTTCCCTTTTTCCAGTCATCAGGAACTTCACCTGTCTGCCATGATTTTTCAAATATGATTGCCAGTGGCTTTGCAACTTCATTCACCAGCTCCTTCAGGACCCGCGGATGGATTTCATCAGGTCCCATGGACTTGTGTACATTCAGGTTCTTAAGATGGTCTTGAACCAGATCCTCTCCTACAGTGGGCCCAAGGTCTAGGTTTTCACAGTCCCTGCGTCTGCCTTCCAAGACTCGGGTGCTGCGGTCAGAGCCTTTGCCAGTGAAGACCGTGGCAAAGAAGCCATTCAGAACCTCAGCCTTCTCCAAGTCCTGTGTAGCCAGTTCTCCCAGAAGTTTCCGGAGGGGGCCTACATTGTCCTTAGCCTGTTTTTTAGCCGCTACATACCTATAAAATCCCTTCCTATTATCTTTAACATCCCTTGCCAAGTTTAGCTCCAATTGGGTCTTAGCTTTCCTAACTTGGTCCCTAACTACCCTGACAACATCCCTGTATTCATCTCAGGCCACCTGTCCTTGCTTCCACCTTTTATAAGCCTCTTTTTTCCTGTGAATTTTTCTCAGCAGCTCCTTATCCATCCAAGGAGGTCTCCTGGCCCTCCTGCTGCACTTCCTTCTAGTCAGGATGCAACACTCCTGAGCTTGTAGCAGTCAAATCTAGTAAGTAAATTAAACTATGTCCTTTAGGGCAACAATCACATCCCATCCTGTTCAGCAACAACTTGGTTTCAATGGTAGATTCTGGTGCTTATTTTTGGAAGAAGGATTTTCTCCAACTGCTATAAAGATCAACACAATTTAGTTTGAGGAACATATGATACTTGATCATTCTGCAGCTGGAGCATCAAGAATGTCAGTCGTGAAAAACCAACTTCATACACAAGGAATCTGGCACAGTGGAGCAGGGGTGACAGTAAAATGCAATAAGTAGTTAACATTAGGTTTGCTTCTCCTCTCTCCTGGTGAGTGGACAATTTTACTCTCTTACTTAACCCCAGAGGGCTGAGTAAATGGAAGGTGATGGAAATATTTTTACTTTATTTGCATGTTATTTTTCAGTTAACTGATTGATAAGAACAGAATCTGATTTTTTACAAACACCTTTCAATTGATTGAAAATATTTCCACTGGAAAAGTCTGATTTTTAAGATTGAACTTAAGCATCTGGGCTGCTTCCGTGGTGTGTGTACTGCTGTCAGGAATAAAGAGGTTTTTTTAACCACTAAACAGCAAAATATGGATCTGTTCTGTTTGGTTCCTGAAAAACAAATATGGTTGATCCAGCAAAAGAGCTGCTTCCCTGCTTCCTTCTTTCACACAGAAGTAAGATTAATTCCATTAGTTTAATTATTTTTTGTACACATAGAATATTTTATGTTTACTTTAGTCATCTAATATCCAATATAACTTAAAGATACTGGATTCAACCACAGCTGCAGTTTGCCTGTCACATAAATTAGAAGCCACAACACAAAGGCCTGACACATAAAGGTACCTATTCTCTCCAACTCCCTTGCATCTTTACAGGCTTAAGGAAATCATAGGAGAAATGGGGAGGCAGGGGTGGGAATGGGGAATGGAGCAGGAAAGGAGGAGGAATGGTTATTTTACACTTCAGCAACCTTCTAGTCTTCAGTTTCTTATAGATAAGCTCGCTGTAGCTGAATACATGCCTCTTCCTTGAAAGTACACATATGTTACTACACTTGGCTATTTGCAGTATTACTATAAGAACAGTCCAACCTTATCCCACCTATTTATCAATATTAATTTTGTCATGCTAAAATGAGGATACAATTTTCCTGGAGCAAGAAGTTTGCCTACACTTGTGTTGATAAGAATTGAGCTTAGTCTTAGCAAAATGAGGAAAACACGATGACACTAAAATACACATTGGAAACCTAAACTCCATTATTTTACAATAATTGAAGAGTTTGTCTTTATTTTTTTTTAATATGGTAGCAGATAGACATACTTTGGAAACATTCAGTTAGTATTTCAGAATAATTACGATTAATGGAAGGCTTCCAATGTATACATGCTCGCCAATGTATCATATGCAGCCTATTAAGCTTGACACAGTAAGGCTTTTCTCATGGTCTTGACTGCAATGACTATATAATGTATCTGGTGTATTCTGTGCCCTAGGACCATAAAATAGACTTCATAAATGGTTGGACAAACACTGATATGCATCTAACTTTGTTTATCACTGAAGCCAGGCCAAACAGTGCTAATTGGAGTTGTTCTGCCAAATAATGTTTATGCACTAATTAGTCCACTTCCTAAACTAAATGTTCCAAGAAAACTTAAGAATAAATGGCAAACTGCCACTAAGCTCCAGTCTCTTCAAGTATACTACTTCACAGATAAACATGGACAGGTAACAAATGGCATATTCAAAAGGATGAGTCAACATATGTGGCTAAACAACATAAAGTCTCTACTATCTGACAAAGGAAAGTTCTACGGGTTTCATCCAAATAGAACCAAAACTTTTGACTCCTAATGGTGAAGAAAAACACACTGTTGTACACAAGACAGAATGGCAAGGGTGAGAGTGTCTCTAAGAAAATAATATGCTCTATTCTGATTGCAAACACACTATACTACTATTATTTATAATTCAGACCACTAACAAAAACTCTGAAGAGGACATGTCAGCCAAATGATTTAGAAAGCTAAATCATTCAGATCTTTGAAGACAGCAGACTGAACTATTCAAGAGACAAACAGAATCAGGTTGTGTTTTACAGACCAGCAGCAAGTCGATTTTGCAAGGCGGTGAGGAAAAGAGACTAAAAAAAGGACTGATACTCCAATAAGGGCAAATGCTCACGCTCCTGCACACAGGTAACTCCTGGGAAAGGAGAGGACAGGAGCATGAGATGACAAAGAGAAGCCACTGGCAGGGATATTAGGCTACACAATCACAGTAAGGAAGGAGAATGGGAATGGTATTAAGGGGAACATCTCCCTCTCCTCTCCAGGATGGTTTTGGTTGTGAGACAGTGGGCTCTGGAAAATACATGTTTATGTTCACGTTGCTATGATGAGTATTTTTTATTACATATAATAATTTAAAAACAGAGTCAAAACATTTAGATACTAAGGTTTTTAGTGTTTTTTTTTCTTTTAAGGTAAGTCATAGGTTAGTTGCATAAAAAAAACACATTATGCTTTCATGCATCAGCCTCAATGCCAGGAAAGTTTGTCAAAGCCTGGGCAGCCAGTGCAAGGCTAAGCACAAAAGGATTCAGATCTCTATACACTACTACATCATCAGCATCACTGGTAATCAGAAATGCCTTTTGCTCTGTTTAGTGAAAGAAGGAAAAACTCTTGGCCTGGAATATCAAGCTAACTTTGTAATTTTTGTCTTCTCACCCCATAGTCTCTGACATGCATTTTATTTCACTCTGAGGCTGGAAGACTTCCTCAAGTAGTACAGCTGAGTGCCAGACACACAGTCTGATCTGGTCCAGACCTTCAGAAGCCTCATCTCCAGCCAGCAACTTCTTCTGCAACTACAACAGGTCCCAGATGCCTCAGAAGTCCCATGGCTTCCTCTCCCTGCCCCATAAGGTGGCCTCTAGCTCACACAGAGGAGCTTCCTCCTGCCATCCTTGCCTTCAGAGCCTGTGATCAAGCCAACAGAACACAATACCAAAGTCTCAAGAGGGCCCTTCCTCCTCCCTACACACAACCTCAAATGTTATCCCTCTCTACTGCCAGACATCATGTGAAGTTCTGATAAGAGCAGCTGGCTCTGAACTGACCATCTCTTAAGGAGGCAGATGCAAGGAAGAGGAAAGGAAAAAGGTGTGTGTCCCCAGAGGAACCAGAAGGGGTAAGCGTTCATGCAATGGGAGATAAAGTGCCCTGCAGTGAGATAAGATTCCCTTCAGAATATGAAAAAGCACAATGTGGCAAAGGAATAGCATGGTACACAGGAGTGAGACAGAAATAAGGTACATTAGCCAACACCTCATAATTTCTAGGATGCATCCGGAGCTGGGCTTGTCTTCCTTATGGAAACTTCCATGTGGCTACATACCTGACTTAGCTAAAGAGATTCACTCCACAGTAGGATACGGCTGCAATATATCCCCTCCTGCTGAGAATCTTTTTGTGGCACTCTAGAAAAATTGGTGGTTTCTCCTCCCCACAGATTGATCTTTTCTAAACCACAGGATCTTCAAATGAGCTTTACTAAATCACACATTCACACTTCTGGAGCTGTTTTCTTTTTTAGTTCATTCTTCCCCAGCTATCAAAAACCAAAGGCACAGTGTTCCTTAGGGGTTATAACCTAAGAAAACAATCACTCCCAACAGTTCAGTACTGTCAAAAGAAAGCAAACAGCTCATAAGCAATTAAACTGTTCCTTCAAAACCTTCAACTGAAAAGACCATTAATTTAACTTATTTATTAAGAAGTTCTTGCATCGGACCACATTTATCTTCAATTTTTAATCACCAGCCTTATTAAAGGAATAAATTTCCTTTCCAATGATGGGGAAACCCATGTAGACCCAAGGTTTCTTACTTAATTCATAAACACATCATGATACTGGTAGAAGAAAACACTATGTATGCAGCTTTGTTAATGCTTGTGCATGACAAAGGGAATACTCAAAAGGCATGTGCAATCAGCAACCTGCAGAGTACAATTAAGAATAAAGGACAGTATGGTATGTATTACAAACATAATTGGCTTCAGAAGACTTCTTTCTTAAAACATGAAAATCTTGAAAAAAATTCATGCCCTCAGTATAACTGAATTTGTCACAAAAGCTGTAAGAATGCTCCCAGGATTGACAATTATGATTTATTCTGCCATTTCTTTATAAAGCAAGAATATTGTTTTGCCTGTACAACAGTTTGGAAAAATACTTTAAAATTTAAGCTGTTACTATTGAAGATCCAATATTTGCAGGGAACTACAGCTGTGCATAAATCAGAACGTCAACTATAAAGGAGTTTGGGAACTATTTCAGGGTAGCATATGCTCCAAAAAAAAAGTGAAAATCAAGTTCTACATTAGCATAATTTTGAAAAAGAAAAAAAGAACAAAACACAGCACCTGTTAAACACTCAGGGTATGATTGCCAGAATCTCCTACCCACAGAAATACTTTTGGAAAAGTAACACTGCTAGCAGAGAATAACAACAATTTAAAAGAATAGTAAAGCTGTCAACAGCTTCCTTCTTATTCAGGCCACTGTGATTTCTACCCTTAAGAATATGTCCTCACATTAAAAACTGGGAAAACTTGTCCATGCTAAATAACCCCAGACTCTAGAAGTGAGGCTGATATATTTTGTCTTACTGCACCTCACAGCAAACACTCCCTACCACCAAAGCCTGTGAACAGCCTGCTGCAAATTTTGGGTGTGACACATGTCAGAGCATTTCACCAAGTTTGTTAGGTCTTGCCCCTCTCCTATACATGTGCTTTTGGAAGTACAAGCTGCTTCTCACAGTACTCTATAGTAAAGGGTAGCATTTCAGTAGACAGCACCTCACCTTTCTGATATGCATGAACCTTTTTGCAGTACCCACAGGGATGATGGCAGGTATGGGAAAATGATCACAATGAAGTATACCTCAACTCTGAACTTTACTTCAGGTATGATAATGAGTGTTTTGAACTTTTAAAAGAAAATTAAGAGAATACAGACTGCTTTAACTCTCTCCTCTCAGGTTTGTCTACAAAAGACATTAATGGCTACACTAATCCTGCTGGGACACTTGCACTCCAGGATTAATGCTTCTTGCTCTCTTCTGCTTTTATTTTGTACACAGCAAAAGCAGAAAAAAGAGAATCTTCATCCTGGCATACAAGTGTCCTTGTGAGGAGTTTTACTGGGATAGCTACCACAGTATCAAAAAACTTCCTTCAAGGATAAAGCCTTTATCTCCACTGCTCATTTATTCCTCTCCTATTAACTGGAAACAAAGAGGGAAGCTAATGCCAGAAATTCTCCTGACTGCTAGTTTGGGAACTGCTGAACAGTTTAGGGACTATTTCATCTACCATGAAAATTGTCATTCTCAGAAGATAACACAGCTTTCTATGATTAAGTCATGTAGTTTCTGGCTCAAATTCACCCATGACTTTCACTGTAGGCCCAGTAAATCCAAAACATCTGGGTGCATAAAACAAAGACCTAGAAATTAGCCTTCCAAATCTGACAAATACTGATATTTATCTCCTCATGCTTATTGATCCAAACACTTAAGATAAGTTTTTTAACAACTTATTTTACAGATTCAGATTATGGGAGAGACTTGCCTTTTTTTAAATTTTTTTTTTGCTCAAAACAACCAACCAACCAACCAAAAATGTATCTGTTAGCTCTAGTGGGAAACAGCTACTGTTTCATTCCACTAAAAGAGAGGTCTGATTCTACCATAAGATGAGGAGATATAGATTATTTCTTACTGTTGCAGCTCTAAAGCTGTAGATGCCATATCCATCAGATTCTTCCTGCAACACCTGTCAAGAACTAAGACATTTACCAACACAGAACAGGATTTGCTCAGCTGAGACTTAAGTTAATAGGAGTACTGAATTGTAAGTAAGGAGCACTTTAAGAGAAAACATGTCAAAAGAGCAGAATTTAAACAATGACATGTAAGGAAAAACTAGAAACCAGTCACTTGCAATTAGACTCAAAGCGTGTTTAGTCCCCATTGCTGCCCATCAATACCTACAATAAATGCAAGGCACAAAAGTGTTTCTTAAGCAACTGTAAAAAGTAACATTTCATAGGGGGGAAGCCTTATTTGATGCAATGGGTACATATTAAGCAAGGGAGAAAAATGTTCCGTGACCTAAAATAACAGGTTATTTCCTCAACTGCCACTGGAATTTAAAAGTTCCTGAACATCAGTTATTTCCATGAGAAGCATTCACACAGTTTCAAGCTGCCTGTAATTTCAAAGCAGCCAAGAACCTTATTTGCATAGCTTTGGTAGAAAGTTTACAGGAAGACTCTTGTTTATCAGGCTCATGCTAAAGAATAAGTAACATGCTCCGGCTACTCTCATGCTCTCTTCAACCCCCCAGCCTGAGTTTTACCTTTTTTATTTCTGCAAGCAGCTGTAGCAGACAGCAGAGATCCAATCTGCTGTTGTTTAAATACGTACAGCAAACGCTGTACACATTCAAGCAGAAAAATAATAGGCCTTTAAATAATAAAAACTATATTTAATACTCTAATTTGTAAGCATAGAAGTAAAAACAAAATAAAAGTATTCACAAAGTGAAAACACTCCTTCCATTCACATTATTTACTGAGTAGATTAGATTAGATTAGAAAAACTAGTGCTGACTCTACTATTATGTTTTCATCATATCCAGAATTGTTTCCTAAGGTTTCCTCCGCTGACAAAAATAATGAAATTCAGAAGTACAAAGACATGAAATACAGTTACGTATTTATGTAAGTAACATTACCATGTAGGAAAGAAAACTCACATTGTGAAAAGACATACCCTCAGGTACATCTGCAAATAGGCCCAAAAAAACCAAATTGACAGAAAAATTATCTCAGAAGTTGCCCTAACAAATTAATAGCCATCATCTCTACCATAAAACACATTCATAATTTATTCTTATCAGGTCCCTAAATAGCTGAATATCTGAAGTATGAGAAATTCTGAAAAAGCCATGGTAGCACTAAATAAGAACTAGTGCAGTAAATAAGAAATGGGATGCTTTACAAGGTATCATGCAAAGTAATTTCCATTCTGTGATTTGGTTTTGATGCATGGTCTTAGCTGCCATTTCAAAGTGATAAGGTAAAATTAAAATTGGTATTTTATTTTTCACCTTCCTTTAGACCAGGACAGAATCAATTTAACTAATCATGTTCTTTTACTAATTTTCCTCTTTTGTTTTTCTTACAGCATCTTTCTCCATCAAGTCCAAGTCAGTGTGCTTGCTTTCCACACTGGGGTAGCTGTATTTTCCCCTCTTAACAAATGTTCTAGTTCTGTTAACACTTCCAGAACAAATACATCAGTCTTCTGTGTACCTTTATAATCCGGATTGTCCATAAGCACTTGTGGAATTAAACAGCGAACTTTACCCTCGGGGCTGTGGCCGACTGGAAGGCAGAGACTGGATGCTTTTGTTTTTGCAAACAGGTCAATCAGTAAGGTTAAGAGAGCAGACAAAAAAAAAACAGATAGCTCAGAATAACCCTGCAACTCTGTGGCCAACTTGCAGGAAATCCATAATATACTTCAATAGATGTCATTACTTAAGTCTCTTTGATACTCACATGACAAACACAGGCAACTTCATTTCTATGGCAACAAAAGTAATGCTCCTACCCACTTCTGCCATCGGAAGTTCTTTTCTATTTCTCCCTTTGTTGTAACTTTAATTCACTGGGTATTGCAGGGAGGGGGAAGGAGAAGCAGAGTAGCATCACTTTCTTACCAAAGAAACCACTCATCCATTTCAAAAAAGGATCTGAACAATCAAAATACGTTGGTAATGTGAATTTAAAACACAATGACTTTATGTTAACAGGCAACAGGGAGAAGCAAGGAAGGAGTCACAAAAGAACAGAAATTGGAGGATAAGAAGCAAAACTCACTAAAAGAATTTTAGGACAAAAAACCCTCCAAACCAGAATGATTTTATATATAACACAGCAAGTGTCAGTTCAAAACAAGGAATACCAGGAAAGGGAAATCTGGGAAAGAGGTGTAGAGGTGGGGAAGGAACAACAGTCTGTAAAGAAAGAGATGCAACTAAAGAAAATTTTTGGAGTGGGTAAAAGAAATCAGACGAAAATAAAACCTAGAAAAAATACCCAAAGCCTTAAAAATTGGAACATAATACTTAAAAAAATACCCAAACAACCAAGCAAAAAAACCCTAAAACCCAAAAACAAACCACAGCAAACTGAACTAAACAGAAAACAAACAAGCAGGAAACACCCAACATACACCAGTCTTCAGCTTCCTGAATTGTATTTTGCAAAATTGTGAGACCACTGCGGTATTTTGGTCTGGTTTCACAAAGAACTTAGGTCTATGTCGTCATATCACATCCAAGGGTAACTGAGCCAATATTAGCCCTACCTATCCCTATTCACATTACCCATGTACATTAGAAGATCAAAGCTATGATGTTTCTGCACATGCCATGACCAGAGGAGAGTGGAAAGAAGATAACACAGAAAAATCACTGCAAGGGAAAGTTCAGAGCACCTTGCCACTTTTCACCGTGTGTCTGAGACCTCCTACAGCAAGGGCTATACCAATACCAAGATCAAGCAGGTGACCAGAGATCTCCCTCTAACTAGATACTTCTGAATTTCCCCCAAAGTCACTACTTGTCTAGTATGTTAAATACCTGGTGTCTAGTTTGGCACTAACTCCAGTCAGGTTATTTTCCCTGCTGTTGGGGCATAATGTTTCTTTCCTGCAGTGAGTTCTGTGGTGTTTGACACCATAAGTTCAGCTACAGGTTTCCTAAAATTCAGCAGAATTCAGTCTAAAAGGAGACAAACCAAACCAATCAGAGGTTTTGTTACTTTTTGCAGCTTTGTGGAACTGCTTGTTTTAGCTCCAGGAGAAAAGGCTGTTGATGTGAAAAAACTGATTCCGTTGACACAAATTATTATCAAGATACTTTTTTTTCCCAACTTTTTTATTTTTAATTTTTTGAGAATAGTAATTTGACTCAGTAACTCTTTCATCAACTAACTTGTAAAACCTCAGATAGTAAATGATTAGTGGAAAAGGGACAGAATCAAAGAAACATATACAAAGCAAAATATTGAAGAGAAAATACAATACAATTGTAAATTTCCTTACGAATGAGTTTGATTTCGTCAGGAGTGACAAAACGAGACAAAGCTAACATGAACAGGAAGGTAGGACACACTAAGATAGAGAAATACATTGCCATTGAAAAAACAAGAGAAGAGAGGGAGGAAGAGCAGGCAAAAATTTGAAAGCATGAAGTCAACAGAATAAAGAAAGGTCAAGCTGGGAGCAAGGAGAAATACAGCTATTGAATAGGCCAGTATTCACAAAAGGAACAAATCAGAAGAAAAAGCACCATTAGTGGTAGAAAAGGGCAAGGTTGTGGTTCAGATAAAAACAATTGAGAAAGACTTGGGGGGAGAGGAGGGAGGCACCCACACAAGGAGTTTGGTAAAGACTAACTCAAGTGAATGAACTGAAAGAGTGAACAGGAGATGCCAGCAAGAGAACAGCAAGATGGCTCAAAAAGAAAAAAAAAATTATTCCAGAGACACTAGGATCTAGCTGGTTTTGACCTTGGAAATGGAAAACTAGTTCGCATATTTGAGAGGAATCTCAGATAACTTTAGGCATTAAAGTACAACTTGGCCTCCTTTTTCAGGTCATGGCTTTGTCCAATTTTTTTTTTTTTCAAACTTGTAAGAAGACAAAGTAAGGACAGACTGTGAAAGAAGTAAGTTTTCAAATTAAAAAAAAAAAAACTAACAAATTTATGAACTTTGTATCATCACCATAATGCTTGGCACCTCTATTGTTTCTCAAAGAATTCTGTCCATTCAATTCTTTTTGCTTTGGAAGCAAAACTACTGATACAGAACATAAGCAGGCAAACAAATATATTTTTAATATCTGGGGGGAAAGTGAGCACAACGACAATTACATGATGTAATTACATTTATACATACAAAAAAACGCAGTCTCAGAACTATAGTACACATTGACATTCAGCAGCTACTGTCTTGAGAAATAAAAGAATATGTCCTTTTACCAGTAAACAAACAACTGATATGACAGTTCTGAAAAGACAGATGTCAGTCTTCACTATCTAGAGCTAGGATCGCTACAGTCATCCAAAATGCAATCTGTAACTCTCTCTTCAACAGAATACAGGAAAAGCACTACCTTTTATGAATCAGCTGACAAAGGGAAAAAATAAAAAGGTTCCTGGCAAACATACCACTCTCCAGATCTAGGGAACATGTGCCTGAAAGTTCTTAAATTTCTTTAATGTATCTCTTTACAAGCTATGCCTTTCTTACAGACCCAGACCATGATGACCATAACAATACAACACAGGACATAACAGTAATTAATCTGCTCCCATAAACTGCCACAATTTTCTGTTCTGCATTTGGAATTATTAACACTGGAAACGGGTATTTTCTGAAAGAACAACAAATAAAGAAGCAAGTACTAGCTCATAGCAGTCTTTACATGAAATTGCTCTTAAAACTCTACTGAATCTTTTGAGGGTCATTTCAAAGAAACCTAATGAACTACATAAACAGGGCTCTGGAGAATGAGGACAAAACTGAGAAAACATGAGTTATTCCCCCAGAACAAAATGTTTAGTTAGCTGCAAAAGAGGCAACTGTAAAATTCTATGCCAATGAGTTCAGATACATCTTTTAAGCTACTTCGTAAGTATTTTCTGATATTAGTGTATTGAACATATAACTTTAGGAAAACCAAAAAAAAAAGCAGATATTAAAATGACTAACAAAATAAATGAGAGCCGGAGGTGCAGTAGTTGAGGAGATTCTTATGAAAGAGCTGCAATAAGCTTGCAGCTAAGGTCTAATTAATTCTACTTTTTTTTTTTCTCACGAACTTCAACATGGCACCAAACCATGTTTGAATTACAACCTACTGCCCTTTAGGTGAGCTTTCATCATGGGAAGCTGTACAGCAGACACAAAGCCCTTGTGAGGATTCCACTTCACTGTGAATTAGTGTCTAACATTGAGAACACCTTTCATCATCAGCTTGTATTGCCTTCAGGTGTCTATAAATTCCTCTCAGTCTTTATGTAGCACTTGTCTATCAGACCATGCCATCAATTTTACTGCAGGCAAGAGGCAGACACACCTCTTCCTGAGACACAGACAACACAACAATTACCACAGCCACTCATGCATTATCATTTCATATCAGCTCACTGTCAGCTGCTAATCACCCATGACATGCTATGGAAAACATGTCGCACTTCCCAGGTTCTCTTTCTACTGCTGGCACCAAGAGCTGTAAATCTACAATGGTCTCACCACCACCACCAAGTGTACCACTTGCTCTGTCGCCACCCACTGAACACATTCATGTGGCAACCATGCCACTTCCTCTCCTTTCACTAATATACAGTGGTAAATGAACCGTTTTACAAGAGATTTTTTTTCTGTTACAACTTCATTATTCACATATAGCCTTTTTATTGACCATGCCAAGCCTACATAAAAAAACACACAAACCAGGCACTAAGTGCTATCTGAAGAGAAATGAACAGCTAAAAATATTTATAAAATAACAAAAGGTACTTTCAACTTTTTTAATGACATCTGCACTGCACTTGCTTGTAAAATAAGATACTTTATTAAAGAAGAGCTGACTGAAATGATGCCTTCTCTTTTAAATGTTAAAAAATAAAAATAAAAATCCAAACAAACATGAACACACCTATCCCTACAGGGACAAGGCAACTCAAGAGATGGGGTAGGGAGTGCTTAATGTTGACAGTCACCAACTTATGGTGGCCAATGGCCAAGAGAAATCTAAAGGTTTAAGTGCCACCTCAGAGATGTTTGGTTAATGTGCTGGTGCTCAGCTCAGCACTAATGGGTGCTCCTTTATACCACCTTTATACCACCCTGCCACCAACCAACTTCAAGATTCCTCACTTAAACACAACAATCAAAGAAGAGGGATCAACCAAAGTGTTGTCTTCCTGAAGATACCATATTTCATTTAAATTCACATTTCAGGGCCTAATTCTGATCCCTGTTAAAATCTGCACTTCCAGTGTTAAATAATCACTCAGGTCCTAGACCCAAATCCTAAATTTAACATTGTGCACACAGACATGTTCCAGTTAAAGATGTATGTATTTCAGTTTAACTTCCACTACTGGTGAAGGCAACTAAGGTAGGCCAAAAGCATAGATAAATTAAACTAGTAGCCCTGAGAGCCTAAATACAGGGGACTATGAAGACAAACCTTCCCATATACCTGAATCCTAAAATGTATCGTGTACAACGTAGGAAGCATTCTCCTCAAATTAATCTTAAAACTCGTTAGCAAAGCTGAGCGTGGAAGGCAAAGACCTGAAGAAAATGCCTAATTCCTCAGCCTTTCTATTTTACATTTTTCAGAATTTAAATTAAATTTGTCTAAAGAATTCCTCCCCACCCCAAAGAAGACAATGAGAACAATGGCACATTCCTGTGCAGAGCCCAGAAACACTTCTCACAGGCTTCAAGACTCAAACCTCACATGCTGGCAGCAGGTTCAGGTCTTAACTACCTGGGGAAAGTACAGATAAACAATGAAAAGCTATTTGAGTTACTGAGTCTCAGCAAAGTTCCTCCCCTTCCTCTGAAACATGGTGATTGACCTACTCAGTCCTAACCCACTGCAATTAATCCCAAGTAGAATTATTTCAGTTAAACTACCTTCATGGCTCAAGTTACGCTGCTTGCTTTGGCATAGGAGAACCATGCACACGTAACCCAGTTACTTCATCTCAGCAGCAGCTCTTAGCTCAGAGGTAAGAAAGTCACATGGCCTGGTAACTCTATGGCTTGTGACTGCCAATCCATACTTCCATTGCATTCAGCATTGCATTGCTATAGTCATGAGACGCAGCTAACTTGTGTTTGCCAAGCACCATTTCTTCTGCATCATGCAGAAGTATTTCAAGGAACCTAGTTCAATGAAGTTTATTTCTCTTTCATGTTTTACTAGAGACTGTCCCCTGCAGAGACGGAGCATCCTGCTGCTTTTCCATCTCCTGAAGAGCACACCCCAGCAGCTTTTCCTCTCCAGGTCCCCACTGCATTAAGAGAACAAATCAAATTACTCTTACAAAACAATTCAGTCTTCAAACTGTTAAGTCTCACCCAAATGTGTATTTTGCTTGTCACTCCTTTTATTCTGTTTTCATAGGAAGGAAGTAATGATCAACAAATCACTGCACAAAAGCATGTGAGCACTGGCAGGCAGTTTCAATGCTATTGACAAAAAACAGTCTATTCACTGCAAGAATCCTACTTTCATAATCTCTCTGACCAGGATGCAGGGGACTAATTCAATAGTTCCCAATGGAAAATACTTAGTGGGCATGTTTGATTTCCGGAGACAATGCTATACCATGGGGAGCTTTTCTCTACCTCCACCTCTCTACTTCCATCTCCTTTTTTCTGGCTGCGCTTTTTTTTAAGATTTGAATAGTTTCCTCTGAAATACTATAGTAATGCTTAACTCCTACAAAAGAGTTAACTTTTTCTCATTCTAAAAAAAGAAAAAGAAAAAGAAAAAGAAAAAGAAAAAGAAAAAGAAAAAGAAAAAGAAAAAGAAAAAGAAAAAGAAAAAGAAAAAGAAAAAGAAAAAGAAAAAGAAAAAGAAAAAGAAAAAGAAAAAGAAAAAGAAAAAGAAAAAGAAAAAGAAAAAGAAAAAGAAAAAGAAAAAGAAAAAGAAAAAGAAAAAGAAAAAGAAAAAGAAAAAGAAAAAGAAAAAGAAAAAGAAAAAGAAAAAGAAAAAGAAAAAGAAAAAGAAAAAGAAAAAGAAAAAGAAAAAGAAAAAGAAAAAGAAAAAGAAAAAGAAAAATGTTAGGATGAGGAGGAGGGAGAGAACCTTTTTGGTAAGGCTGGGACCTTACTAAGTAGTACTATATTAGGGCAGGCAGCTCTCCACACACAAGTCCACATTATGGAGCTGGCGAATGAGGTTGCAAAGCCACTGGCAATCATATTTGAAAAATCATGGCAGTCAGGTGAAGTTCCCAACGACTGGAAAAAGGGAAATATAACCCCCATTTTCAAGAAGGGGAAAATGGATGACCCGGGGAATTACAGACCAGTCAGTCTCACCTCTGTGCCTGGCAAAATCTGGGAGCAGATTCTCCTGGAAGGCATGCTAGGGCACATGAAAAACAACAAGGTGCTTGGTGACAGCCAGCATGGCTTCACTAGGGGAAAATCCTGCCTGACCAATTTG
Source organism: Melopsittacus undulatus (assembly GCF_012275295.1). Classification (NCBI taxonomy): domain Eukaryota; kingdom Metazoa; phylum Chordata; class Aves; order Psittaciformes; family Psittaculidae; genus Melopsittacus; species Melopsittacus undulatus. Next base: position 64,794,074 of record NC_047531.1, on the reverse strand, counting down.
GTGGCCTTCTATGATGGGGCTACAAAAGTGATGGACAGGGGTGGAGCAGTTGACGTCATCTACCTGGACTTGTGCAAAGCGTTCGACACTGTCTCACATGACATCCTTGTCTCTAAATTGGAGGGACATCAATTTGATAGGTGGACCACTCGGTGGATAAAGAACTGGCTGGATGGTCGCACTCAAAGAGTTGTGGTCAACGGTTCAATGTCCGGCTGGAGATCAGTAATGAGTGGTGTCCCTCAGGGGTCGGTGTTGGGACCGGTTTTGTTTAATATCTTTGCTGCTGACATGGACAATGGAATTGAGTGCGCCCTCAGCAAGTTTGCCAATGACACCAAGCTGTGTGGTTCTTTTGATACTCTAGAGGGAAGGAATGCCATTCAGAGGGACCTTGACACACTTGTGAGGTGGGCTGATGCCAACCTCATGAAGTTTAACCATGCCAAGTGCAAGGTCCTACACCTGGGTGGGAGCAATCCCAGGCACAGCTACAGGTTGGGCAAAAAGGAAATTCAGAGCAGCCCTGATGAGAAGGACTTGGGGGTGGTAGTCAATGAGAAAATGAACATGAGCCAGCAGTGTGCACTCATAGCCCAGAAAGCCAACCGTATCCTGGGCTGCATCAAGAGGGGCGTTACCAGCAGGTCAAAGGAGGTGATCCTGCCCCTCTACTCTGCTCTTGTGAGACCTCACTTGGAGTACTGTGTTCAGTTCTGGTGTCCTCAACATAAAAAGGACATGGAACTGTTAGAGCAAGTCCAGAGGAGGGCCACGAGGATGATCAGGGGCCTAGAGCACCTCCCATATGAAGACAGGTTGAGAAAGTTGGGGCTGTTCAGGCTGGAGAAGAGAAGGCTGCGTGGAGACCTCATAGCAGCCTTCCAGTATCTGAAGGCGGCCTATGGGGATGCTGTGGAGGGACTATTCATTAGGGACTGTAGTGATAGGACAAGGGGTAATGGATTGAAACTTAAACAGCAGGGGTTTAGATTGGATATAAGGAAGAAATTCTTTACTGTGAGGGTGGTGAGGTACTGGAATGGGTTGCCCAGGGAGGTAGTGAATGCTCCATCCCTGGCAGTGTTCAAGACCAGGCTGGATGAAGTCTTGGGTGATATGGTTTAGTGTGAGGTGTCCCTGCTCATGGCAGGGGGGTTGGAACTAGATGATCTTGAGGTCCTTTCCAATCCTAACTATTCTATGATTCTATGATTCTATGTGGACAATGTATATTAGTGAATGTCAAAAATACCTTGTATTGTAATTTGTTGATTAATTCAAAGAGAATCAGATCTAATGTAGGACTCAAGTATTTCCAAACTCTTCCTAAATTAAGACCATGGAATAATGCTGCTGAGTTCACAGCAATTCATGTGCTACCTGAAGACTGAGTCCGTGCCACTAACAAGTTAATGTGCTCCCTGCTCTTCAGCCTGTGAGAAGCCTTTTCATACATGAGCCATGTGAAAACTCATAACAAAGTTCACATTTTCCAGTGTTTCCACCTCACATTAGCACTGAACGTAAAGACTGTTTCAGTACCATCTGTCAACAAAGAAAAAAACCCTACTGTCAACAAAGCAAAATTCCATGTTTTACTCAAAGCTATTCCAGTCATGTGTTAGAATCTCATCAAAACAGCACCCTCATTGTCCTCTTCAACAATATTGTTTGTTAGGAATAGAAAAACACCTAGTGCGGCTTATTTATCAATATTCTCTTTGGCTTCCAAATCCTGTGCTTATTTTCTTTTGCAGCTGAACTTAATTGAGGAAGTAGCCTGAGATATTTTGCAGGTTTCCCTTGAAATCTCTCACAAAATACTGGCTCTACTTATTTAATCCAGGACTTTTAAAGTTGAAAACCTGCAAAGACATTTCACTCTGCTGTCAGCATCTGCTGTCCCTGTGACCAGTAAGCAAATGATAGACCTTTTCACAGAATCACAGAATCCCAAGGGTTGGAAGGGACCTCGAAAGATCATCTAGTCCAACCCCCCTGCAAGAGCAGGGAAACCTAGAGTACATCACACAGGAACTTGTCCAGGCCGGCCTTGAATATCTCCAACGTAGGAGACTCCACAACCCCCCTGGGCAACCTGTTCCAGTGCTCTGTCACTCTTACAGAAAAGAAGTTCTTCCTGATTCAGACATAACACTAAGTTTTAGGCCAATTCTGCAAGAGATGGCAAGCTGACAACAACTCAGTGTTTATCACTTCTTAGGCCACAGGAGCTTTAACCTGGAATTGCATCAATCAGATAGCTTTTCAGTTCAGCACACACTTCACTTAGGTTTCTTTCCTCCCAAACGCCCCTGCACCACAAGCCCAGGGAATCAATCCAGAATTACTCTTCTATGGAACAGCACAACCCAGTCTTATAGTACAAACCCAAAAAATTATCAGAATGAAGAGTTTTCCTTCCATTATTTCCAGATACTACCTAAACCCACAAGAAGCAGAGCTCAGCCCTTCTCACTGTAAAAGCTACACACTGGCCATGTCGAGCCTCAGAATTTTAGGTCCAAGAATACAGCAGTTAAAATTTTTATTAACATCTAGGACTGCCACAAAAGAGAAGACAAAGCATAAGGTAGGACCAGGAAGAATGCTGAAATTAGCCCCACCATTTTATGCTCTGATCAACAGAAGATGGTCTGCTATTATGAGCACTGCAACTGAAATAAAGAATGCCCTTCTGAAATTAAAAAAGGGTATCAGGAATACCTGATTAGAAATGTGGAAGAGATGAACAGAATGGTTGAAACAGTAGGAGGCACAATGCTAGGGATTCCCTGGGTCATATTCTGAGATTTTGCTTGTGCTCTATAATATATATTCATATTTAAGATTACAGTCATAGCAGCTAGCAAAAATGTAATTGATGTTTACAATGAACTGTGACACAGAAGAATAAACATGGCACATGGCAAAATTATAGTATCTGTCAGTGGAGATACTAGCATTAGGTGTAATACGGAATAAATTACCTGACAACTTGAACTTTATCTTTCCCTCAGTTTTGAAACCTGTGTTGACAGAAGTGGAGATATTCCAACACATAGCACCACTACTGATCACTGGATTTGTGGGAGCACAAGACTAGTGGGCCTTTAGGATTGCTGTCTCTTTGTTCTTCAAAAAGTCACACCATTTTCTGAAAACTGGTTTCACTTGATACTGTTCTCTCTTTTCACATAGGCTAAACTAGACCTGTGACTTCGTTACACTGGAAAAAATTGTAATCTTCACAGAATTATTTTCGGATTGATTTTTACACCTACTTTGCTGAGAAATCAAAAGTTCAGAGCTCTCACAATCCCTTTGTCTTTGCTCTCCCAATATGCATGTACATACACGCTATTAGAGATCTTTTTGCACTTCTGCAGCTTTTCCTTGTTTCAACAACAATCTGGATGGAGAAAAAACAAAGCCCTCCCCTCTTTTCCTCCTCCTGTTCCCCTCTCCCCCAGTGATCTGCTTTTAATCATAAGTAACATTTAGAACAGAAAGAAGAGGCTACCCCTTTGTAATTACAAACTTGATAATTACTTGGTGACTTGTAACAGACCGGTTTTCAAGGCATCTTCCTCCCTCTGTCCCTTGATAATGTAATCTAATCTCTTGGCTATGCTTTCATCTGGCATCCAATGCTGCACGTTGTTTATCAAACAACAATCTTTTCTTAGTCAATAACAGAACAAAGGCAAGGAAGAACAACTGTGGTAATACTACAGCACTTACCACTTCAAAAGTAACTGCATCGGTGTAATGTACAATGCTTGTGTGGTTTTTTTTTTTATCTCTTTTAAATCTAGTATTATCTCCTCTATGCAAGACTGCAACCTACCTTCACCCTTTTACTGGACTCTATATTTACACATTACAGAAGCCATTGTGCACAATGACAACAGTGGAAGTCAAAACTGGAAACGTGGTTTCCAAATGCAGAAAGCTGAGATATTCCATGCGTGTTTTCATATTTGAAAGCACAGCCATTTTCCATGACAGGAAAATCATGTGCTTTACATTACTGGACTATCACTAAGTCTTAGCAATAATGTGTAATTACTATTTTTTTTAAACATGTTTTACTCTCTCAATTTCACACTTAGAAATTCTGATAAAGACTCTAAACATGAGTTCAATTTCTCAAACTTCTTATACCTAAAAATGGAAGAGAAGTGAGGCTGCTGAAGTTTCCTCTTTGGCTTTCTGGGTCCAATGGTCCTCTTTCCTAAAGATGCCTGTATTCCATATTCCCTATGTGTCACAGAATCCCAAGGGTTGGAAGGGACCTCGAAAGATCATCTAGTCCAACCCCCCTGCAAGAGCAGGGTAACCTAGAGTACATCACAGAGGAACTTGTCTAGACAGGCCTTGAATATCTCCAACGTAGGAGACTCCACAACCCCCCTGGGCAGCCTGTTCCAGTGCTCCGTCACTCTTACAGTAAAGAAGTTATTCCTGATGTTAACGTGGAACCTCCTATGCTCCAGTTTACACCCATTGCCCCTTGTCCTACCACTGGATATCACTGAAAAAAGCCTAGCTCCATCATCCTGACACCCACCCTTTACATATTTGTAAACACTGATGAGGTCACCCCTCAGTCTCCTCTTCTCCAAGCTAAAGAGACCCAGCTCTCTCAGCCTCTCCTTCCCTACTTCCTCACAGCCACAGCTTAGAGCAAGAGGACCCCTGTAACATCCCACCCGTGGTATGTTCAGTTCTGATGTAACAAAGATCCAGGGCCCTAACCCCCTGATATTTTGACAGTTTACAATTACAAGGACTATAAATAGTAGCATAGTAGTAAGAATACATCTGCATAAGTAATCAGCAGCTTCATATAAAATCCGACAGAAACAACTAGGCTCACCTGTATAAAGGGTATCTGCAGATCCAAAACAGCACTAATCACTGAATCCCAAGCTTCATCACTCCTATCAAGTGTATTTCAACACAAAAAAAAAGGTAACACAATTAAAAAATAAATTTGGGTGAAGAAAGAGACAGATGAGTAAGAGGTATACAAATATATAGTACCACACTAATCTGAGTTTTAAGATCTTTGTACCAAGAGAATCTGAATACAAGTATTACTAGAAAAGAAAGCCCTCAAATACCACTCTGAGTCACATCAGCATAAGCCCTTCACAGCCCTGGCTGTGCATGTATTGATGACTGATTATCAAAGCATAATAGCTTTATGGTACCTGACACTGACCCAAACTAATACCGCTACCAAGATGATAACACACCTCTCCCACTCACTTTTCATGTGATTTGAACAGATTCAGGGAGAAATTCCATCTTCCTTAACTGTAAGTTGAAGCATGCAGCTCTGACAATACTCTCTGCGGATATACCATAACCTCCTACTTAGAGGAATGAACCAGTGAAGGACTGAGATTAGTAAATCAAAGAACAGAAAAATGTGCTTGTGTGGGTATGAGCATGCTGCCAAGTTGCAATGCTGTTTCAGTCTCTGATGGAAAACACTGTCCCAGGACAGGCAAATCAGGTCATTAAAGGAATTAAAGGTAGGGGAAAAGCGATGATAGCACTGCAAGTCAAGTGTGAGATTGGTATATTCTTCCATAATTCATTAGGTAAGAGATCCATTCACTGAAGCATCAACTTATTAACTAAAACTAAGTTAACTAAAACTATTAAAAAAAAGTAGTAAAATAAAAAATAAACATTTTCTTGGGATATCTTTGCTCACTTAATAAAGTCAAAAGAAAACAAAAGATTTGGTAAAAAGTAATAACTGTCCTTCATCATAATACGATTTCAGAGGTGTTTGTAATAATGGTGTTTGCAGATATTCATAGCTATAAGGAAACTCACAAGGACAAGCCAAAGAGTTAGGTCAAAGCTTTGCTGACAGAACAGAAAACTGTTCTGGTTCTCCAGAAAGAGGAAAGGCCTCAGGACCTAATTATCCAACTAAGCTAATACTTAAATAACTAACTCACTGAATATATCTTTCATTGATAGTATTTTTTGCAGAAACCCAAAGCACTTCAGATAGGAATGCATAATAAAACATTCTTCTAAAAGCCACTCCTGTGACAGAACAGCAGTTATGAAGCTCTATCTTGAGCACAGAAAGAGGGAGACAGAAGAGTACCATCTAATTTCTTTAATGCCAGCACTTAACCCCAGAGTTTTCCTGACTCAAAGACATTATGCCTCTGGCGACCTTGTGAGAAGTAAGGCACTTTATTTCCTCTCCATTGCTCCCCCCATGCACAAATGAAGTTGTTATGACACAGAACAGGTGTGGAGCTTTGACTCAACATGTACACCTCACTTATGGGACCACTTATACGGTCTTCTGCCACAAGGTTAGGCTGGAGGTGAAAGCAACAGTGCCCACATCCTATCAATCTGGCAGCATGCACACAGAACCTGTCTCTCTGCTTTTGTTAAGTGAACAGACCCTACAAGACCTGTCCTTCCTCCTGCTTTGGTGTCTTCTGCTTTAAGGGGGTGGAAAACAAAAAACAAAACCAGGAAGGAATAAAAAAAAAAAAAGAAAAAGAAAAAAGAGAAAAGAAAGAAGAAAAAGAAAGAAGAAAAAAAAAGAAAAAAAAGAAAGAAAAAAGTGCACTCTGACAAGCTTTTAAATAAACAGAACAGACGTTAACCAAAAGAAAAGTTTCATCAGCACACTAACCATTTAATTTCCTCCCAATAACTTGCCTAAAAAACAGTGAATAATTAGATGGTATTTATTTTCAAGCAGTTACACTATCCAATCACAATGGCAACAACAGTGCTGTAATTGGGCTTTAACAACTTTTGCACCTGAACCTTTCAGTAAAATCCTCTCACAGCAATTCCATTTAGTTACCCCTCACTTATTTTACTGGGTCATGAGAAGATACACAGGATAATTCAAAACAAGTTAATTCAGGTACCAGTCATACAGTTCAATTAACCCCCAAACTAAACTCAGACCCATTTCTCCACACCACGTGTAAAGCAACATTTCTGTTGTTGTTACCATACTGGTATCTCATACCTGGTTTGGCTCAAGTCCAGTTTCTCTCTGTGCCACCCCAGTGTCAGGTCAGACAAACAGACTGGTTGTCCTGCTTTCAAGTCATCTGGTTCTCCAGCTCACAAGTGCTCCTCACACAAGCGCAGGTAACAAAACAGTTTACACAAGATGCACTGCCAATACACCTGTTTCGCTAAAATGCCCCAGTTATTAAATAAGTATCTACCCATTGGCAATGCACCCTGGTTGCTACCAAAAAACCCTAAATTTTGGAGTAGTTGCAAGTGTTAAAATACTTCTGCACCTGTTTTTGCATCTAAACTTCTGGCATTGCAGTAGCCACATCTTTAGTTGGGTCCTGGGCAAAGTTGATGAGGGCAGGGAAGGCAGTATGCACCCTGCAAGGGCTCTGCAGCTGCGGAGTCAAAAGGGAGGGAGGAGAGGGACCTGGAGCACATCTTCAGCTCCCTTTCATAATTCTGTAATTAAAAAAACCTCTCAGTGATGAAACAACTTCCACAAGTGCCACCAATTCAGCAAATGACAGCTACTGTCCACAACTGACACCACCCGAACAATTCTTGGCAAGCACAAAGGTTAATAAACCTGCAATACTTATTGGATAGATGTTGTAAAAATGACAAACGATGGGTGAATCACAGCTTTATTAGACACCCGTTACCTCAGTCTATAGGAAAATTGCCATAATTAACCTTCATGTTGCTGTTTCCCACCTTTCTTACCTTTTGTGATAAAAGCTTAGCATAGTTACTATTTCTACTTTACTTTTTAGAGTCATCCTATGGATTTTACAAAGAGAACATTTATCAAAGTGTGGTTTAAAAAAATTAAAATGGGAGTTATTTTTTCAGTTTTCTAAGAAAGTACTGTAACAGATGAATAAGGAAAGGTTATTTTAACCTCCAAAGGCTATTGTTCCTTTTTTAATCCCCAAAATTGTCTGGAGCCAGACAACACACGGCTGCTGTGCCCTGAGCTAGAATGAAAGGGGGGGATGGTAGGAGTGGGGTGTCTGTTTACAATTACTCCATTCCTGGTTTTAATGAATCTTTCTGAATGACCACTAAGTGCTGGTTTTGTTCTTTGGAACAAGGGGCCTATTACTGGAAGACTAAAAAGGAAGGAAAAGCAAAAGCAAACACAAAGCTGCCAAACTCAAAAGTGTTTCAAACATCTCAGCTGTATGTCCCAGAGGTAATCTGCTCCACAGGCACAAGACTGTCCCTACACATTTGCAGTCTCTTTTCTCCCTCTTCCTTGACAGGCTGAAATAAAACAGCTGAGATAAGGGGGAATAAGAGAACACCAGAACTAAAGTAAAAATTCACAGATACCTACTAAAATATGAAGAATTGCATTATTAAAATTTGGAGAATTATCACTTAATTACTATGTACATTTGGTTACTTCTGCCACCTGCAAGCCTTCCAGAACCACATAAGTAGCCAACTTCAAGAGGAAGAAGGGATGGATCACCTCTGTCTTGCACCATCCTCTGCCTTCCCAGAACTGCCTTATAGTCGCTCTCAAAATCTCGTCTGCCATTCCCGACAGCTACAGCTAAGAGACAAAATACAGCAAAACCCCTGTCCTGCCTCCCTGCTGCACATACACACTTCACCTCCTCCTTGCAGGGGGCAGAAATTGTAGTTAAATACTGGCCAGAGATTTGAGCTTAAGGACCAAAAATTTGCAAACCACCACAGGCAACCTTGAGAGTCTTCACTGAGGATCCTGAGCATTTCACTGAGGAGTCTGGCTTTCTGGATTTTTCCCTAGGCTGGGAAGGTTGCAAAGCATCAGACCTTCTTAGTCCAGCAATCTGATAAACAGAAAGGTATTTTAAATTCAGTTATTATATTCTGTATCTTAATTAAATATTGTCCTTTCTTACAGGCACAGGGAGGAGTATATCTCATGATTAACAAAAAATATCATAAAAAATAATACATTTTCCTTCAATAAAATTTTTAAAAAAAATTATACAGTACAGACATATAAAAGTGGCATGACATGGTTTGTTTTGTGTAGTGTGGCTTAAAAGCTCTACTGACACACATTTAGATAAACTTCTTTACAGCCAAGGAGTTTGAATAATACGGCCATGTCAAATTTATGATGGCAAAACTACCATGTGCCTCAGCAAATGACATCAATCTACTTCACTGAAAATGATGCTTAGGAGAAAATATTTTTTCTCTAAGTCTTAGAAAAAAAAAAAGCTGCACATGTCCAACACACATATAGCCATTATTATACAAAACACGACCTGTCTATTTTACCACACATATCTTTGACAGAGATGTTGTCATCAGGACAGAAACATTACCTGCATACTTCCCATCTTTCAAGCTGAGCATGTACATACAGACTTGGAACCACTATGACTCATTTGCTTACAAGAAGTTGCATTATCTTTATGCTTTCTACGTGACAACCATATTTTGCCTTTCAGCTTCCCTGCCATGGTGGCTAGAATGCACATTTTCCTTGCAAAGCAACTTACAACTCAAATTAAGATGGGTAAGTTACCCCACAATTACCACAGCAAATAAAGAAGTATATGTCATGCAAAGGAAGAGTTACCCCAACAGATGACTACCTTTGATGCTGGTTGTGAATCAGACGTGTCCACTTGGTGAGGATCCTCAAAGCTCCAGGAAGCAAAGGGTGACTAATACCATCACTTATAAGGACTTGAATTAATTTTAAAACATATACATGTTTTATATTTATATAATATTTCTTCTTTAAGTCTGGATAGCTTTATTGAGAAATTCCATTGTGTAATCTGGTTAAGATGCTCATCTCAGTGACACTGTTTGACAGTGATTGCTACGAGCTATTTCTTTATTCTCTGATACTTTTAAAAAATCAGTACTTTTATTAGACACTTAGCACTGTTAGCCACCAGTCAGCCACTTACCCACTCAAGACGATTATTTCCCTCAAGCTACAAGGAATACATACCGCTATTTTAATTCCATCTTCTTTCCCATTCATTCTTCTTGCTGACATTCAGCCAAGATTGAAATTGTAACAATAAATGACATGTTCCCTTATCTGAAAGTTGTTGTACTCCCCAAACGATTGAGATTGCTGAACTCTGAAGCACTCAGCACTGTATCAGTACTGGCCACATTATTCCATTTGAGAGCAAAACATCAAACTATATTTATATCATCCCTATACTGCTCAGTATCATAACACTGTTTTTTTTGATTGCTGCTATACTCAGAGCAGATATTTTAACTGGCATTGAGCCATCCATAAGCAATCACTCAAACAAATACTTCAGACTCATGAAATCTCAGCAGAACCTTATAACATACACATAAAGGAGAACAAAATAAGGTGGCCACTACCCATGCAGGTCTGGTAAACTCCCAGCACCTTGCTTTACAGCCTGGAAGTGTCTTTTATCAGATTCCCTCTATGCATTTTTCTGAAGCTTAAAAGAACTATCTGCAAGGAAAGTAAGACAGTCCATCACGTGGCACACTGCTGAAAAAACAGCAGCTCATGTCCTCACCTCTTATGGTGGGCAGGGACAGGTTTTTTTTGTGTACAGTGCCCAACACAATGTGGTCCTGTCTATCACCAGAGCTCCCAATAACCTCTTTGCATACACTGATGTAAATGGCCAATCCACAGACCAACACTTTCCATCTGGATGTAGAGAACAATTTGTGGTAGCAGAAGGATGTTATTCTGTACATGGACCAGACACCCAAAAGCCCTACCACACATACATAGCCTGTGAATTATACTACTATTTACAAGGCAACAGAGAAAGTATTTCTTTCAAGACTTGGCTTCTTTTTCTGGCCTCTAAGAAGAAAATGTGGTCCAGTGGTTACTAGCATCACAACCAAACACAGACTTTTCTGAAAGTCTGGGTGACTAAATGGATGCTATTTAAGAGCTCTGGTACAGTTACAATTAGACAATTAGACCTCTGCTTCTGCACAAGTATCTAGTACGACCACAAGCAACACCTCAATCACGTCATTTGCAAACAAGGTGAAGGCTCCATTCTTGCCTTCTGTCTGTGATACCATGCTACAATGACCATAAAATGAGGAGGATTAACATTCACTCAAAAGACTAATAGATGTGCTTTTCTGAGATATTTCTGCCCTTTTCCTCACCATGAAGGACCAGGGCAGGGCAGGGGGGGAGGGCGCTTCTGAATTCTCATCTTTCCCTCTCCACTAACCCGAAGTCTAACTTCATGCTTTGCAGGCAAATGACATCATGGAAGACAAGACTGCAGTTTGCACACAGAAAGCAGTATGCTGTCCAGACCACCCAAAACACAGAGTAGATGTTTCCAGAACTTCATGATAAGCTGATTAAATTTACTGAGCAAATATATTTTCCATGGCCAAATCTAAGTGAATCTTCCCAGCAAAAGCAATTCTCCTGTTCAGATCACCACCAGTACTCCAAAGATGAAGAACCTGGAGTTTTTCAGAGACTTGATTTAATCTTGACAATTTTAATTTATTTTTCAATTCTCAGAATCAGCTACAACATCATCATGAAAACTTCAAGAAACATGTCTGCCCAAAACAAAAAGCAAGCCCAGAATATTTCAATTAGTTAATGCTGGACATTATTTTCCTAGTGGTACCTATAGATTCTTACACCACAGCAGTCCAAGAACTGAGTGCTGGATGGGTATTTGTTTTTTGAGGGGGCTGTATTTTGGGTTTTGGGGTGGTTTTGTTGTCTTGGCTTACATAATTCAGGGAAAAAGTACAGGTACATCAGCAAAAAAATTTCTGTCAGAGTACACTGCTGCTCCATCAGAGTCTTCTGCCAGCTTAGCTAGAGAAATACAGCTCTTGGGGACATTCAGCTACACCACCACAGCCAGAACTGTACAAACCTTGTGAGCAGATCAGACACAAGCTGGATTTCAGAGAGGCAAATTTAAATTAGCACACAAGGGAGATTTATTGACAAGTTACTTAAATTTCTGTTCATTCAAGTTTCTGCAATTTGCATTACCTTGCATGAAAGTCAATGACTTAATTTCTTTTCAGTTCAGGGCCTGCACAGACAACTTTGCTACTGCTAGCCTTTTGCCAACTGACATTTCTCTAGGAAGCATATCTAAAAAACAGGGAACAAGTGTATCTTAAAAGGAAATTCCACACATTTTTTTTCCCCTCAGACTATAAAATGAGATGAAGATAATTCCAGGATTAACACACAAAATCTTTGGGATGTCAGAGACCAGATGAAAACTGAAATGAAACTGACAGCATAAACATGGAAGAATTTTTCACAGTATCTTTATCAGAGATTTTTACCAGCAAATATCTAGCGCTATAGCTAGCAGCTTAAATATGAAGCAGAAAAAAACTCTATTTGCTTACTTTTTCTATGCACTTTGGAATGCAAGAAACCACTTCACACATCCTACAGAGCAATTGTGTGCCTACACAGAACCATAGAATCATTAAAGTTGGAAAAGATCTTTGAGATCATCAAGTCCAACTGCTAATCCAGCACTGCCGAATTCACCACTGAACCACGTCACTAAGCACCACATCTACACATCTTCTAAATACCTTCAGGAATGATGACTCCACCACTTCCTGGGCAGCCTGCTCCAATGCTTGACAATCCTTTTGGTGAAGAAATTTTTCCTCATACACAATCTAAACCTCTCCTGATGCAACTTGAGGCCATATCCTCTTGTGCTATCCCCTGGTACTAATTAGAAGGTGAAGAAAACAGATCCAGAGACATGGCCCAGTCTAAACAGTGCCCTGTCAGACAACAGCAATATTGTTCTAGTAACCCTCACATAACTTATTTTCTGTTTTTTATATCCACATTTCTCTTTCTTTGCTTTCTCCTGCCACCAACATTTGGATACACCCTACTACCTCACCTGCACAATTCAATATTTCCATAAATGTAAGTGCAGTACTAAGAAACACAACCATAATGGCAATACCATCTTCCCACTGAAAGAAAACTATTTCTGTTTAGTTTCAATTGCTCCTACTCTTTGACTCATTTTCTCAGTCCCTTATATCTTTTCCCATTGCTCCACGACAAGGACTTATTTTAAAGCATCTGTTTAGATGGGACATCTATTTAGACAAGATTCTCACTGCCACCACATGACTGCATGGAGAATACTGGGCAGTCACTGCACACTGGCAAAAACTCCACCTATGCTCCCTCAGCAAAAAGCTGAAGGAGAGCAAGAAAGGAAGGGTATGGAGGGTATCATTTGCTGTCAGGGCAAGCAGCATTTGCCATAACTGTGGATAACTGTAGGCAATTTAAAATGACAAATTGTGTAACCTTTTCATATTACACAAGTACTGGTCAGAAGTTAGTGAGAGAAGGATGGACACATGCTTTTCAAGCCTCATCAAGTGGCATTACAAGAAAGGTTTTCCAGCAGCCTTCATCCATTCAGCTTTTTTTTCAAGGATGAAGAATTGTAGGGGTTAAGTACAGAGCACCAACACTTTAAGATCCTTAAGAATGTTACAAAAGCTGTACTACATTTCTCTGTCAATCCAGAGTGGCAGAATTCAACTAAAACATGTTTCTCTGAGAAAAAAAAAAATCTTTTGGACTTTACCATCTACATAGATTGGACCACTCTGCAAGAGGCAAAACACCTCTGCACCTTCAGTTTGGGCAAGGTGCAAAGGCAAATGGTAGGATGGCCCAAATTCAACAGCAGACATGTAGTCTGGCTTTGATCCCCAAAGCTATTCTGAATGAGAGTAGGCTCCCTGACTTCATTTTTCCTCCATACCACAGCAGCGATACACTACTAACGCCCATCTGAGCTCAGATTGTGCAAATGGTACATGTAAACAACACCTGAGGGGTAGGTAAGACTTACACAGGGTCATTTGCAAAATTATTCTTTTAGAGACTTCAGTAAAGATATATATTTTATGCATTCTAAACAAAGAGTAAGTATGAACATTATCAGAGGACTTTCAATCCCTTAACAGAGACTATTATTTTCTATTAATTTCAACGTTAATATAAACAAAGTCCCTATTACCATTATCTCTAAACTTTTTCTCCTTCTCTGGAGATTAACTCTGGAGATTCAGCAATAATTAGATGGTGAATAATCATCAGAAAATAGCTTTTAATAACATAATCTAATTAGTTCTGACATGACCTCCACTGTGCATTATCAGCTTTGGCCATCATTGTCTCTAAATTGGAGAGACATCAATTTGATGCATGAACCACTTGGTGGATAAAGAACTGGCTGGATGGCCTCATGCAAAGAGTTGTGGTCAATGGCTCAAAGTCCAGCTGGAGACCACTAACAAGCGGTGTCCCTCAGGGTTCAGTGTTGGGACCGGTTTTGTTTAATATCTTTGTCACTGACATGGACAATGGAATTGAGTGTGCCCTCAGCAAGTTTGCCGATGACACCAAGCTGTGTGGCTCTGTTGATTCACCAGAGAGAAGGAATGCCATACAGAGGGATCTTGACTCACTTGTGAGGTGGGCTGATGCCAACCTCATGAAGTTTAACCATGCCAAGTGCAAGGTCCTACACCTGGGTCACAGCAATCCCAGGCACAGCTACAGGTTGGGCAAAAAGGAAATTCAGAGCAGCCCTGATGAGAAGGACTTGGGGGTGTTGGACAATGAGAAAATGAACATGAGCCAGCTACAGTGTGCACTCACAGCCCAGAAAGCCAACCGTATCCTGGGCTGCATCAAAAGGAGCATGACCAGCAGGTCAAAGGAGGTGATTGATCCTGACCCTCTACTCTGCTCTTGTGAGACCTCACTTGGAGTACTGTGTGCAGTTGTGTCCTCAACATAAAAAGGACATGGTACTGTTAGAACAAGTCCAGAGGAGGCCACGAGGATGATCAGGGGGCTGGAGCACATCCCATATGAAGACAGGCTGAGAAAGTTGGGGCTGTTTAGCCTAGAGAAGAGAAGGCTGCGTGGAGACCTCGTAGCAGCCTTCCAGTATCTGAAGGGGGCTTTATAAGGATGCTGATGAGGGACTCGTCATTAGGGACTGTAATGATAGGACAAGGGGTAACGGGTTAAAACTTAAACAGGGGAAGTTTAGATTGGATATAAGGAAGAAGTTCTTTACTGTGGAGGTGATGAGGCACTGGAATGGGTTGCCCAGGGAAGCTGTGAACACTACATCCCTGGCAGTGTTCAAGGCCTGGCTGGACAAAGCCTTGGGTGACATGGTTTAGTGTGAGGTGTTCCTGCCCACGGCAGGGGGGTTGGAGCTTGATGATCTTAAGGTCCTTTCCAACCCTAACTATTCTATGATTCTATGATTATAAGAACTTTGCAGCTCCATAGCCATTACAAACAAACCTCAGCCATGAAGTCTGGTGAAAACCCTTACTCATTAGGTTCCCTCCCTTTCTTTTTGCAAGTGACTTTAAATGGGACTAATAGATATACAAGGAAATTAGTACTTGCATTAATAGCTCCAATTTATTCTGAAACTTTCACTTTCTTTTAATGCATTCTGATACATGCTGCAGATTTGCTTTTGCATGTGACAGTATTTCAGATTTGCTTGCAAAGGACTGCAGTCACAAAGAAGATTTCTTGCTGAAACGGCAATTTTCCCTTTGTGGCTCAGTAGAGCCAATTTAAGTCAGAATAACAAGAAGTAAAGAAACAAAACAAATGCATAGCTGTCGTTTAAAAGCATATTCTTAAAAGGCTTTAGGGGTATCATTTATGAAACACAAAGAGATTTCCTTCTTTAGCAGTGTTCCAACACATTACTCTTTCGTGCTTAGTCCAAGACATGAATATACTTGCCTAAAATGTCAGTGAGGTATTTATACAAAGGCAACTTTTCAGAAACCTATTATTGTGAATACAAAACAGGAAGTACAGTAATACCACCAGTATATGTTAAATAATGCTTAGTATAAACTGTGCTCATCAATTAATAAGCAGTGTTAATCCCTTTCACGGAAAGGGAGATGTGAAGTGTGAACTGAAAATACTGACTCATGATAAAACCTTTGAGCATTTTTCCCACAAGGTTTTCTGTTTTGTTGGTTTGGGTTTTTTTTTCCCCTCCCCTCCTAATAGCAGACAGAACACAACAGAGGACAGAATTTGCAATATAAATGAGAAAATGAGATGAAAAATGAGAAAAAAAGAGGGGTTTAAGTTTGATGTGTTTGAAAGTGAAAAACAAAAACATGAAAATATAATAATAGCTCAATAAATGCTTAATGGTATTTTGCACTCTGCAACTCCCTTCAGTTCTCATTTTTTACTAGCTAAGCATTGCAACAATTGTGTCATACAGAAGGCACACCTTCAGGAAACTATTTTATCAACTACTCAAATGCATCTGTACTGGGGTATGAGTGTCACAACTTTTTAGAAGAGGATGGAAATAAAAATGCATATAATACTGAATAGTCTTCAGCCACTAGACAAATTTTAGACTGTGAGGAAATCTCATCACTAGTTTGCTCTTTTCAAAATATCCACAGCTGTAGTGAAAAAAAAAAAAAAACAACAAAAAACCAATCAAGAGCTTCCGAGTACAAAGCCCTAAAACAAAAACCATATGCAAATCCCAGATAGGCAGAAATCAAAACTTCTCTTTCCTAGGGTCAGACAAACAGATATCTATTTACAAATGTGTAAGAACATCTCTTCTGACACGACTCACAGTCATACAGTCTCTCTCTCCACTTTCTCCTACAGGCAGAGTATTTGAAATCTTCATGCAAGCTAACAGACTGAACTTTGGTTTGACTGCCATCTGCTGACCCCATGTTTTGGCAACCTGAAGAGCCATTTAAAAACATGTGCACAAAGCTTTCAAAATGTCCAGTTTCTTATTCCACTTCCTGGTAACAAATTAGAGAGTATTTATTTTTAAAGAAATCAAATTACACCAGATGTTCTGATAATTCACATCCTACAGCTAACATTCAGATAAACAAACACAGAAAATGTAATAATTTAATGCACATCAATAAGATGACTATTGAAACAAAAGCATTTAACACACAGGACCATTGTGATATTAAGAAACAGAGTTAGGTACAACACCTACTCCTTAAAGAGAAACATAGCTGGAGCAACTACTAAAAAAATAAGGAATATATAAAATAGTGATAGACTACCTTTATTTTCCTCTGCAAGGCAGAAAATAACAACAATCCCATTTGCCACATAAATATTTGATATTATGTAAAGTCTTAGTTTCATTGTATCCCAGTGAAACACACACATATATACACATGAAAGAAACCAAACTCACTTTCAAGACCCTCATATTTTGCTGGTTTCTTCCCTTCAAGATAGCAAATACTTTGCGAAGGGCTGAGTTGGTTGCTGATGCTGAAATGATGGAATCAAGGCATGAATATAATTATACCTACCAGCCACTCTGCAAGAGACCACACTGTGCATGAGGACAGGATTTGTAGGGATTTTTTCCTAACCAAGAATGCTTTTATCAGTACAACCCATGATTTAGATGCATATCTCAGCTCAAACTGAAGCAATAAGAAATTTATTCTCCTCTTGCATATAAGAATAGCTTTAGCTTATCTAAGTATCCGCAGTAAGTGACTTAGCAAACTGTGCATGTACAAAAAGTCATAATCTCAGGGCACCACAATCATTTGGCTGTGAAAATACCTTGCTTATTTTCACTCTCTCCCTAATCTTTAATGAGGTGGGACAGCTCTTGTATCCCACCTTCCTTTTTAATTTTTCATTTAGCAAAGCTGTAGTTCTTTCATTCCTTCGTTATACAAGAAAAATGGGGAGGCAGGAGAGGAATCAAACGATTATACTTAAATAAGCTATTACTTAAACATATTATATAAATATATTTATACAAGAAGACAACGTTAAAACCCAAGGGTTCAGACTTGCCAAAACAATGACTGTTTGAGCCCAGTTTGTATCCATGGTGTATTTCTGGCTAATCAGATACTTACTTTAGTCACTTTTTTTCTAGTACCTGAAGTTCTAGTTCTGGAAACATTCAAACACATACTTAATTTTAAAGTAAACCTTATGCATAAACCATTCAAGTGTTGGAATCAAAGGAGAGAGAAAACAGTTCACAGAATATAGTAGCTTATGGGAAAAGAAAACAGTTATAAATGTTTGAGTGTGGAACGAAGGAGTTCCAAGCTAAGATCTTTTGTCTCAGTATTTTTATGAAAATAAAAACTAAACCCATGGAAATCTTACCACCGAAAAATAATCCCATAAAAACACATAAAAAAACCGAAACCAACAAACCAACAAACAAACAAAAAAAGCCAAATCCAAACCCACACAACCAGACACAAAAAAATCCATGCTGACATCTGAAAAATGAGTTTGGGTTTTTCTAAAAGCTCAGAACTTCAGGTGGCACACCAGGTACACAAATCCTGGAGGTTCTGAATCAAACCACAACTTCTATTCTCTAAGAACAATACTAATTAAAATAATTTACTTTAAAATATATTTGGTGTCATAGAGGGTTAATGGCTCCAATTCATATTTTTTTCTTTTCCAAGAACTTACATTATTTGTGTTCTGTCAGCCATGCTGGCAGATCATGTCAAAATATGCCTTTGTTATGAAAATGTGGCTGCTTAAACAGTTTATTTATTTGTGATGTGGCATTTTCTGTGAAACATACACTATTTTCACATGAAAAACCAAGACAGAACCAATTCCTATTCTCTATAAAACTCTGAATGATCTTGTAGAAATCCTGCAAACAATCTAGCACCTTCAGTGGTGGCTTTTTTCCTTTTCTTGCTCTGACCACTAGAACTGAAAGTAACCCAGAAAGAGGAAACACAGAACTTCCCCTTCAGTCAGAACTCTGAAATCTCTTCAGATGTAGTGGGGTTTCACAATCATAGAAGAGGGAAGAATTTTGTCCTCTGTGAATGTCAAATCAACAATTTTCTTGAGAAGCAGTGACAGAACAGCACCTCACAGTGCCTACAGCAACTACAGATGGTTTACTTTGTTCCCATCACTATTACAAACATTTTTGTTCTTGATGCACAAAGGATATACATGTCTTCAAGAAAAAGGTGTCAATCTTCTAAAGGCACTATGCTACCAATAACTGCAGCTAAGAGCATAACCTATTCTCACTTCACACCAATTCTTTGCACTCTTCCATTCCTTGACAACACTTTTTCTGGAGAGGAGGCAGTTGAAGCAATAGCATAAAACACTTCCTGTTCGTGTGGCAAGTCTACATTCTGATAGCAAAATACACACATGAGCAAGACAATAAAAACCCATGGGTTATTTTCCAAACAATGTAAGTGCATTATTTAGCACATGTCAGTACTGCTGATCTAGCTAAGACATACCTTTCTTTTAAGAAATCAACTGTTTATCTTGATTTCAGTTGCACAGAACCAAAACAATATCCTCTGCAGCCAATGTTTCTAAGTGAAGAATAAAGTTCCCACTCTAGTTCCCCTGGAAAACACACTCTTTCTAAATACAGGCAGGGAAGTTCTCAGGAGCACAAGGAATAGGAATCAGTGGAGAAATTTAGGATGAAGCCAGCTATACATTTCCTCACACACACTCAAATGGCATCATTAGTGCATGAAGACAACAGAAAAGTTCAGATATCAGACCAAAATGGTACTTAAGCACTAAAACAGGCATTTAAAGACTTTAACACATTTCATCATTAAATGCATAGAAGACTGGTGTTCCAATTTCATTTAAAAAGAGAGAATTTTGTAAGCTAGCACTTACATACCTTAATAAAACTGATGTAAATGGACATTTTATAGGTGCAGTAACATGTTCCAAGATGTGTGGTTGCCAATTACACACACCTCATATGTTGACTGATGAACACACACACCCTGGTGTGTGTTCTTGCTTACATATCTCACATGCATCCTTGTTAAGTAATGGAATAAGACTTGCCTTGCAAACTGGCTAACACTGCCTCTTCTCGCTCAGTAACTTCTGCAAGAAATACTCACTGCTAAGAAAATCAACTTCTAAAACACAGCTAAGATATCTGCAATCTCAAGTACAGTCTCTCCATTGCAAGACCCAACTCTCTGATAACCTCAATTTTCTGTATAACACTGTCAGGCATGTGTATTCCCCAGACTGGTTGGCATTCAGCATTTTTCTGCGTGCATTGCTGCCTATTGTGAAGACAGTCCTCCTCCTTTTTGCATACCAGCTAGTTTCTCTCAATGATTGCCTGCTTTACTATTTTCTCATTATGAAAAGATGGGCATGCTCATGTTCTCCACACAACAAGGTACACTGTGGTGCACAGCCAGCTTTCTTTTAGAATTATTTTTCTCTTTTAAAACTTTGGTTTTTATAATTTTGTTTTGCTTATTTTGAATAAATGCTGGCTAGTGTGCAAGAGCTCTAGCAGAAAGGCATGCTTTCTTCAAAACAATGTATTTCTTAGCCTGCTGGAAACCAATTTGTGATTTTTATTGTGTTTTGGTTTGGTGTTCCCCCTCCCCCCCCCCCCCCAGTCACAGTACTTAATTCCAAATATATCAACACCAGGACCTGTAGCTCACCTATCATGCTCATTTCTGACAAGACACAGCAAAACCAGTGCCAGTCTTCTACAGAACCTGTGCACAAAGGAATTCAAATTGTCTTAATCTCATTATACTGTGTGATGCTTTATCTCTCATTCCTCTGTTTTCAGTGAGAGTCCAACTGTGCTTGTCAGGATCTGTCTATAGATAACAGCATGTACTGGCAGGGTAAGGACTTTTCCTGTGCTACCTCTCTATTGTGACACATAACAGACCCCTTCATCTCATCTACTTCTCCTGCATAAAATTTGCATCTCCTTTATGAGGTTTAATACCAAAGGAATTATGTTATACAGGAGCCATAATTTCTGATGACAGTTATTCAAAGCAACAAGAACGAAGACTGAGGGTAAAGAACTGTCCAAGACTCTCAGGAGACTTAGCAATTGGATAATATTCAATATAAGTACATGCAAAGCAATGAATATGGGACTTCAGGAAATTCAATCTTTCCTTCATATATAAATGGATGCGCTGCAAGACAAATCATTACCACTTCTAGTTTTAATAGACTGTGATGAACAGTTTATCTCAGCTCTTCACAGTGATCAAATATAAGCAAACCAAGTGTTAAAAATTCAGAACCACTAATAAAAGAGTAAAGATCAAACCAGAAAGAATCATCATACACTATACAAACCCATGTTGCAGCCACAGTTTGGATAGTGTAAGCAGTCCTCATCCCTTTCTCTCAGAAAGGATATAATAGATCTGGAAAAGGTTCAGAGAAGGACAAGGATGATCAAAGGCACAAGACAGTTTCTGCTTTAGGCGCAGTGGCTCTCCTTTCATTCTGCACCCTGTTCACTGACTCCAGTTATTCAGAAAGTGGGGCTTTTTTTTTTTTTAAGAAAAGATTATATAACTCATAGAAAGGTAGAGGGGTGCAAACCAGAGAAAGATTCAGGTTTGTATATCAGTTATTTTGAGAACCAGCTGCTTTGCCAGAAACAGAGCACAGAGATGTGTGGACTGGGGGCACAAAGGCATGATTTGGCATTAAAAGCATCATTCTTGTTTGTTTCCTGAGAGAATGTGAAAAATTATCATGAACTTTGTTCAGAAACAGGTTCTAAAATGCCCACAAACTTGTTTTGGGTTTTGGCTTTTCCATGAAATACCAATGAGAAAGCCAGAATGATGTTTCACTTCTTCATCTTCTATCTGTGAAGGCTACTTAATTTGCCTTCCTTAGCATTGTTTTAGGAGGTACTACTGCAGGTGACACTGAAGTATGTCACCTATACACAGGACACAATGCATAAGCCAGCAATGACTGCAGCCCTCTGCATAAATAGGCCAGTTTTTCAAAAAGTTTATTTACCTCTATTTCATAGAATCATAGAATAGTTAGGATTGGAAAGGACCTTAAGATCATCCAGTTCTAACCCCCATGCCATGGGCAGGGACACCTCACACTAAACCATATCACCCAAGGCTTCATCCAACCTGGCCTTGAACACTGCCAGGCATGGAGCATTCACTACCTTCCTGGGCAACCCATTCCAGTACCTCACCACCTCACCATTTCTTCCTTATATCCAGTCTAAACCTCTGCTGTTTAAGTTTCAACCCATTACCCCTTGTCCTACCACTACAGTCCCTAATGAATAGTTCTCTCTGTGTCTTCACCTGAAAAAAAATTCTAGTGGCATTTAAATACAGGTTCTGACATCCTTTTCTATCATCCTGACAACTTGAATGCATATGATTAATTTCATAATAGATTTTTCTATTTTCTAAAGTCAATTTTCATAAGATCCTTTTATGCTGAATTTTTAACTTTGGGAGAGGTTATGAATGGCAAAATAGAATAAATTATCCTATCTGAATTAGTGTCTAGTAAATACAAAACAGCTGATTTCTAGATTTAAAAGAGGTAATACAAAGCAAGAATTGTCGGTATGACATGATCAGCAATACCAAAGTACAGTTCCCAAAGCCACCTTTTAGAGCACCTGCAAGGATGCTGTAGGCAGCAATCAGAATTTTGTTATAAAGTATATACAAAGCATAATTAAGAGAAGTATTTTTCAAAATCTTTTCCATACATGTGGTATATGCTTCTCTGCAGCACAAAGCTTAATTTGCCACAGAGGGACACACATTTAAAACAATTACACCTTGATTAATTAAATTCTTCAACACAGTAAGAACATAAGCCCAAAAAGGAGCAGTCACCAGATCTGGTGATTGGCAGATGTGGCACCACTCAATCAAAATACTCATTTGACTTTCAGACCCTTCTCTCTCAATCAGTTTCAAAAACCTTATAATCTACATGTTTTTCTAGGTTATTCCAAAAATCTAGCAAACTGTTGAGATCCTAAGCCAACTCTTACAACTGTATACACATCAAACCATACAAAGCTTCAAACAAGCTTTTGTTATTAAATTACATTGACACATGCAACACTGAGGTACTCCAGTGACCATCCACCAATTTCCACTGCTCACAAGAGATGTTCATATAGCCCTAGCTTTGCACTCCTTCCACCTACCTTATGAAAATGACATATTATGAATCAGTGATCCCAGATGGTTCCTTTTTCTCTTATTATAATAGTACTACCTTCATTTAGCTTGAATGTTAAGAACTTTTTTAAATAATTAAAATCTTAAGAAGAAACTTGTTTTTCCTAAACAAAGCTATTATCTTTCATTGTTGTATGTACTGCACATAAATGGTATTTTCACTTATCCTTAAGCAGCAAGTGCATCACATGTGCAAGACATCCAGCTTTCATCACTGAAGAGGTAAAGCTTGATCTCCTTCAACACAAAAGAAAAATCAACCAGTGGAAATTCTGCCTATGATGTCCTATTTTTCCTTCTCCCCACAGAGGTTTCACAAACAAAAAAAAATAGTCCTAATAAACTGAATGGACTAATGATAGCATCAAATATCCAGAAAGAACCTTAAGCAAAAGATTATTAATATCCTTACTGAGAAACAAGTGTGTATCAGCTAATCCCTAAATTCAACATCTCTTCAGAGTTCTTTACTAATGTATGGAGCTTGATCATACTCCAACTTGCTCATCGTAAAGCTCAGAGGTTCAGAGGTTTTCTAAACCTAAACCTGAAACCGTCACCACCTTAAAGCATTCCATCAAACAATGTCATTGTACGCTGGCCACCTCAACCTCCCAGGCTGCACTCCATTATGGTTGATACTAAATGAGTGATATACAGTGCTGGGCTTTTTATTTCACCATTACTTCCATTTCTACTCAAACAGCTTCCACCTTATTAGGGGAGAGAGAAGTATCAAGACCTACTATAAAAGTCAGCCAACACTCTACATTCTAAGATCATGCATTTAGTAGCTCACGCTATTCTGAGCTTTGAACTTGTCCTTTCCAAGCTGGCTGGCTGCCTTCAACTGACTTTTTTATAAAATTCCAGTCAAAACATTCCAGCTCTTGCATGAAAAGGAGACCAGGAAAAATGTTACTTTATTTACAATTTTTAAAAATTAATAAAAATAAAATTATTTCACACTACCCTTTGAAGGGAGGTCCTGAGACCTGACCACATTAGAAGGACTTGAAACATCTCAACTTAGAATGAGGTTTCTTGACATTCTGCAGATACATTTTCCAACTTTTGATCACTCAGAGACAGATCCTTACCAAGGCTTCAGGATTCTCCAGGCCATGCTGGATCCAAGCTCCCAAAATGAGAACAGGAAAATGACTTCTCCCTTTGTGGAGTCACGTGAATCAAGTCAAGCAGGAGGAGCAGACAAAGAACGCCAGAACTGACTCCACGAGAAATAAAAGTTTGATACGAGAAGTGAACAGACTGAAACCCAAGGTGGACACTGAGCAAAAATGATACTCATTAAGAAAGAAATCTACCCATGGAAACCTGGGAGGAAAAAGAGGACTGTGGGATTCTAGCTGGACAGGGATACATTCAATGAGAAGTACAAGCAGAGGGAAATAAAGATGTCAACTGAACAAAATGACTAGAAGCAAGAATCATATTGAGATTAGATTAACAGTTTGCTGAAGATCATGAAGTCAGAAGACACAGGAAATACAGACCAAGAGAATACTGCATAAAGAGAGAGCAGGCAAACTGAATATGGAGAATACCAAAGAAAGAATATAAGGAAGGAGTTATGCTTATGGAATGTTGGAAGAAACATTACCACTGAAAAAGTAATTTATCTATCCATTACCATTCTTTTATATTAGACCCCACAAAGAACAGCAAAAGAATTTCATATTGTTGTTAATTCATCACCTATTTCAAGCAAGCATGTTTTCTATGGCAGACACAGAGAGTCCAGTACTGCTGATAACCACAAGGATCTCAGTATGACACCGAACGATGGAATCTGAATGCTCTCCCCAGAAATTGTTCATCTGATTTTAAACAGTGTAAATCAAAGCCCACCAAAAGAAATTAGGTATTAAAGTAACCAGAGGCAATCATAATGACTCGTAAAAATAATTTTCTAAATTAATGCAATTTAATTAATCATGCACAATGAACGCCACTTTAATTAATGTACATAAAGACTGCATTAAGATGCATAAGCACAAAGAAGAATGAATGTAGATTATACACACAATCTTACCAATGACAGTTCTTAACTCCTGTGTGCTCAAATAACAACATTCTCTATAATGCTCTTTCAATATAATATACACAAACTCCATACATACTGTGCATTTTGCATCCACAAAGAGGAAAGCTGTGCAGAAGACCAACTGCAAAGCAAGCCCTGAGTGTGTCCATGGCTACAGCCCAAGTACTATAATTGCACCTGTTCCTCTAGCTTCCGTAGCTCACAGTACTACACTAACACCCTTTTCAGCGTCACTTTCATAAATATTTAAAACTTTTTGGAACGTCTGTTCCTTAGCTTTTATCAGTAGCCTAATGAGGCTTATTAAATATAATAAGATGCATGCCATCCAAGACGCTTGACTGTGAAATATGCCTTGCTGCACTTTGCTTACCTGCTGTGAAACCCAGTAACCCCAATTACAAGCTACCAAGGCCCTGACAGCTCCTGAGGACGCTCCCATGGGAACAGAGCCAAGCCACATGTCTCTGGAGGGTTACTCAGCTGTACCCCTCCCCTGCACAATCCAAACACTGACACAAAGTGGGAAGAGTGAACCGGAAGGATTTAGAAGGAATGGGTTATCATCATGCAAACTGTTCTCAAGTAGGATGTGAAAACCTGTACCTTTATAAGCATGTACAAAAGTTTTAGCAGTTAAAAATCTGTATGGGCACATGAAACTCGGCCATAAAATCAGTGTTACTCTCTAGATGAAGTTACTTGCTTTGTCAATAAGCCCACATGAAAAACAGAGTTGGCCCAACCTAACACTTAGGAATTAATAGCCAGTCCTCATGTACTGCTCAAATGCACCCCATTTTTAGAAGCTTAGCTCATTTTAATCCCATATGACCATTCCCGGAGGTATTTAAAAGGTGTGTAGATGTGGTGCTTAGCGACATGGTTTAGTGGTGAACTTGGCAGCGCTGGTTTAGTGGTTGGAATCGATGATCTCAAAGGTCTTTTCCAGCTTTAATGATTCTATGGTTCTATTCTATGTTCCCTGGTTAGCTCACAAATACAGTATCATTTCCATGTTACTGTTCAAAAAGTAAAACAAAGACCCCCACCTGGTATTACAGTTACAGACTCATTGAACTGAGGGGTGATATTTACATAGCAAACATGAATGCCTTTTGAATTTCCCACTTTGCTAATAACCTGGAGGCTTTCTGACACCCTGCATTCCTCATCTGGACTTGGTGAGTTTAGGAAGTATAAGTAAGAACAAACTCTGGCCCTCTGCTTTTACCATCCCATATCTGTACTTTTCCAAATAAAATAAATAAGCTTTGATACCTTCAAGTAAGTTTTCTGGTAGGTGTTGCAGAAAAGTTTATGGAAGTATTAGTGATGCTAAAATATATGACTGAGTCAATGTAATGAACGCTTTCCCGTATACAGAATAAGAGCAGGCGTATTTACTTTTCTATTTGAAGTAAAGCTATTATATTTTTACGTACATTGTTCAGATGTACATTTTCACAGAAAAAAATGAAGCTAGCTTATCCTGGCCCTATAGCCTATCTGTCAAAGAAGAAAATATGCAGCCCAGCAAGTTTTCCCTCTAACCCTTCTTTTCAGGCAAGTAATAAATCTTGAGGGAAAAAGTCACTGTGTTCTTCAGCTGTCACCACTAAGATTTTGTTTTTCAAAACCATAGCAGCCTTAAGGCTGATTTACTACTCAGCTCTCCACACTCTGACAATTAAATTGTTGGAAACAAGAATGACTTTTGCACACCTGGAAATATTTTATTTGCTGTACTCCTGAGAAAACAAAGTTTTCATCAGTGAGGAAGGAGGCAGGGGAAGGGAGAGAGAGGAATTCAGGTGAATCTTAATACCTTGTTCTCGATTTAAAGAGAAACTTCATACATAAGTACCTGAACACAGAAACTACCTCTGCATTCAAAGAGAGTGGTCAGGCTCTTTAGGGACTATGGGTTCACTGTACAATCCAGCATCAAATCATCAGCATGGAAGTCCTGGCCAGCAATCAGCTATGCTCATCATCTGTGTCTATGCAGTCATTTCAGCTTGGCAGGTGAAAAAAATGAGTGAATTAAATGATTCAAAAGCTGTCACACTTTTGCTGGTTTTTTTGTTTGTTTGTTTGTTTTAATAAACTTGATAATCATAGAATCATAGAATAGTTAGGATTGGAAAGGACCTCAAGATCATCTAGTTCCAACCCCCCTGCCATGGGCAGGGACACCTCACACTAAACCATATCACCCAAGGCTTCATCCAACCTGGTCTTGAACACTGCCAGGGATGGAGCATTCACTACCTCCCTGGGCAACCTACAGTGGGCCCAAGGTCTAGGTTTTCACAGTCCCTGCATCCGCCTTCCAAGACTTGGGTGCTGCGGTCAGAGCCTTTGCCAGTGAAGATCGAGGCAAAGAAGCCATTCAGAACCTCAGCCTTCTCCAAGTCCTCTGTAGCTAAACTCCCGAAAGTTTCCGGAGGGGGCCTACATTGTCCTTAGTCTGTTTTTTAGCCGCTTCATACCTATAAAATCCCTTCCTATTATCTTTAACATCCCTTGCCAAGTTTAGCTCCAATTGGGCCTTAGCTTTCCTAGCTTGGTCCCTAATAAGCTCTTTATCACCCGAAAGTGTGAACATTTGATATTAATAAAGGCAAAATTAGTCCTTTGAGAAACATCTATGTTCCAGAGCACCTCTTTGTCCTGGTCAGAGTTGCAAATTCAACAAGATTAAGGGTAGAAACCCAAACACATACCAGAGAAAACCAATTGATGGAAAATATGATGATGCCAAAATTGTGAAACTATGTTAGAGTATCAGATCCTCTTTTTAATGGCATGAAGTTTGATACCATTTTTCCCTAAAGCTTTATTTTCTGAAAATTTATTATATGCTTGAGAGCAATCTTGTCTTCAAAAGAAATCCATATCTCCTGTTATTTCAAAGACCCACACTTGCACCTGGGCAAAATAATGTAACTACTGTAGGTGCTGGCAGACTGAGAAGGAGACTCACAAAATCTCACTTTCCAGTTTTAATCCCAGGGCTTTACAAGAATATTAGGAGTGCCCTTTGACTAGCAGAGAGTCATTTCAGCGTTTAAAGTAAAAAACTAATAATTCAGCAGCATAAACAGAATGGCAACTGTGTTTATGTACATTGATTCCTACTCTGAAATACTTTCCCACCTGTTCTATTCTCATGACACCTACAAAGCCCATCTACAAATGAAAACTGATCTTAGTAATACAGTATCAGACAGGGAAAGCAGTTTAGCAACTTGTTAGTTATCTTTACCAGTCCAAAGGACAGACTCCATCTCCAGTAACCTAGCCATGTGAAATTAAGAATGTAAAAGGATTTCACTCTAACTAGTGTTTACTTAGTACTAATTTATTCAACTGTCATAAAATAAAATAACTTTATGAAGCAGTTCCAGCATAACCTCCTTCTAAAGCACCCAATCTTGTGTCTTGTCTTCCAAATCTGGATGAAAACTGCACAAAAGCAATGCTGAGAAATTACCCCATTTAAATGCTGAGAAATTACTGCCCTTCCCTGCCCAGGACTTTGCTCATAATGTATCACTGCAAGGCCAAGGGACACTCAACTGCTCACCCTTGAGCCAAATCCAATGCAGAGCAGATTGAAAAGCAAGATATTTACATTTCCTCCTCCAGAGTCCTAAAGCACTTAGCATAAGCCTTCTTTCAGGTGCAGGTCAGTTAGGGGGTTTCCCACCTGAGTACTAGGGGGACAAGAGGGGAAAAAATCATACCATGACAAAAACCCCAACGCTCTCCTTCACAAATCCATGACTGACATCTGTTTTAATGTACCTAAAGCAGCAGGGAGCAGTGGGATGGTTTGAGAAGACACAGAGATAGGGTGCTAACTGCAAGGAAAAAAATTTCCTGGTGAAGGTAATCAAACAGCACAGCAGATGCTAAGAGGCTGTGAGATTTCTATCCTTGGAGAATCTCAAAACCCTGCTGCACCAGCCCTGAGCAACCTTACCAAGCACTGAAGCTGGCCCTGCTCAGCTCAAGCAGGAGGCTGGACCAGAAGATTCCCAGGAGCCCCTTCCAACCTATTGTGTTTTATGATCTTTAATCAAATCAGTGAGGAGTGGAAACTTAGCACATGACTGATGGGATATGTGATTTGTACCTCTACGGTCCTACACTGTATTTGGTATAAACTGAAATCCTACAAAGTCAAAGCTGTAACACAGAAAGAACCTTTAGCAAAATGTATGTGACCAAAACGAAAATCACAAATAAACAGCTATGTAAATAGGAAAATGTATCACATGGTAGGGAGTTAATTTTGTGCCGCTGCATCTGATTGCTAAATATGCTTGTAGCATCATCTGCTTTATAACAGCACATACACACTTCCAGACAGTAATGAATAAATCTGCAAGATTCCTTCCTATTCCTTTTAACTTGTAAAACTGCAAACCTAAATATTTGAATTTCTTCCATAAGCCTTCAGAAAGATAGAACTTTGATGTTTTCAAAAAGGAAGTATTATTTACTTTTCCTGCAGGCAAGAAATTAAAATTTCTTTACTGATTCTGCCAAATGGCTATATCATGGATTTTTTTATTTTCATCAAAACAAGCCACTTTAATTTAAGGTTGTCCCATAACTACACAGTAATTAACATTTTGGGGGTCAGATCATCTTGATGAACCTCTCTTATTTCTCTGCCCAAAAGACTCCTCCAAATCCAAATGAACCAGAGGGTGTGGAAGTTTTATTTCACACTTGGCAACTACTATGAAGAATACAGGTTGCAGTTTTATTTTGTTTATGTAAGCAGGACAACCCAGTAGTATACATGTGGTTTTTAAACTAAATAAGCTGAATTCAAACCCAGTGGTTAATACACCAAAACCAATGGCGCTTAATTAAGGAAGAGCAAAACTTGCAAGTGAAGGAAGAGAAGGAAAAGAGGAAGAAAGTAAGGGAGCAAGAAGGTTTTAAAAAGCAAAATAAATATGCAAAAATCTGCACTGATACAACACACAAAATATATGTTTCATATACAAATACACAAGATAATTTAAAACTGGGAGACAAGCCCTCTTGTACTAACAGAGAATTTGCTAAGATACAGCTCTTCAGTATTCAGCATACCAGGATAGTTTCTGGTTTAAACTACACTGAAGCCCATGAGCACAGACAAAATCCAGACCATCATCAATCTAGAGACAATAGGCAGCACTTGACAGCACAGCATCTCATCAATCTTCATTTGTCCCATCACATCCTGTCATTCTTATGCAAATAGCATATTTGAGGATACATCTTTTCTGCACCCCACAATAAGGAGAAGTGAAGCTGTCAGGAGCACCAGGATGTCATCCTACACCACAGGCCATCACTTCACTCAGCACCTTGTGTTTTACATCACAGCTAATGTGTCTGACATTCAAATCTGGCCCAGCAGGAGATAAAACTATCTGACACCCCAGCAACATGCATCTTGCTTCCTGTGCAAAAACATTCACTAAGGTCCCCAGGTGGGATAGTCTCTCTACTTTCACTGTACTCTTGCTAATGGAGATTGAAATTGCTTCAGAGGAAAGAAGATATCTGCATGGGCAGGTAATGATAGCAATTCACCCTTCTCACCTAAGAAATAAGCCCAGTACTAAAAGGCTGGGAAAACAGATTCCACTGGAAAAGAATAAAAAGACACAGAGATGCTGATCAGTTGGTCCAGGTTTTCTTTCATGGAAATTTTTCAGCCTACACCTGAAAATTTGTCTACTTATGTGTCTGAATAGAACATTTAATTTCAAGCTAAGTAAATTATAGACAGTGTTCAAAATACTTCATGCAAGGTTTGTGGGGATGAGTGATCTCTCCTACTAGGCCAACTGACACATGGGAACATACAGAAAGTTTGGAAACATAAGAAGTTCCATAAAATTACTGCAAAATATTTTAGGTATGAAAAAATCACTCCTGAGTGGGTAAGTCACCAGAAACAAAAAGTATTTACCAATTATCACTCATCAATTCTACTTATGGAATGAAGAATAAAAGGGAAGATTTTACTATTATTACTGACTCAGACTGTTTTGTTTCTGTATCACTTTCAAAGAATGTTCAGAACATCTTGTTCTCAAATATTTCCCTTCCAAGAGGAATCACTTTCTGTACCATACATGGCTGAAAACTGTTCATGCTGGTTTTGTTTTCTTATGAAAAACAGAAACCATCCTCAAGTATTTCCAGCATCACATGAATGAGATGCAAAGTAGCTAAGTGCTACAAATGTGGGACACAACTTTGTATTGAAATATTATTCCAACCCTATGATGATGTCTTAGAGAAATTACCTTATTAATAGACATTCGCAGCAAGTCAAAACATGTTTACCATTAAACATAACTTTTTATGAAGTCTGACTCAAAAGCTATTCACTACCCAAAACAACATAGTGTAGTGTTTACAGAGATGATGAAGTCTGCACTAGGCTCAGGGGAATACCCTTTCATTTGATATTCCCAAATGCTGCTTTCAAATTACAAAAGAAAAACCATCACATATTTGTCAATTAAGAAGCAGTTACATAAATGAAAATCCTGAATGGATTATTATCAATTTCGTAAGTGCATATTGTAAAACTCAAAAAGCATGCACTCCTCAAGCATTTATTGGTTTCAAAAGTGCAAAGGTAGTCACAAGAAATATACCAGACATCTTCCCAGTCCTTGGAAGGAAAGAACACAGACTGCCTTGTGTCTGTATACCATATGTAAAGTTCATGCATTAAAATTACTGTATAGTCATTATATACCTACGAAAACAGGGCATGCACTTACTGTAATATAGTGAAATATATAAAATATCAAATTGATTTAACAAAATGTTACCTTTTCAAAGGGATCACTGATCACAAAGTAAACTAAAAGCCCATACTGAAATATTTCCCATGAAGTGAAATTCGCAGTACAAACTTTCTGGTGCCAGACTTCTTTCTTCCAGGATTAAAAAAAAAATAAAATAAAATGTGCAACTCATGCACTGCAAATATTACATAGACTCAGGACATGGTGGTGGCCTGGTATAGCCTATCTGGTTTGGATGAAGCATGATGCAAGAAATACCAACTCATGTGACTCTCCAGTCCTTTAAATCTCAGTTTAAAACCCCCCTTCCCACAGACTGGTGGAATTTGGTTCTGCTACTCTGTAAACAAATGCTTTCTACAAAGCTACCATAACTTATTATACCTTGGTAAAAATAGTACTAAATAAAAATAAAAAATATCCATTTATGGTTTATTGCTAATAAAATTCATATAATCACACATCTTGCTATTATGGGTGGCACTGTCTCAGGCAACTTCTTCTTTAGAGTCAAGACTACCGACTTTATTAGGGAGAAGAACACATAAGAGATGTTGTCATCTAAACACAACTGCGCTGTTAGTTCTTAAAAGTTTACCACCCCACAAAATTCAGATGCACAAAAGATGCCAAACTTTTACCCACCATAATAAAATGAAAACTTTCAACATCAGACTAAGTGGTCTGGCTTTGCTCCAGTGATGTAGGTACAGCTGGCATATATCAAGAATCTAGGTATCGCAGTGCGGTACCCTTAACACACGGTAGTACTGCCCCAGTATTGCCAATATTTCAAATATATACTGTTCCAATATACCAATATTTCAAATGAAAGCTAAAATATAAAAAAAAAATAGCATTCACTGCAGGCCCAAGAGAAATCTAGCAATGGGAAGAATGACAGCTGAATTCCCAGGTGGTGACACAGATAACACAGTACAATGTTGAACTGAGAAGGAAATTTCCCTTCTGTTCAACAAACAGAATTTTTTCAAATTCAGCTCAGTTTAAACCCAAAGAATAGTAGCAAAGAAAAATTCAATCTGCTTGAAAAAAGTGGAATCTTGAAAACTTCATTTTTGCACAGCATATTTTTCACTGAATATTTTTAATATTTTTATAATCTACTGAAAACTTTCTGATAACTCTACTTTGCCTTGGTAGGCACACTTTGTCAGGACACCATCAGCTGTGGGTCTTCCTCCGGTTCAATAGGGAAAAGTCTGTGTTCTGATCACAAAAATAAAGGTTTTTTTTTCCCCCAAGATTTCATGTGTGTATGAACCCTAAAGTGTGTATGTCTTACATGTTTTACGCCCGAATGCCCCAAGACAAACAGAAAATCTATTCCAGACACAGCTTAAAATGGGAGATTCTGTTAACATTAAAAAGATTTAAGAAACCTATAAGAAACCCTAGAAAAGATCAGGAAAAATCAATTGTATTAACTTGTCATCAAATTCATGAATGTTGTGAAGGTAAAGAATTATGGGATAAAGAACCTCACCAACACTACAAAATGTATCACAATAGAAATCACTTCAGACTGGTCCATCTACTGCACTTTGCTGTGAGAAGACACAGCAGTGGGAGAGAGTTTTAAAGTGGATTTTCTAGAGGACTGTTGGGTTGGTTTTGGAGGTTTTCCACAGTAAGTGTTACAACCCTCACATTTTTATTAACTTGAAATGTTCTTGTCACTCCAGAAGAGATGTTGCAGGACCTAAGGAGAATTTGCACCATTTACAGTTGGAAACCATATTGCTAGCAGCAGGCTAATGGCACTATTGAGATATTTAATCTTTTGAAAGGAAGTAACTAATGAAACCAAACTCGTGCATAAATAAACACAACAGAAGCAAAAACCACAGAAGCAGTTTGACAGAAACGCTGTTGCACAAGTTCAATGAGCTTGATTTAAGGAAAATTTCTTCTAGGAAAAAGATACTTAAGGCTATCACAAAACATTTTGTTTCTGTTAAATATTCTGTAGAGAGGAAAAAAAAGTGAGGGACAATCTTTGCTTTTGCCTTTCCTTCATTTGAAAACTTCTACTTTTAATCATTAGATTGACTAGACAACAGTTTGGAGAGAAACAGAAAGGGAATTACAGCAAAATCTGGTCTTCTCCAGAGAACAGGATATATGACAGTGTGTCTATTCGTACCTTGTCTATCATGTCCGGTCTGTTTGTAGCTGCCAAAATTGTCACATCCTTCAGCTGTTCTATCCCATCCATTTCCGTTAACAACTGAGCCAAGACACGGTCTGCTACATTTCCAGCACCTGAAGAGCTGATTAAAAAAAAAAAACAAAAAACAACAAAACAAACAGAAACCCCAGCATTAGCTTTCCCTTCCTAGAAAACTGAAGAAAGGAAAGAACGTCCTGCTCTTTTCAATTTACAGGGATCCATCTCTTTATCTGCATTCCTTCTGGTTTTTATTTTCACCTTCACTCCCTGAAACCGTATCAGTCATGTGAAGTGACTAAAAGCAAACTGCAGAATTAGTCCTTCAAAGGAGTTCTTGGTATTCAGCAAAGCAACTGAGGTTTTCTTACTTCCTACCCTCCTATGTAGGTTATAAAGGGTTTAAGACAGTGTGGATGTCTGGAATAAGTATTTCTAAGATAACTGAATTTCCTTCTTAGTCAGACAAACTTCTGTTTTTAGCATCATCCAAGGGAGTGCTTACATCACCCTATGCAGTATAGAAATTAGGTAATTATGTATTTTGCAGAGCTGCTATACATTTTTATGTTCTCCCCATCAAATGGGAATAATTCAAGTGCCTCATAATAGCATTGTCAGTCCTTTAACTCAGCTGATTCTACAGATACCAGGAAAACAAAAGAAAAAACCAAGACTGAGAAACAGAAAATTCCAGTTTTGAAATCACCAAGATGTGAAAACCCTGAACAGATGAAGCATAACTATTCTAGTGTTTTGGTTTGTTTGGGTTTGTTGTTTTTTTTTAAATTTGGAATCCACTCTGGTAAGCTTAAAGTTCATGGAAGATTCGCTCAAATTGCTTAACTACATGTAACAAAAAGCACTCTAGAAATAAACCCTACTGTTTTCATTAAAGCTTCCAATATTTTAAAAAGAATAAGCAAATGATGTACCACCTTGCTCCTATACAATTCTTCAGTGTATATAAATATGTGCACACGTACATATATGTGTGTCTGCACATATCCACACATAAAACAAGGAACACAGAAAAGGAAGACATTGCATAAATCAAACAAAGAGAACAAGCACATACATTGTCATAAATAATACAACTCATGAGCAGTTGTTTTCCTTATAACATTGTTCTAATTCATCATAATGAGGTTTTATTTCTGAAATGTTATTAAAAAAACATAGGTGATCACCCACCATATCATTTTCTGGTTTTGAAAGACACTAGACCTAGGAGATACTAGAATCACACACAGGTAACTGTATACACTTCATATGTTGGAAGATGCGCTACACAAACGATATGTGTTTCTTGTAGTACCCAGCAACCTAAGCACTGGTTTGCAAGGAGGAATATTAGATTTTTAAAGATAAGCACTCCAGTTATTTCCAGCAGATAATACTAATAGATAGTTGCATTGTTATTACACATGTATATTGCTGCAGCACTGCCATCCATCATCAGCATGCCTGCAACCAAAGCACTTCCTAAATGTTTCAGAGCCAAAGCAACAGTAACAACTCTGTCCTTGCTGTACAGACATCCTCCAAAGGAATTCTCTCATTTTTCTGTTCAACACCTGGTTCTATAATTTTCCAGTGCAAACCAGTTAGCGCATCAGACCTGGTCTGGAAAGTATCTTTGAAATGTTAGCTAACAGAATATTTAGGTTGCTAAGATATATTAGAGAAGGAACTTGGGTTAGGTAATTGTCAGCTTTTTTGGTTTGCCACAGCCATGTCAGAAATTCCCAGGTGACATTACAATATTTCTAACACACCTATGGGTCATGGTCCTATTGACTTATAGAGGGTTGAACATGATAAAACACTTCAGGTGTTAGACAAGGATAGCAAAATGCTTTTTGAAGGACACAGCTTAAAGGAAATTAAAATCAACGTAACTTAAGCTTCCCTCAGTAGGGATTCAGGCCTCCCATTTTGCTTAAATTTCACGTTTACTCAACTTTATACCCAACAGACTGCACACAAGAAAAAGCTAAGCAAAGGAAAAAACAAGCTTATCTGAAATTGACACTAGAGGACTTCAGGGGAAAAGGAAAAACTATTTGGTTTTTAAGAGAGGTGGCTAGAACAGATATTACATCTTTCCCTCATATAAACATTTCTCTTACAAGCTTCAGAATGAAAATAAAAGGTAAAATTAATGTATATAGTAAAGAAAACCCATACTGTTATAGGTCAATGTACATTGCAAAGACTTCCATGCAATTAGAAAGCAAATAATCAGAAAACTGCAGTTAAGCGAACACAAATGGCATCATACAGCTCAAACAATGAAGGGAGATACCAGGACATTGTTTGGGTATTTATTACTAACTGCTAAAAGTGGAGGGGAAAAGTTTTAAAACCAGTCATGCAAAAATATCAGTAACACAAACAGTACCAAATAAAGAGGTGTCTGGGACCTACAACACCAGGAATTTCCAATTTTAGCCCTTTTATTTACATTGTTCACTAAGCTGCCATATGATGCACCATTTTTAGAACAGAGTCTACAGCAAATTAGCTTTTGGCTGAACAGGATACCCTATAAAAGTCACAGGCAGGCACAGGTTTACAGCGAGAGATCCCTTTGGCAGCTGCTCAGAGCTGCACTATGCACTCCGAGACCTCTAGTGCTGCCTAAACTGTTAATCTGAAGGGTGACATGCAAGTATGCATTTTTCCATTTTCCCATGTTTTCCCAGCAAGGATTTCAAATTAACACAGGCAACATTCATTAAAGCTGCCCAGACTTTTGACGCAAACAGCAGCCAGAGAAACAAATTATGATTAACTCTCCAGTCCTACGGAGGCCCTGCCAAAAACAACTTCCAGCTAAGGGGTTGTGTTTTCCCCACCAGCACCACCACATGACCTCTGCACATTGATGTCATCATCATCACAACTGCATGGAAATAGTCCTCAAAAGGCATGTCTTGGTACAATCTAATTTCCTGTCAACACACCACCTGCAAATCCAGGCAGTCAGAATTAAGCCCCTCACATAATCCACACAGGGTGACGTGTGCATGGGTGCACATATGCAAAAGCTTCGCCCTTAGCCAGAAATACCTTGAACTTCAAAATAAAAAATGTGTGAGCAAAAAGGAATCTGGCTGCTCTGTAAAGGCATGAGAATTTCAAGTAATCTCTTATGTTGCCCTAATGAAATACATCTGTGTGTAGGCCATGTGTTAACCTTTTTGCTAACCCTCGATGAAGGAGTTTTAAAGGCAAAAAAAATCTTTGCTTACTAGTTTATCACATCAGTTAGAGCCCTCCTGTATGTGATATTTCAGCTAATCCTGCAAGTGTCCCACCAGTCTCAGACCAAGTACATATGCAACCCTGCTCAGGCACTTCACTTGACCATCAGAGATGCTTCCTGAATGGCAAAAGCCTCTTAGGTAAGACTATCCATGGATTAAAACAACTGTTGAAGGTGAATATGAAAAACAAAACCTGTTCTTAGTATTTTATTTTAGCTAAAGGTACTTTCAAAATACATTTTGACAGAATAAGACATTTTAACAGTGTACGAAAGACTCACAGTTAATCTGAATTAACTCTGGCCTTGTCTGATGAAACTGAGTGATCATGAGCCACAGCTCCAAATTCAATATAGCAGGTGAGAGCACTCCACAGAACACTTTCTTATCTCCTTTGGCCTTATCAAAGACTGTTCTAACCAGATGGATTCATATCTCAGTGGGCACTGACATTTCCCCTTAGACACCCTAAGCCCCTCTCAATACATCTTCCTGGGCATATAAAAAGCAACCGCAGCCTGATTCTATCACTGCATCATGGAATACATGCAGTTCCCTAGCTTATATAGCTCTTCAAGCCAAGGAGATGTTGTTTCTGGACATAACCAGACATATGAAATCATTGGATTTAAATCTGTTACGCTTCTTGCTACAGGCTGTTTGTTTGTTTGTTTGACAACTGACTTCTTTCGTGCACTTTTAATTGCTTACCTTCTTTTTCCATCCCCCTTATCTATAAGATTTTTTTAACATTTGAAACCTAAAAACAGTCTGAAAATGTAGGCATTATGGTTTCACCTCCTGATG
Organism: Melopsittacus undulatus; assembly: GCF_012275295.1. Classification (NCBI taxonomy): domain Eukaryota; kingdom Metazoa; phylum Chordata; class Aves; order Psittaciformes; family Psittaculidae; genus Melopsittacus; species Melopsittacus undulatus. The sequence continues at coordinate 64,755,722 of NC_047531.1, read as the reverse complement.
AAATTTGGTAAGCATCACCACTGCGAGCTAAAGTAAATGTACACTTGCATCATCTGACAATCTAGAACACTTCCAAAGCCAATGGAATTAATGTTTTGTCACAACACCAGATGTCATTTTCAGTGGAAAATATATTTCAGCCTCAATAACCAATTAAGGAGAACCACTGACTATCCATCCCACTACTAAGACAAGCACTGAGGCCTGTCTGAGCACCTTAGCTTCAGAATCAGGACCTTAATTTAGTTATGTTGTTAAACTGTAGATGTAGAAACGGATGAAACAGTCACACAGTAACATTTTGAGAACTCTAAAATTCACAGCAACTGTGAAGCTACAAAACCAGACCAAAGTCTGGGAGGGCTCCTCTCCTGAAAAGCCCCATTTCTGCACAGATGTCCCTACCTCAGGCAGATCCGTGAGGTCAAAGATGCAGACCTCAGGAGAAATATACTGGATAAATTACTGCAGAGGGATTACTTGCCACACAGCTGAAATCTGTAATACAGGTTTTGTGAGAAGGGAGTACAGGCCAGCTTCTTTTCCAAGATGTCCTTTCAGGCAAGATTTACATAGCTTTTTTTTTTTTTCCTCCTGACAACAGAATCACAATCATAATCAAAATTTAAGGGTTTTAAAAACACTTCTGGATGTGCTATCATCTCAAATCCTTCTCTCACCTGAATCCCTGGAAAGAATTTCATATCAAAGCAAATATAATACTCACTGACATGACAAAATGGTTGGTATAAAAAATCATTTTATGTTGAAATAGAACTTTCTGGCAGGACTCTCCACTTCCCCACAAACTGAGGTAAAAGGTTTCTGAAATACCCAAGCCCTCCGACAGCACACTTCCATGTGAGAGTCGTCTCGCTTGCAGAGCCTGAAGGATTTTTATTAAGTCTGATAGCTTTGTCAAGGCTCTGCAGGAGTAATCTCTCAGCAAGGAGCAACCCCCAAGACTGTCTTTTCAGTCCAACTGCTGTGATCGCAATTAATTGTCACACTGTTTTACTTCCTTTCCTCACAAACACTGGTTAAATATAGCTTTGGCAATTCAAGTCTTTCCACAGCATTAGAAAATAAAACCACAATAATCTACTCCAATAGCAATACCAGAAAAATAGTAACTGCAGCATCTTCCCAGATACTGAATTTCACTCAAAAACTCTACCAGTGGGGCATTTTGCCCAGCAGAATCATAGAATCATAGAATAGTTAGGGTTGGAAAGGACCTTAAGATCATCTAGTTCCAACCCCCCTGCCATGGGCAGGGACATCTCTCACTAAATCATGTCACCCAAGGCTTCATCCAACCTGGCCTTGAACACTGCCAGGGATGGAGCATTCACTGCCTCCCTGGGCAACCCATTCCAGTACCTCACCACCCTAACAGTAAAGAATTTCTTCCTTATATCCAGTCTAAACCTCTGCTGTTTAAGTTTCAACCCATTACCCCTTGTCCTATCACTACAGTCCCTAATGAATAGTCCCTCCCCAGCATCCCCGTAGGCCCCCTTCAGATACTGGAAGGGCTGCTATGAGGTCTCCATGCAGCCTTCTCTTCTCCAGGCTGAACAGCCCCAACTTTCTCAGCCTGTCTTCATATGAGAGGTGCTCCAGTCCCCTGATCATCCTTGTGGCCCTCCTCTGGACTTGCTCTAACAGTTCCATGTCCTTTTTATGTTGAGGACACAACTGCACACAATACTCCAAGTGAGTATGGACGCTGCCCTGTCGTTTAGAAAAAGCAGTCTCTCCCACACAGATGTACCCTGCTGAAACATAAATTCAATCAGAATATTCTTGTATCTAAAGATAGCAGAGTGGGCCCTCATGTTACCTTTGAACTTTTCTCCCTTGAATGCTACCAGAGCTTCAAAAGCCAAACTTCACTAAATATACTAGGTTTAAAGACATGCATGTTTACATAGGCAGCACAATATCACTACTTTTTCCCCTATATGAGTCTTCCCTCTCCCCCTTAAAATCACAATACCTTTTACATCACATACTTATTTCTGTTTTCAAGAACGATTCCTGTTCTGAGCTGCAAAACTGTCATCTACAATTACTAATTGACTCTACGTGAACAGGTTCACAACAAAGGAGGCATTTCGTAAAACAAAAAGACATAACAAGCATACCTGGGCCTAAGCAAGCATTATTAAAACGCTAGGCCAAACTCATTTCTGGCACATGTATGGTACAATTTCAATGCCTATTATTAATTCAGACCATACAGATACTACAGGCGTGGATGGTATTAAAAAAATCTAGAAGAGATATACTGCATGCAAACCTTATATATGTGATCAGTTTTTATATTTAACTCTTCAGTGTTAAGACAAGAAATGTTCCCCATTGCAGGCAATTTTCCTGCCTGCATTATCAGAACTCCAAAAAAAGATAATCTTAAACCCTTCCCTGCATCAGTACCCTATAATTAGATGCTGTGATATTTTGAATGCACCTGTATCAGCTATTACACACTATATTGTGTCACATCTTTCCTGTTTCCCCAAGAGCAAGTAGTACAGAAGGGAAACCTCCAGAGGAAACCTGGGTAAGTCTGGGAAATTCAGAGATTGTGTAGAACTTCAGCTTTAATATCAGGCCAAAATAATGTTTTGCCCATCATCAATTCAACAATTAAGTACAGTTTATGTCGTTTGGTTTTTAAGACATCAGAAAAGCACAGAAAAATAAGAGGAGTCCCAGTACTCCTTCAGTGGTCTCCAACTTCTAAACAAGCTTCATAAAAAGAGAAGATGAGCTTTGTGAAAAATGGAAACAGTGCTCAGCTGTCAGCAGGTGACATCAAAACACATGGCACATATATTACTGCAGGGACATCCTAATGCAACCAGCCTGTTCCATTTGCCCAAATTTCTTATTATTGCAGCTTCCAGAAGGCAGTGAAGTAGGCAATAAATAAATAAACAAATAAATAAATAAATTAAATGCAATGAAAAGACATAAAAGGAGGAAAGGAGCAAGTTTGAGACGGGTTTGGAATCAACAAGCTTTCTTCAAGAGGGCTTTCCCCAAGCACATCTTCAAATCCTCAAGTGTCTAGGTGGCAATCCATCACCCATTTCCATCTGCCTGCAACTCATTCCAGACACATGTCCATAAAAGGCAGACATTAGACCTGGCCTTCAACTGGCGCTGGCATGCCTAGCTGAAACAGGAAGGATGCTAATGGCAAGGGTTCTCTTCTCCTATTCTGTAAACACTGGCATTGCCTTTAAACAAACAAACAAAAAAAAAACAAACCAGAAAACCAAACAAAAAACCTCCGAACACACACACACACACACAGGCACACGCACACACACACCTGCTGCACAGTAAATTTCCCTTTTTTTTTTTTATTGTTTTCCTCAGTGTTTCTCTTCTGTGCATTCCTGGAAGTTAATCAAGTTGAAAACTGCCATCAATCATGTCTACCTGGGAAGCAAGTACAGTTTCAGCTAGAATTATTAAAGATGTAGTAGTAACTAGTAACTGTATTGGAGATTTCATTTCATTGTAATAATACTTAAGTAGTTCACTTTCATCTGGAATAAGTTTCATTTGTAAGTTTTAGTTACAGTTATGTTCCCCTTGTATTTAATCTGAATGAAAATAAATAAATACATAAATGGAAATAAAATATTACCTCCACTTGTAGTCCTAACCCCGTAGGCAGCTGTAGCCTGCTTGGGCCCATTTAGTGTGGGCAAGGTGACCTCTTTCTATAGCCACTGCCACCCTGGGAACTGAAGTGATCACCATGTATGCTTACTTCTGACCATTCCAATCCTGGAATCTGTTTCAACTAGACCTCGGGCAAGAATCCAGACAGAAGCTCAAATTCATGTCTTTGGCTGAAGCATCTTGCTGCAGGTCAGTTTTGTCACAGCACTCCCAAGCACTGAAGAACACGCCTACCTGCGTTAACAGACTTAATTCCTCTAAACCCTTTACATTTATCCATGCACTTGAATGACTTTAAGAAAAGGGTTTACATATGCAGTCCTGCTTCCACTGATGTCAATGAAAGTCTCCACTGACTTCAAATGTCCAAATTATAATACACACCTGCAAAGTTACACAGTTTTTTTTTCTTAAACAAGAAAGACGAAGCACAGATTTAAAACACACTGTGATAAAGGATTCTTGGTAGATAAAAAGCATGAACAAGTTTGAAAATTAAAGGATTGCAGATATTTATTATATACACACACAACCTACAGGTAATGCTATTTATTAAAATTGCTATTCCAAAGCAAATTACAAGCTTCACTGTATGATTGGATTGTTTCAATATCTTACTTTTTTACCACTCTTTGCTAGGCCTAAAATAGAAAGCTGGCACTGGATATGCAGCTTTTTTCCCAGACATCATTTGTATTTGGACAGCAAATTCCAGAACTTTGAAGAATTCAGACAACAGTCATAAGAGTTTTGAATGCTTCAATTCTCTATCATATCCAAACACAACTCACATATTGCAGGGAATCTTAGCTGATGTTCTCCAGTTCAAGGACAACCAGTGCCAACAGAAGCCAGAAACAGAAAGCTTCTTGCCTTACTGAGCCAGCTGCTAGAATTGGGTCCCTCACAATGCAAACATGGCACAGGGAAACTCCATTTCTTCTGTGTATTCTTTAGCCTTAGCATGAGTAATAGGGTGACAATAACTCTCTCCAGCTCTACCACTGGTAATTTACCCTGTGCAAGGTGGTTTTCTACCCTACCTAATGTCACTTCACTCCATACCTGCAGGTTCCAGCTCCTAGATTTCATTGATGAAATTCAATACAGTGACCTCCTTCATGACAGAGGCAGCAGATTACACCATGGAATTTGCACAGAGTTGAAAATGCAATGGTATATTCAGGTGTACAGTGTAGTATGTGCTAAAGCACACAAAATATGTGCTGAATTATTCTAGAAAGACAGATAGCTTGGCTTAAAACTGGAAGATTTATCACAGTCCTTGTTGAAAGCAGAGGTGGCACAGTAGAGAGGCTGCTGTTCTTCACAGCTTCATTCAGAAGCCTGAAGTCCTTAAAAGTTAAGACTGCAAATATTTAAATACCTAAAGTGAAAACAGTACATCTTTCAGAGGTTCTGAGCATTTTAAACTGTAGCTTAGGAATGTATCTATCCTCCCCAGTATACAGGATAACATCATCATATTGTAGTTTGGGGTTATTGGAACCAAAGTCCCTTTGGTTTCTACCCTCACTCTGAAAAGGCTAGCATTATTCATCTATCAACTTGCTTTGGTCTCTGCAACTCAAATGCAAGGGACTTATTTTGTCCCTTCCCTCCCCTCCCCCCGCCTTGAAAGTGGAATTTATCAGTCTTTCACATTACTCTACAACATTTTCCATCTTACATTACAAAGATCTGCAGTTAAAGGGGAAAATGCTTTGCTTGTGAAAAACAAGAAAAGGAACAAATATGTGTCTTGCCCAAAAATTCTAAAAATCCTACTTATATAAACAATGTCCCATTTCCAAAGCACAGAGATTTTTCTGAGTTCAGCAAACAGACTGTCTGCACTGCATTTACACAGACCCATGTTCATTCATCACTTTCAAGTCTAATTACCAAGCCATTTCCCTCTTGGCAACCTCTAATGGCCAGACGAATTAGGTTTTACATGGCCAGGGTACCAAGGGATAACAAATACCCATAACTCTTTGCAGCTGTGCAATTTGTAAAGCATCTCCAGCTTTGTCTGGACAAGGAACTACTGCGAGGCAAACTTTCCTCCTCCTGCGCTGCTATATCTGGAAAAATTCTATGGGTCTCACTTGAGCGCAGCCTCTCACGCAAAGTCATAACAACATCTTTTGAAAGTAAAGAGAAAGAAAAAACAGCCATAACCTACTCATGGAAGCAAATGCAAATACAAACCACAGAGTGGAGGAAAATGCTCTGTGCATCATGTCGTTCACCTCTCCTGGTGCACAACTGCTCCTCACTGCATGTTAATCCACAAAATGCTTGTTCCGCCTTAAAGATGTAAAGTGGTACATTGCTGAAGCTTCTCCCATACAACTTACTGACAGCAAGGGAGAAGTCTCTATGAAAAGCCTTTCCAATCTGCACTAGTTTCTCCTATCTCAATAATTTTTTTCCTACTCAAAACTCATTGTGACGTCTCTTTCTACCACCTTTTCTTCTGCAGGTTTATCTATTTGTTCCAAGCAGTTATAGTGAATGCCTCCCTTTATCTTTATAGCCAGTCCATTCAGACCCTAATTTTTTATTTTCAATTCCCTCTAAACATCCTCAACATAGACCAGATGAAGAGAGGAAAGCAAAAAAAAAATTCTTCCAAGAGCACAAGAAGTGTATTGTAACAGGACAAATGCAGAACTGGATACAACTAAAATTATCTTCATCTTCACTGCCACATTGGGACACTGAACTATTTTTCTTCAGAGATGCAGGATTAGATTTTTATATTTCGCTTTAAGGCTGGTATGTATACAGCCCACATTTTTAATTCCTGATTAAGATGTATTAGTTTGTTGCCTACACGCCAAATGGGGAGAGAGGTGTGGACAGACAAGAAGAAAAACCCAGGAGCTTATTTCATATAGAAAAAAAACATATGGAACTTCTAAGACGCCAGGATAAGAAATAATCTTTTTTAAAATATTAGATTTTAACACTGAACAATGTCAATTAATGTAATTTTTGCTGACTTCAAAGTATTATTTCTTAAAATTAATAAATGAATATACATACATTTTGTAAAATAAAACCGCTACATGAGACAGTTACGTTAGGAAGAGCGTTAGATGTATTACAATTACGGAGTCATGGCTTGGGAATGTCTAATAAATAAAACACTGGGGCATACAGTGACAGGACAAGGGGTAAGATTCTATGATTCTATACAGTGACAGGACAAGGTGTAAGGGACTCAGACTTAAACAGGGGAAGTTCAGGTTAGATATAAGGAAGAAGTTCTTTACTGTGAGGGTGGCAAGGCACTGGAAGGGGTTGCCCAAGGAAGCTGTGAAATGCTCCATCCCTGGCAGTGTTCAAGGTCAGGTTGGACGGAGTTTTGAGTGACATGATTTAGTGAGAGATGTCCCTGCTCATGGCAGGGGGGTTTGAACTAGATGATCTTAAGGTCCTTTTCAACCCTAACTATTCTATGATTCTGTGATTCTATATTTGAATGCAACCAGTGTTTGCCATAAAGTAATGGCTTGTGCATCGACAGAGACTCCGCTATAATATTAATTACAAAGTCTATCAGCTTGCATGTGGCTGCTGCTGAGAAAGGACTGTTAGTGATCTCTACAGAAGGTCAGAAGCAAAACATCTGTGTTTTAAACCCACAAGCTTTGGTCAAATCTAAACAAGCAATAAAAGGTTAATGAATACTTAGGAAAGTGCTTTGAAGAAGAAAAGCATTAAGCAATTACTGACTGTTATTTCACATCTGTATTTCAGATCTAAACTACACATAAAATTACTCTCACAACTTCTTAGTTTAGGCTTCTCTATACCTCTGGACATGTCCTGTTAGGATCAGGAGACACTACCTCTCCAGGAGATCTGGGATCCAGAGCTTTATGCACAAAGCTCACAGAATCCTGACAAGGATTTAAACCTGGAGGAAAAACTTTCACAAAGCTGTATCACATAGTGATACAGTCAAGTGTGAAACAGTGATCACTGCCAAGGTAGAAAAAACTAATTCAACCAACAGAGGGAACAGGGAGACAATATAAACAGGTGTTTCCTTGAAAACTCCAGTATGGTTAGTAGTACTACAGGAAATGGATCTCCAGAGGCCACAAATTGTTAGCATCTCTAATGCATTTGCAAATTCCTACTGTGCAAAGTCAGCCTGTAAAAAAAAGGCCATTTTTAATAAGTGCCTTGTCTGGTTTCCTATACCATTTAATTTCAGATGAATTTTATGAGGACTCTGCTACATATTTTACCTCCCATCTGGTTCAGATTTGACAATGAAATATTTGTGTCCCACCCTGTTCTTTTTCAAGCTCCAAACCAGATGTCTCCAGCACATGATTGCAGCAGGTCATACCACATTCTTCAGCAAGCTGTGCCAGGCCTACAACCCCCCACAGATGGTTCCAGGTAAGGTAAAATTCTGTTGTTTACGCCTTAAAAGAGTAAAGCAAACAAACTCAACACCTCTAGGGCACTGTGTGAAAAAGACTGATTAAACTATATTATGGCTTTTTCTTCCAAAGGTTTTTATCTTGAAGCAGTGTTTCTGAAAGCTAAACACATTCAAAATTACAGCAGGGGGAGATCTTCCTCCCCCCACCCCCTCCATTGGCTTGATTCCAGCACATATTTTTGCAACTTCTCTGTTGTGATAAGCAAGCAGGTGTTTCAGAGCATACTGCAGGGTGGGTGGCATTGCAGGAAGTTACAAATTTCACACTTGCATACATGGCATATGAGAAGGATGCTGATGAAGATGTATTCTATGAGATCCTGCATTTTCAACAGAAAATGTGTTTATTTCTTAGCAGTTTCACAGGGCAGTTCTGTGCTACATGTGATGCCACCTCCTATAGCACAATTCATTTGTGTTGCTGAAATGCCAGAACAACACCTTTTATCCTTTCCTGCTGATACAAATGTCCATTTTGCAACACAAAGGAATCTGTATGGATGCCAAGAGAGCTTCTTTTCCAGAAAAATAATGAAGTTGTGATGTGCCTTCAAAGTCGACAAATAATTTCTGCGTGCACAGATTTGATATTTTAATGCAAACCAAAACATAAACATGCACTTGCTCACAAATAGTGGTATTTATAACAATATTCTAAATATTATAAGAATGTATCCCCCAAGAAAGGCCACTAACCAAGCCTGTCAAATCTACATGTAAAACCAGGTATAATCTTCCTCCAGACAAGAGCTGAACATCTCTCAGTATCATTACAAAGAAGGATATTAAAATAAAAACAAAAAACCCACATTATTAGCTGCTTGCACAATAACCCCCTTTTAATGTCACACATGAAAACACATAAGTGTTCCCAAATCTCTTCATGAAGTTCTTCCCAGTCTGGCAAAATGTTTTAATGTAGGTGGCTATGAGTAGCCTCCACGAAAATTCCTTGCATATAGCATATGATCATACTGTTTGCTTAATGGAGACACTATATTAGGCCAGTGCATCAAGCCTGAGAAAAATAAAAAAGAAGTTTTTTTGCTAGAAATAAATGCAAGCTAAAACCACAGAAAAGAGCCAAAGGGCATGAGAATGAGTAGAATCATTCCTAATGAGATGAGAAAGGAAGAACTCTACCAGCTTACCTGTTTATGCCAAGTTAAATACGCTTGAGTAGAATTGACAAATTCTGTCCTTCTGCATGTGAAATTAATATATTTAATGAAATAATTCTAGTAAAATAATGGGACTGCACAATGTAAGAATCATTTACAAGAAAACATCTTGTGATTTTTGTAACAGGATAACTTACTTGCCCCTTTCAAATGCCAAGGCATCTATTTCATCAAAGAAAAGAACTGAAGGAGACACCGCTCTGGCTTTCCTAAATATCTAGAAAAAGAATAACAAAACACTGAGTTCTAGGGAATGGAAAACATTTTACAGAATACTATCACCCCACGCACATGTCAAAAGCTACAGAGCATCACAAAACAGACATAAGCTTTGTTGTCTTTTATAAAAAACAAAACAATTGATGTTTTAGAAGTTATTCATGATACTGCCCAATGCAGACATACAGTCAAAGCTGTTAAATTCGACATTCATCACTAGGCCAACACAGGAAAAAGTTAAACAACACAAAACATCCCTTCTGATTCTTTTATTTTTCAAATTTAAACCATAAGAAGTTGGGGTTTTTTAAAGTTTAAAGGTAACTTTATAAGCAGAGAAGAATTTGAATGTCAGAAATGTTTAACATACAGTATTATGCATGCTTTGCCCCTTCTCACCTCTCTCACTGCTCGTTCAGATTCACCAACATACTTATTCATCAGCTCAGGTCCCTGCAAAGTTAAAAAAATTGGAAAATATAAAATTCCACATTACATTTATCAATAAAATGACTGAGACATCTGACAGTGCTAAATTACTGATGTGCTGTTACAATGAATTTTCATAATTTGTCACTTTCAAGTCCTATTTGTGTATTTTTAGACTTACCTTCTACCTGTACCAAGTGCTCCTCCATTTGTTATGGCACTGTGCATGCCTGTAACTATGCATGTAAGTTAGTCTTATCATAATACTTTCCTAGTCCTTCCATAAGAAACTGAATTACCAAAAAACCAAACACACACACACAGACTTGGGGTTCTTAAAAGTTGTTGGCTCAACAACAGTAACAAAGGGGCTGTAAATCAGGCAGAAAGATGAACCACCGAAAAGTGCTTGCTTGCACTCTCGACATGTATCCTGCCCAGCTAAGCACCAAAACAGTGACTTAAACCAGTGTTTAACAGCATTTCTTTGAACTTGACAGTTTGCAGGCCCAGAAAGAGGCTGCCACCATAGCAGCACACCCAACACCCATCCATGAGGATCTCTGTCCATCCCCAATAAGAAAGCTGCTCAGTGTCTGCAGACCATGGGGTTAATGTTCAGGCCTTGAGCAAGTATTTACAATTATAAAAAGAAAAACAATAAAGAATTCTCAGAGTATTTTCTGTCCTGCTGTATCTTGTAGTATAGGCTGCTTAAATAATGTTTCCTCATGGGACTAAGATTCTCATGGGACTGGTAATGACTCATTGACTTCAGCCTGGTTTGCATCAACATTGCCCTGCAGCCAACAACCACCGATAATTACCTGTGCCCTGAACAAAAAGAGCCAGTGGCTTCAATCTGTTTTCCAGGGAACAGGTGTCCTCATAATTTCACCAGCAGAAACTACACCCTAGCTCACAGTCAGAAAACCGAACACTCTTCCCATGCTTCACAGCTGCAAGTACCTTCAAGTAACAAGGGTCAGAGCAGTAAGGCAGCTTTAAACAGCAGGGATGTTAGAATCAAGACTATGGCAAATGTACATTTATACACTGGCAGTGACAGAGCTTCTGTTACAACCCCTCTGTAATGGGGACATCTAGCCTTTGTACCCAGATCAGAAGAATACAGATTCACTACTCTGAAAATATAGCACACTGGGTTTTGCAGTCTCCCCTCTCCACGCAGATTTTCACTCCTGCAATAATAGTTAATGGACTGACTTATCTTGATACTGGCAGCACTGGAAAGTACCTGTGCATATGTACAGGAAAAAAACATATACTCTAAATGGAAAAGCACAAGTCATCTGGTATATACTCTAAATGGAAAAGCACAAGTCATCTGGTATCAGCAAAGCATCCAGGCTAGGCCACTATTTTGTCCATTATCCAAAGGACCAGGTGAGATACTGCAGCAGCCAGACCTATAGTACCACACAGATAAAAGCAATTGTTTAAGTGTTGGAAAAGTAGCACTGCATGCCTCGCCCATAGAAAATGTAAATGAAACAATTAGTATTGCTTCCTTTCATCAACATCCATCCTTACAGCAACTGCTGCAGTAGCTGAAGTGTCACCTGCAGGCTCTCAACAACTTCAGAACTCGTGTCTGTTGGATACTTGCATGAAACAGAATTATTCATATGAATAACTAATGAATGCAGGAAAGAAAGAGAGAAGAAAAAAAAAACAAAGAGAGAGAAACGCAAAGCCCTTTTCTACTACCCACTGCGGACACTAAACATGAGGAAAGTGAAACAGTTAGTGCAGAACAGGCTTGCAGCTTAAGAGACAGCACCTAGCTGCTCCCAGCCCTCACCATTCATCAGGTTCAGTGCAGAATAAGAATCTGATAGCATGGGCCTAACAAAAACTTCAGAAACGAAGACACAGTCTTCCTGTCAAGCTAGCTATTAAACTGAGCTCATACACTAACAAACCTCTGTAGATCCTACCCACAATAGCAGATTTTACTTTTTCTGTGGACCTTTTCCTTCATGTTCTTATTCTCCTAAGTAATTTTTATTCACATCAGTATTCTCATGGAAAACAATATCAAATATACATATATATATATATATATATATATATGTACATCAGTGCCAATAGTGTACTCCTCCAGTATGACACAACATCAAATAGCCTGACATTTTCTTTTCTTTTGCCTGAGCAAAAAATTGCTTAAAACCAGAACTACTCTCTTTGGGCTTTAAGGTACAATATAATTTCAGATGCTTGGACTTTTATTTTTAATTAAGCATTAAAATATGATCAAGGCAACATCAAAGCAATAACTACTGTTTAAAATGTTTCCAAAGAGAATTATTTTGAATATATGGTTTTGCTGTAAGCTTTGACATGAAGTTTTGACTCCATTAAGTAATGACCTGTGCTTCTTCATGGGGAATTTTTGCAAAAACTGATTGAATAGTCTCCTTGTTCACCACTCATGAGTGACACCTCAACTGCCATTGAGGGCCATGTATTTTATTACAAGCAGCTTGGAAATCTTGTTACATATAGCAATAAAGGGAAACTTCAAATTAAGAGAAAGCACGCACAGAACAGAAGGAATCTGTATACATTTAATCTCATGCAAACACTTAAATCCACAACACAAAACCTTGAAATGTTCAAAGAAGCTGGATGTAGCAATTGAATTGGGTTAGCTCTGGTCCCTCCTGAGCTGAACCTCTGCCTTACCCTGTCTGCAAATAGACTGTCCTTTAGCAAAGACTGATGGCCATTCTTCCAAAAGACAGAACTGTCCGGGCAGCAGTGTATAGGCCATTGCAGAGTCACATGTTGACAGCTGACACTGCTTCTGATTTTCACCAAGCTTACCTTCTTGCTTTTACCTTCTTGAAGTTGAAGGCCACTCAAAAAACACTCGGGTGGGGGGTTATTATTTTTCAATGCTAAACTAGTCAGTAAGTTGCCATTTGTCAAAACATTTTTTGGCACAGAGGTGAGCATAATGTTTCCTTTAAAAGCTGTTTGTAGTTGTGGATATACTGACCAAGAGTTGCTTGTAACAAATGGTCCAGTCTAATGATACATAGCATCTGCAACAAGCCATCTTTCATACAAAGGGATGTGAAGAATTAAAACCTGTTCTTTCTGGTCATTTGCACAATGACTCCAAAATCAAATAAAGACCAGAAGCAGAAAACTGGCAGAAGTAGCTGTAGCTTAGCCATGTGAAACTAATAGTATAAAAACTGCCAATTAGGGCCCACTCTACACTGTTGAGTTTTATTTACCCAACTTGAAAAGTAGAAATAGTTTCCAGGTATGATGTTTAAACATTATCCCATCCTCATTTACAAGAAATGTTCCCCTTATATGATGAAAACTTCCACTTGTTTATGGTCTGGATTAATGCCTGTTTTATTTTTATTTTTTAATAAAAAAGCAAGAATAAAAGAAGATTCCTTATATTTAAAATATGATCAGAATAAGCTCTCTAAAGATTAATTGCACAAAAAATAAGATCCTTGTATACAGGCTGCCACATAAGATAAGCTTGTGTACACATGGTTATGACAGAAGTTCTCAGAGTGTTTTTCAGCTACAAGAGGAACATCTGATTATCCCTGAAGTTGGAATATCAGTAGTTTTTTTAAGCAGTGCTTAAAACCACTTGCAAATTTTTTTCCACATGAAAATGCAGGGGTAGCGACTTTCAATATAATGGAAATTTAGTTGGTGACCTCCCTCTATATACAATTTCTTGACTATTTTGACAATCAGGTAAGCTACTCACTGAAGTTTATCGAGCCAGATGGACACAGCTCCAGATTTCTTCAGCATACAGCCCTGTATGCTCTCTTCAAAAACAATGCCATTCGAACCATGCAAGGTTCTGGGTTCTAACACAGACACACTGAACCATTTTAGCTATAGAAATGGTTCATATTTTTAAAAACCCAATTAATTAGGGAATTTATAGCACATCCTACAGATTATTACTCTACAACAGAAAACACACAATTCCTTCTTTGTCACATGCAAAGTAGAAGTGATCAAACAGATATTAAAGTATCAGCCATAAGCATGGAATCACAGAATGGTTTGGGTTGGAAGGGACCTTAAAGCTCATCCAGTTCCACCCTCCTGCCACAGGCAGGGACACATTCCACTACACTAGGTGGCTCCAAGCCCCATCCAACCTGGCCTTGAGCACTGCTAGGGATGGGGCAGCACCAGCTTCTCTGGGCAACCTGTGCCAGCGCCTCACCACCCTCACAGGGAAGAGCTTCTCCCTAATAGCTAATCTAAATCTCCCCTATGTCAGCTTAAAGCCATTCGCCCTTGTCCTGTCACTACATGCCCTTGTAAAAAGTCACCCTCCAGATTTCTTGTAGCCCCATCTAAGTACTGGAAAGCTGCTCTAAGGTCTCTGAGCCTCCTCTTCTCCAGATTAAGAGAGTTCATTAAAGCATCCCAAATTGTTATCCTTTGTTAAAAATGTTAAACAGATTTTCAAACAGTTAGTTTTACTATCTGCAATTAACTAACAAGCTACTACGAATGAGAAATTTTATCAAACATTTACCAGAATTTCTCATAAAACCACAATGCTTCTTCATTTTTCATCTTATATGTTTTCCTTAACTAGCTACAGGCACCAAGTTTTCCTATTTCATGCTTCTGCTCCCTGAAATCTCCACCAAAAGACTAAAGTATCTTCCCAAAACTCAATGACAGTTCTTCACAAAGCAAAACGGTTGGCTTTTCCAAGTCTCATTAATCTGTTTGAGCTGCCATAGCCAAGAACTGAAGGAAAAAGCAGAGGAAACTTCAATAGGAAAATATTTTGACGTAATTGACCCATATGACAAACTAAGCTTAGGCATATATTAAGCACAGGGAGTGGTACAAAAGCATCAGCAGGATGTTACAGGAATACAGGAAGTTAAATCAAGCCAAGGCGAAGTCAGAGATTTGAGAACAGTGTCTATTTTTTGCAATTACTGCTAATTGAAAAAATAAAATATTCCTTTAGCCCAAGCTCTTCATTAACAGCAAATAAAATGTCAGGAATATTTTCTACCTTTAGGGAAAAAAAAAACAACAACAAAAAACCTCCAAACAAACAAACAAAAAAACACCCACAAAAAAACACCACACAACCACCAACCCCCTCCCCCCCCCCCAAAAAAAAACCAACAAAAAAACCCAATACTATTTTTTAATCACACCAGAGTTGGAACTCCAAAACAAAACAAACCATTGGTTTGCTCATTGTTAACATCCATAAACACTACTTACTGTCACTCATGGGCCTGGGTGAGTAGTTCTTTGGTTTTGGGTTAGGTTTTGATTTTTCTTACTTCTTTTTTAAGTATTGTTTCATCATGTTTGCAACAATTAGTTTGTCTCTCAGCTGAATTCCAGGGGGTTTAACTTTCAGAGGTCTAGATTTTCTGAAATTTTAGGCTGTTTTTTGTCACTATCACTAAGTGAATTTTTGCCTTAGTTGTGATGTTAAACAGACAAGTATTAAAAAGCACTAAGAAGTAAAAGTGATGTTTCCAAACCCACTACAAGCATATAGAAGTTACATATTTTTTCTTGTTATTTATTTTGTAAACTCAGGTAATCTAGCTTGTTGGACAGAAAACAGAACTCAAAATTCCTTGTTGACATAATCCTGAGCAAAAGCCTCCTGAAATTAGCAGAAAGTCTCTCCCTGGTTTTAGCAGTCTGCATAAGTATAAAGTAATGCAATGCAGGATACCATCAACAACATACATCCCCTTCAGTATCTAGCAACCTTGGAAAGCAACAGAAAATAAAAGAAGAAAAAAATATTCATTTGATTCTCAGTACCACACAGTGACACGGGACTTCCTATAGATCAACTAAATAATGGGAGGAAAAAAACCCACAAAAAACTAAGAGGACAGTGATATCAAATTTAAATAAACTGAGATGCAAGACAAATGCAGATATAATGATCTATGCCATACAGAAAGATATGGAAGTTTCCCCAGAAATATTCTTATAATATCACTACAAAAGCTTGGCGGTCTAATCAATATGTATACATCAAAAAAGCAGCCAGTCAAAGCTGATCCTAAGCTCAGGAACTGTCAAAACAGTATGGAGAGATAGCTATCACAGTCAGTCAAAGAGAAGAAAAAAGGCCCACAGAAATAACACAGTGACAAAAGGGTTAATTGTCCTTATGTTCAAATTCAGAAATCTGGATGACATCTAAAGCAAAAGTGTCACAGAGAAAGTTGTATCTACCAGAGAGGTGTCATCAGCCTGACAAAAGCTGGAAACTGTATCCTCTATCATATTAATGTTGCTAATTCCAGTATCTGTGCACAATTTTCCTTTTCTATTGGTAAAACAAAGGCATAAAATATATTTCAGAAGAAAATTACAAAAGGTGGGGCAAGCACAAAAGAAGTGTGAAGAACTACAAAAGTGCATAGAAGGCTAACTGAAATAAGAATTTAATCAGATCAAAGACTATTGATAAGACTGATGTTCAATCCCAAAGAATTAAAAATTCCTTTATACAGTCTTGTACTCTCTTGTATCCATGATCACAAAACACTGAAAAGTCTTCAAAAAGTTGAGAACAATTCAGTTGTCTTTTTGTAACAGAGGTTCAGAACAGGGGAAAATAAGCAAGATGACCACTAAAACCCTGAAAAACCTCAGTGCAGCAAGTGATACAGATAAAGGGGTGCTGGGAAGGAGCAGGAAGAGCCATCCCCTGGAAAGTAGTTGAAAACCTCCTCCCCAGTAAATTTAGTAGATATATTGTATTAAAGACAAAAAAAGTCAAGTGAAGTAGTAAAAATAAACAATCCTCCTTAGGAATTACATGCAAGATTGCTTTGTAAAACAAACAAACCAGCCAAATGCTTTTCTCTGGAAAAGCCAAAGGTCACCAATCTTAGTGAAAATACAACTATAAAAAGTTTTGGCCAAATAGCAAAGAACATGTTTACAAAAGAGTCACATTCATTGTAACACTAACCATTCAAACATCACAACAGATTTCAGGAGAGAACAGGATGCAACATCAAACATCTGTTATCATGTTATTTTCTTCAGCTCCTCTGCACAGAAGTTATATCTAGACCTTGCCCATCTTCCAAACCTTATTAGAGGCAAGTCAGATGTGGGCTGGAGGCTGCATTGTTTTTACTGTGCCTTATACAGCACGATGACAGCCCATCATGCCCAAGACACATCGAAATGTTCACTTTTTAACAGATTACATATAACCCAGCTGAAGAACCTCATTGAGCAGAGTCAGCTGCTCAAACTGCAGACATTGCATAGGCACATCTGGAAAACAGTACAAAGCCTTCCTGGAGCCAGACTGGGGCAGGAGCAATACCTTCTGCACCCAAGCAGGGCAGCCAACATAGGGAAGTACGAGTACATACACCACTCAGAGAGAGCTGGATTTACTGTGCCCACATATCTTAAATGTAGTGTGCAGACATAATCGGTCCATCTTCCAAAAATCACTGGATCAAGTAAGCACTGAATACAATGTACTCAATTTCCTCTCATGTTTCAGACACAGAGGGAGATAGCATCCAGAAACAGGCTCCTATAACTAGAGCTATGACTCCTGTCTGCAGCCTGTTCTCAAGAAGGACCCAAGAACCTGAGTCACCTGGACTATCCTGAATGATTACACATATTTCACAAGCTGTACAGCAGACACTTTCCATCAAAATTATTTATTTGGGGCAGGACAGACTGGGAGGAAAATGCAAGTCTGAAAATTAAATTGTTGAGAAACACACTTCCATTCAAAAATACTGATACCAGTTCCAGGGAGAGACACTTGAGACATAACATAGAGAACAATAAAATTAATAGGACTATAAGCAAGAAAAAAAAATCCCCTTCCTCAGGGGACAAAAAACAAATAAACAAAAAAAAAAACCACAAACCCCAAAAAAACAACCCCCCACTTATTCTCTACTTTGGATTCATTGAAGGAATACATGCAGTGGAAATTAATTTATGCCTGTTGTGCCTGAAGAAGTACTGCAGACAATGATGTTTAACACATTTAGTACATGATGGATGTTGACTTTTCTGTCCAGGAAGCAAATGTGAAGCTGGGGAAAGTGGGCTATGCTCCCTTCCTGAAGTCAACATATCCAGGGCTGGACATGCTCCAGGGATGTACTTCTTGAAACATCTGTACATGGAATATTTGACCAGTTCCAGGCCAAGGGATTTAAATGCACAGGGAATAAAAGGCAGTTTCCCCAAACTGTCCGCTGCTCCTGCTTGTCAATGACTTGGATTTACACCAGTAGACCTCCACTGTGAAGAAACATTGCATTACTCTATAAATAATTTAATTTCAGTGTGCCTCTGGATATTTCTTTTCAGCATGAGCCACTTTTCACTTTTGGACAACTAACTGCATCAGTAAGAACACCTGATGTAGCTATGACTGATGAATACAGGATAGTAACAATGCTCATTTTTAACTGTTTGGGGTTGTTTTTTCAGACTGCCACCTTTTCCCCCCCTCCATGCTCTCAGGCATCAGGGCCTTGGGCAAGAAAAAGAGTTTTCTTTTAAGCAGTGCAGGAGGAAAAGGTTACCTTGTTTACCAGTAACTCTAGCGTACAAAGAACTACTTTGTCCTTGCAGAAGAGGCAGAGTAAAAGTAATGTTTCCTAAGGACTGAGGTTTCCAAGGCTGCTCTTGTTGAGGTGAATGTGACCCAGAGGCATGTCTGCAATCCCAGGAAGCATAGGCAATGAGGGGCTGCTGGCTTTAGGGGCAGGGCAACTGCCTCTGCTCCCAGAGAGGACAGGATCCAGAGCTAGTTACAGGATGTCTGAAAGGCCAGGCAGAGGAGGAAGTTGCATAGAAAGGCTTTGTGCACAGAAGGCTTTGTGAGTAAAGAGATGGCCAACAGACAAGAGTTTGTGATCTTACTGCTGAGGAGATACTTTTAAAGTACTTAAATGTTTTTTTCTTGCATTTCATTAATGTTTTAACACATCTGCAAAGCCATCCCATGTGGAATCACTCTGCTCTCTATTTTTCCTTCCTACACATTGAAGCTCAGTATTATTATTAAATAACTTCCATTCATGCATTTTCCATACAACCCACAGTAATGACTTATACTGATTCACAAGCAATGAAATCCAAAATTTTTCTATAAAGTGTTCCTTAATGCTAAGCGAATATCCCATTTAGAATCATAGAATCATAGAACAGTTAGGGCTGGAAAGGACCTTAAGATCATCCAGTTCCAACCCCCCTGGTTGGTGAGACTAACTGGTCTGTAGTTCCCTGGATCAGCCATTTTTCCCTTCTTGAAAATGTGGGTTATATTTCCCTTTTTCCAGTCGTAGGGAACTTCACCTGACTGCCATGATTTTTCAAATATGATGGACAGTGGCTTAGGAACTTCATTTGCCAGCTCCTTCAGGATCCATGGATGGATTTCACCAGATCCCATGGACTTGTGTACGTTCAGATTCTTAAGATAGTCTTAACCAGATCCTCTCCTACAGTGGGCCTGTAGGTCATTCTCACAGTCCCTGCATCTGCCTTCCAAGACTTGGGCGGTGTGGTCAGAGCATTTGCCAGTGAAGACCAAGACAAAGAAATCATTGAGAAAGTCAGTCTTTTCCAAATCCAGGGTAGCCAGTTCTCCTGATAGCTTTCGGAGGGGCCTACATTGTCCCTAGTCTGTTTTTTATTCACTACATACGTATACAAACCCTTCCCGTTATCCTTAACATCCCTAGCAAAGTTTAATTCTAACTAGGCCTTAGCTTTCCTAACCTGATTCCTAGCTTCCCAAACAACACCCCTGTATTCTTCCCAGGCCACCTGTCCTTGCTTCCACCCTTTATAAGCCTCTTTTTTCCTTTAAATTTCCTTCAGCAGCTCCTTATCCATCCAAGGAGGTCTCCTGGCCCTCCTCCTGCACTTCCTTCTAGCTGGGATGCAACACTCCTGAGTTTCCAAGTAGGTGATCTTTGAATATCAACCAACAGTCTTTGGCCCCCCTGCCCTCTAGGGCTATATCCCATGGAACCTTACTAAGCAGGTTCCTGAAGAGTACGCAGACATAACTGATTTTGAAAACTTTCTGAAAACTGATGAAGTAGAACTATTTGTCCTGAAAAAAAAGGCAAATAGGACAAAAAAAAATTTGTAATGAAACAGGAACAGTATGATAAAAAAGCTACTTTCCTGAGGAATGAAAAGGAATGTAAGAGATGAGATGACCGTAGTTATTACAGTAAGAAACCTACCCATTATCCAGAGCTGAATTTCATCTGTACTGCTTTAAGAATTTCGTTGTTTCCGTTTAAGATTTTAAATAATGACAATGGTTAATATGTCAGTAGACAGCTCACCGACCTATCCAACTCTGCTAAAAATCAATACTAGCTGTTTGAAAAGCATACAAGAAACCACTAGTCCTTTTCATAAGAAAACACAAACCTTACTTGATATTGACAAGGTGTTTCCTCTAGCATATATAACAGTCACAAACACTAAGAGCCTCTGGACTCTAGCACTGGAAATTAGTAAACTATCAGCTGTTATGCATGAGTTAAGAAAACGTAAGACTAAATGGCCTACCTTCACCGCCAAGAAGTTGAGACCACTTTCATGAGCCAAAGCTTTTGCTATCATTGTTTTTGAACATCCAGGAGGTCCATAAAGCAGCACACCTTTCGGAGGCTGAATCCCCATTCGGATGAAGGAGTCGGGATGTCTGAGAGGCCATTCAACTGCCTGCTTCAATTTCAGCTTGACATCTTCCAGTCCTCCTATGTCTGACCAAGATACCTGCAAAACAAACCATTTTGCTGAATTCAGACAACGGAGCAAAACTAGTTTTAAAAAGTGCTCTGTAGAATGCATACTGATTATTTCATGACATTGTTTTGTTGTTTTTAACCAGTCACTTCTTCAAAAGTCATTTTTCCTTTTTTAAGAAGCAATTATTAATAAGGTTACACAAAGCAAGAGGGTATTAGAATTGTTTTATGCTGGAGGATGTAAGCAAATATTTTGTATCTACTTCAAAGGTCAATAACAAAACAGAAAAACAACAATAAAATGACAGTATAATCACATAGGCAGGAACACGGTGTGATGACTAGCAAAGTCTCGACTCCATTCTCTTGGGATTTTTAGTGTGATGCTGATGAAGAATTTGCAAATTATTTTGATGACTTCCCTGAAGGCAAGGGCTTTTATGAGCTCAAGCTAGCTTTATTTATAGCTGCAGAGTAAGGCCCTGATCCCAGCTATTCCACTAAGCTGAACAGGACTAAGCATTATGAGTTTTGGGGTAGTTTCTCCACTTGCTAGCACTTGCCACCATATGGGACTTGGGCACTAGAGATTTGACTAGAAGCTCGAGAACAAACAATCCTCCAAGCAGACAAGTATCTAGAGAAAAGAAAACAAAACCAACCACACACACACAAAAGCAACACTCAAACCGAAATGCAGTTAAATTTGATCTGCTGAAGATTCAAGACAGGCTTGGCAGACATACATCAGGACAGAACTAGTGTCCTACCCAAGAGAGCAGAGAGATCTAAAACCTGATACAACCCTCCCCACATCACTGTCAACAAGCCTGATCGAGACTTTCCCCCACATCCCCCAGCTGGCTCTTCATCCTGTCACCATCATCCTGTCCATTTCAAATATTAAACATGCCAAGACACACCTAAATCAAATGATCTTCTGCCTTAAAACACTCTTCCAAAAAATTTGCTAGACATAAATCACCCTTCAGCTCTGAAAAGTCACTGCACTTGAAAGGCAAGCAGAGTATTACTAGAAGGCAATTTATCACATTCCTCCTGACTTGAAAACTGGGGTCACTCCTTGCTTGTCCCTATTGCTACTTTCCTGATACTAGTATAGCGTGGAAACTAATAGCAGATACTCCCTTAAAGAGGCAATTCAGTCTGCTATTGAAGTGGAAGTAAAAGGGCATTTGGATGTGGTGCAAGCACTTTTGTGTAAGTTGAAGCAAACCAAATAAAACTTCCCCATTGTCAGTTCTGACAGAGAATAAAATTACAAAGACAGCAGAGAGCACCCAGCAGAAATCAACATGCATGGGTCAACCCCTCAGATATACTCAAAGTTTAAAAGCTAACCAGAAGGTGAAGAACTGCCTTTCTGCTGTCTGCAGAACATCATCTCAGACCAAGAATATGTTACAGGAGCTGTAGAAAAAAATACAAACTAAACTCTTTTTCTTAGTGCCCAACAGCTTCTGGCTCTTAAATAATTACTTTACAAACCAGGGGAAGCATGAAATATGTACAGCTGATCACCACTGTCTACTAAGAAGAATCTGAGAGCAGAGGGACCAGCAAAGGCAAGATTCTGGTCAAGTCCTGAAGACCCAAACAAAACTCCCCTCTCCCCTCTTTTCAAAAGGATAGAGATGGAGGAGGAAGGGGGAAACCATCAATAATAAAACATTCAAAAGTAAGAATTCTTTTAGATTTATGAAAGCTTGGAAGAACCAGGTGGACTGCTTTTGCACACAAATCCTCAAACAACTTCCTGACTGCCATTAACATAAATTCTAGTGAACATATTCAGCTAGCCAGCTACACTTCTTTCAAATGCACACCAGTGCAAAAGAAAGATCTTGCAACATAAGCAATGAAGTCTGATATTCTGTCACTGCAAAAGTGGTTTTAAAGACAAGCCTTGTGGCTGAGCTTACATATACAAAGACCTCTGCTACGGTGTGTAAGACACTAAGATTTAAATACTGCTGTAATCTTTACCTCTCCCCAGGTCAACAGAGCTCAGAATACGATGCAGAGCAGTAACTCCTCTGAGGTTGTTAAGCAGCAGCAACAAAGAAATAAATCAGACATGCAAAGAACATCTCATCCAGAACCTTCTGGCTGCAAAGACACATATCTGAGTGTTGAATTACAGCATCACCTCAGTAGAACAAGCAAGAAAAACCATCACACTCTACAAAAATTTCAGAAAGACCCGCAGGAGAGGGAGGAAAGGCAACTACAGTGAAATTCTCTGAAGAACTGAAGTATTAACTTCCTGATTTATAATGTGCATCCCCTCTCTCCTAAATCCCTGCTGCAGAAAAAAGTAGCCATCTAAAAAGGTTGTAATGCATAGTAAAGGTCAAGAAAGGTTCTGTACAAACAGAAAGCAAGATGCTACATGGAACCAGGCAGTGAGTAGTTTGCATTTGTCTTGGTTGCACACAGCAATGCAGACATTAATGGAAGGACAAAAAAAAAGGCAGAAAGAAGGAACACACACCCAAAAAAAAAAGCATGTGCTGGCACTTCTGCCTCCAACTACTTCTCCTGCACACAACATTTTCACTCTGTTGCCACTAATTCACTCCATTATGGCTGTTTATCCCACTAGAAATTTTGAATATGCATTAGGTAAAAGGAAGAAAGAGCCCAATTTCTGTCAGTGACAAATCCCCTAATAACTAGCTTGTCATGAAGCACTTTTCAGAAGCAGACTGCAAAGCATTCTACACAGACTATCAAATACCTCAAACACCAAGAGGCAATTTGCTTGAGGCCACCCAAACACGTGATGTAAAATGTATCTCCTTGTTCCTTAGCTACTACCTCAAGTACAGGCATAACAAGAGGTTTTCCCAGGTTTTAAAAAAGACAAAAGACTGCAAGAGACAATATAGCCCTCTAGCCTTCCAAGCAGCCAAGTTACTACTGCTCAATTCTAGGACCTAATAAGCAAAGATTGATTAGGAAATTAAGTTTCTGTACACCCTACTCCAAATGCTGAAGATTTCAGTGAACAAGCTCTGTGTTGATGAAAATTTGTAGTGTCTGATAAAACAACTAATTATTTTCATTCAGTAACAGAGATTATACCAGCTTCAAAGAAAACCAACAGCAATAAATGGCAAAGGTATCATAAGGGAAGAGGTTCTTCAAAGTCTGTTTACTTGTGGCTTTATTTAGAAGTTACTTTGAATTTTTCTCATTCAGTTGACAAACAGCTAAAGTAATGAAATGTGAAAAAAAATAAAACAAAACAAATCACCTTCCGAAAAGCAAAGTCAAAAATCACAAAAGTCTCAGTTTAAATCAGCACACACATCAATGGTTTTACTCTTAACTAACTGCATAACCCAGAAATTCTACTCTCACCAAGGGGCTGCCAAGCAAATAATATAACTGTAATAAAGAGCAATAAAGTTGATATTATGAATTAGTGTAGCCCAGACTTCTGTCTTTTGGGGAAAAATAAATAAATCTCATAGATGCTCATTTATTTAGTGTTTGAAGTTGATTTTAACAATGACTTTTTAGAAGACAAAAAGTGTTAAGGAAAGACTTCAAAACATGAAGGAATGTCACTCTTGATTTTCTAACAAATAATCTTACACAATCAGCTGAGTAGTTGGATAGCTTCTGGGGCAAGGAGAGCAGGGAAAGACAAGCCTATCCTGACAGACGAAATACCTGGACATCAACCAATACAGGATGACTGCACAAAGATACACACTAGCCAGGGAAAACAAAACGAAATCAAACCACAAGTTTTAGGTTTCCTGAAGAAAAAGAAACAGAAAATAGGAACCAAATAGCAGTCCAGCTTTCATTTCCTGCACACCAGGCTGTATTTCTTTACATTTTGATAAGAACGCAACAAAAGGTGTAAGGTAAGGCAGTTTCTACTGCAGCGCATAGAAGTATCACAGTACACCATGGTCCACGGCCAACTAAGTGTTTTATGGGTAAAAAGCCCAAGTCTGCGGACTGGAAGCACTGAAAAGCTTCCAGTCACACTGAAAAGCACTTCCACATCTCAATGGAAGCACTGCAAAGAGGGGTAAATTAGTAAAGAGGAAGAATTTCCTATAGAAATTGAGACTACTAGTGTCAGTTCTATGGCAAGCAAGTAATGTTTCGCACAGGTTTTGCAGAAGCAGACATTCAAGCACAATATTAAATAGCAAAGCAGCCTAGGACACAGTATCATCAGCACAAAATAATGCAACTAATTAATGGCTCTGCAGTTGCACTCATTTGACTTCTTAGATACCTAGTTTATATTGAAACCAAGTACTCCAGCATCCAATTAATTGCAAATGTTAGTTCAATCAAACACACAGCTTCAACCAGAGCACTTTGATACACAACTTTAGAGTAGCTAAAATAAGTCTGTAAAATTCGAGACGCACCTAATAATCACTACAAGAAGCATGCAGTATAAAACGTTGCATATTCCTCTCAAAGCTATCCAAGGAATTAGAAGCTGCATTACATTGTCTGCTACAATCTGTACTGAAAATAACAAATCAATCAACTAAATTCTTCGGTTTAATGCACTGGTTAAATACCAGTACATTAAATACAAAGTGACTGGCACTCAAGACACTAACAATCAGGTGAGAAGAAGACATACTGATTTGTTAATAAGAGCAAATTACACTAGTATAAGTTTAATAAAAATTATAAATAGATTTTTTATTATTTATTTTTTGCTTGTGCATGTCTATAAAACACAGAGTGGTCAACTTTTAAAACAATTACACTATGCTAAAGTACACGAATGAGTTTCAGGTGTCTGCAAGTGTTCCTGTATCGCATCCCAAATTCCCAGCAAAAAGCCCTACCAGGGACTTGGATTCCTGTTGCTTGCTTCCCCTGTTCTGCCACCCTGACCACCCAGCTGCAGCAGAACCAAGTTCTTTCAACTAACCCATGGACTTGAACTGATGTAGGGCACATCCCTGCCTTAAATACAAATAGTAACAGAGTAATTAGCCTTGAGGGTGCTGGTGGTGTTACAATGCTAGATTTACATTATTGTGACATTCTTCAGCAGTGTATCAGCACTTCCAGAAATTCAGTCTGCTTCTTAGCATGCAGAGGTACCTTATTTTCTTTTATTTATTTATTAACTATATTACCTTAATTTTGGTAAACTAGCAGCTCTGCAGCCTAAAATCATAGTTAAACTAAATTCCAGCACTTCCTTTGGTAGGTGACGTGGGAGGATACAAAATCCATTGCATCTGGTACTTCTGGTTCCACTTTAAACTCATCAAATGCACCAAAAAGTTGCACCTGAACTTTACCCTCTAATCTTCAAAGAATATGCATTATTCTGTAAAAATGCAGGTCCTGTCAGCACGAAAGCAGTCTGCACTATGCTGTTATCTTTCCTTCAATAACAGAATGAATTTCAGTAGTATTCTAGTGACTCATCTGGTGTTTAACAAATTAAAAACCAGACAATCAAGGAAGCCACCAGCAGGATGGTTTAGTGGACAACAGAAGCCTGAGTAGTAGGTTGACCTGGATTCAGAAACAATTCCCTGCAGTACCTCAAGTCCTTGCTTCTATCTGTCTTTATTGTGCTGTTTAGCAGCACTCCATCTGGCTCCAAACAGGTTGGTATGTATCAAAGACACAGCACAGTTATAATGACGTGAGCCCAAGAGCCAGCAGCACAATAACCAATGAGAGAATTAGTAACTGTTCTCAACAGAACTACTTAGCCCTTGCAGATACTGATGCCACTATACAATTACCAGGAAAAGCCATCTGGGGCCAGCCCAAGCATTTCCACCCAGCACTTTATTACACAGTGACAGCTCTTAACAACCCAAGTGTGACATCTGAACTGGCTGCATGCAGCATCCTGTTCGCAGATTTTATTTCCCGTTCCTATAGTTCTGGAATAAGTGTCTACAGTTGTGCAATCTAATTCCCAGATGACTCAACTCAGTTTTCTTTTAAGGCTTGGGGAGCTGCTGAGAAACACCAGCACAACCACTTGCAGAGTCAAGATTTAGTAAGATTAAATACAACATTTTCTTTTGCTGAATATTCTTAAGCCAGATCAATCATCTTAAACCAGATCAATTCCCCAGCCCAATTTAAGTTGTGTTTGCTGCTGAGCTACCATAATACCTAACTGAGAAGGCAGCGAGCAGGGTGAAGATGAACCAAAGGAACCATTCATATAATGCCAGCCCCTGTCTGATAACCACTTAACAGTGATAGCCTACCTACAGTACGTAATTCTGCCCTCAATTACAACCACATAATGCCACTGAAGAGGCTCAGGTGTAGGCAGTATGAACTGCATTTAGATTTAATCAGTGTTACCAAAAAAAAAAAAAAAGAAAAATAAATCATAGCAATCAATCTCTCCATATCTTTGTTTCAATACACATTGGTTACAAATGCTAGCAGTTGGTTTCTGCTTATGTCTGCTATACAAAAGACTTCAGCTGTCACCACTGTTCAGGATCTGCTTTCAGCAGACATCTGAAGATTTTTACCCCATTAACCCACTCAGTATATAAAAATACCAATCAGGAGATACATTCCTGCATTACCAACTCTTTCTAAAGCGTTAGGAACTTCAACTTCTGTAATCAGGTCTTCAAAATTATAATTAAACAAATAAGCAAACAAAAAGATGACACACAACATTTATTGGTAACTTGAGGATTCCTCTTCACAGAATTACTCTTTTGGTAAGGCATTTAAATGCCTCACTGCAAAGCCTAGCATGGTTTTCACAATGTTGCTAGCATATTGCAAGAAAACGACTTACTTTTGGCACATCAACTGCCACCTCCCTCATGGCGCTGGGCCTGACATCATTCATCCCCTGTAGGAAGTCATTGAAAGCAATCATCACTGACCCAGCCACCTCGTTGTCTAATACATTAGGTCTTTTCCCCAGTGCTCTCCGCAATGCGTACAAACCTATTAAAAACAGAAAAACATGGAAATATGTAGACTTCCTCTTGGTTCTCACAAACAGAGTGTACAACATACAAACACAACAGCACTGGAAAGGAAATTCTGTTCAAAAGAATGTATCAGTGCTGGGCCTTAAGTAGGTCAAAGAACAGGTGAGACTTCTAATGAGAGCACAAGAAAAGGGGGATTTAATGACCACAGACAGAATATAAACTAAATCTGCTCCAAAAGACAGAATTAAACAGCCATGCCCCTGTGTTCCCAGAGATGAAGCTAACAGGACAAAACCTCAAAGGTCCACACATTGATCCAAACATTTCTAAAGCACAGAGGAAGAAGGATAATGAATATTCAAGGCAAACATTAAATCAGCTCACATAAGACATTTTCAACCTTGTCCATTCCTCTATTAGTAGGACTGTATTTTCCTAGCTGCTCTTAAAAACAAACTGATCAGGTTTCTTTTACTTTCATTGGAACCCTATTTTGCTATTCAGTAAGATGCCAGACACCCATATTTTTCTTGATATGCAAGAAACATTCCCTGCAACACTCGGCAGCTCTTCATTCCCTTCAGCGATCATATGATTCAAACACAAGCAGAGCTTCTACCTTTTCCTTTGTTTGGCCAAATCCCTTGCATACAATACCTATAAAGCTTGATATTAATTCGTAACTTCCCCCTTTAATTCTATCCTCCAAAACCTGCACAAGTCCCATCCATCAATATACCAGCACTCTTTGGGCAGGACCAAAGTATCATCTGCAGTACCCAGGTATTCCTCAGAGAGAGCAGCTACTGCCCCCACTGTGTAAGATGCCCAGAAGCATCATGGTTTTCCTGCTATATAATTATGCCTTTTAAGGTCTAATATAATTTGGAGTTCCATTGCTTCTATTCCCAGCCCTGTCAAATATGTCATTTAGGGTACTACTGCATGATGAGTATAATCTTATATACAGGTAAACACATCCATGTAATATCTGTTGTCATGTGTTACAAAAAAAAAAGAAAAAAAGAGGCAGTATTAAATCAGTACACCTTGCACAATCACACAAAGATAAACCTTTGCTATATTTTACTAATCAAAACATCAATTAGTGCTACATGACAGGACAATAACACGGATAAGCTATTTCTGAAAACAGAACTAGTTTTAACTTCCAGCAGATTTTTTTCTACAGAGGCCCTGGTAGATGCAGACATGCAAAGTTTCTGACAGTGACAGGAATTCAGTTTTCTACAATATATACAATGTGTGAAGAGATATAGTATCTCCCCTGTGAAGCAGTACAGCTGGTGTTTCTCCAGAAATTGCCAATTATGGCAGAGTCCAAGCACCTGCATTCAATACCCAGGCTCTTAATACATAATGGAGAGGGGAAGGGGGAAGTTTGTAATTCAGGTTTCCCCTTGCACAGAATATCCAGAACTAATAAAATATATAAATAAAAGCATTTCAAGAGGCCAAAGAATGAAATGAAAATCTGGTCACCAGAGGACATGTATAAAATATAACTGACTTGTTTTAACCATCCTGACAATTTTCATGTTATTCCTCCCCCCACCCTTCCTTTCTTAGAAAGAGTTCTTTTTAGGCAAACAAAAACTTACACAACACAGATTTGTCCCCACCCACATTTTAAATTTTCATCCAAGCAAATAGCAAACTGGGTATCTTCTTCTAGTGCCACTGCAGTTAACACTTTGGGGCTGGCAGCAGGTACTGGGGCTGACTCCTACAGATCCTTTTCAATGAAGTCAATTCATTCCACTTTAAAAAAAAATAAAAGAATAAATAGCATATTATGAAATTAAGTCATAGAGAAAGCAAGTAACTGGTAAAGAACTCTGCCCAGTGCTATACATATCTGCTCCATTGCTCCACCACACACCAGTCTCATTTGATTCCTTTTAATGGTGTCATGGTTATCATTTTTTTTTCATGACACAAGGAATTCTTAAAAAAAAGCAAGTTTATTTTGAAAACTGAGAGACAACAGGACATAAAAATGTCCAAGGAGAATTCCGCTTTTAAGGACCATTACTGCCAATGCTACCAGGAATACAAGTGAAATTTCAGTCCTCAGCAGTGGGTTTAAGGTGCAACAGCCTTGATCCAGAACAGGAATAAAGAGGTCACAGCTTTCCAAACAAAGCCTGAATTGATTTTAGCATGTGCACGCACACGCCACTGCACAGGTCAGCATTTAACTGAAACAATGTTTTACATTAAAACAATAATAAAAAACAGACTGAAAAAGAAAGCATGATTCTTCCTGTTCCCTCCTGTTATCATAATCATTCTTTCCTGCATTTCAGATTGACCTCTAACCCGGGGGCGGGGAGAAGGAGGAGGGAGTAGGGAGGAAAGAGGGAGGTGGGAAGTCTCAGTAATCTGAGAATACAGGCAGCAGCTTGCCAGGGGCAGAAAAACAAGATGCTGAAAGATCCTTATTTAATGTAAGAAAAAGCAGGGTAGGCTGCAAAACATTCTGCTAGAAGCAACACAGAGGCAAAGGAGGTGAAACACTACAGCAAAGCCAAGTTTATCAATACTGGAGTTATAAAGCAGATAAACTGAAGATTCAGACATAGCACCTCAAAAAACACTGAGCATCTCAGCTTAGCTGTTGGGTACTTTTCATGAGCATGTTCTGGTTTGAGTGTATATCAGTGCTGTGAAATGCCTCTGAGCACAGCATTTGTTACAGCTTTGCTTGCTCATTTTCCAATGCTGCTTCATTCTTAAGGATTCATGACTATCAATAGCCTTTTGGCAGTGACTGACCAGGCCCAGAAACAGGCAGGTAGGTTTTCACTGGTTTATTCTTTTTTTCAAACCAGATTTGCATATTCCACTCGCCCTTGGTCACTGTGCTTGTAGTAAACGTGGTTAAAGCCCTTCCCAAAAATCTTTGCTCGCAAAACCAAGCCATAAATCAATTCCAGCACAAGTTCTGCGTGAAGGGAGGAATGATGCAAATGTAGTTAGCCTGCTGTATGGTCAGCAGGATAGTTCACACAGGCATGGGGTACCTATTTCTAGTAAAGGAATACAAGACTGGTCCCTAGGACAAGAGCCTTAGGCAACATGGTCTAGTGTGAGGCATTCCTGCTTCGCAGTGGGGCTGGAATGATCTTAAGGTCCTTTCCAACCCAAATCATTCTACAATTCTATGACTACCCTGTGCAGAGCAGAAACTTAACTCATAAAGCAGCCTTTGCAATAGTGAACAACACTGATTCTCAGTAGGTCATAGATGGAAAATTCCAGTTTAAAAAAAAAAAAAAAAAAAAAACAACATAATAAGTCACGCATGATTACAAACAATGGAAAATAAAGAATTTGTTCCAGTCGGGCAACTGTATGCTCTACCTCAGTAATTCATCCTGTCTATCTAGAACAGAGGAAACTAAGTAAATACAGGGGGAAAAGCCAGCAGAACACCCTGTCCTTGTACAGATGATCCTTCTTTCTATCAGGTTATGGTACCAGATAAGTAGCATTGCTTCCCTGAAAGATTTTATTGTTCATAGTTTAGCTAAGTATGGCACATTAGATTGTAATCACAATGTCTGACCCTAAAAATAGACTCTACAACACTGTTAGATTTGTCAGTCTGTGTATAATTGTACATTACTGTACATAACAGAAAGCATCCACTCAAAACAAGAAACATATACACATCAGGTTTCTGAAACAGAATATACACCACACTTGAGAAAATGAACTGAACAAGATTGTTAGTCATGCACCTTTTACTGCCCATCAGCTGTTTCTTCTACAAATCCATCTTGTCTGGACTTACCCTACCAGAATTCTAATACCAGAATCTGTAATTTTTTTGTAATTTTCTTGTAAGAACATTTACAAAAGGAAATGTTTTTTCTTTCCCTGCTAATCTGTCATTTCCCTCCGAAATTGTTACAGCCACACTAAGAAGACGCATACCATTTCTACCTGTGACAGCTTTAAGAAACAACATGATTATCCCCTGCATGGCTGCAAGTGGAATACTCAACAGCATACGGAAAGATTTCAGCTTCCTAATGGCACCGGATAGGGCATCTTCCTCTACTTCCAGATCTTTACATTCTGTACTTAAAAATTTAAGTTTTATGCATAGGAAAAGCATTTTGTTTATCTTAAAATCAATTTTGAACTTCATAAACCATAAGAACAGTGTACTTGACTTCACAGGCAATGCACACAAAAGTTGTTCCACTGTTTGGCTTGGAGTTTTTGTTTAGTTTGATTGATTTTGTTTTGTGGGTTTGGTTTTTTTTTTCCCCACTGTACATATATGGGAAAATCCCTGAAGAACTTTCATTTCCTGTTCACACAGAAAAGATAATGCCCTTAAATCCCTTGTAACCATAACATGCAAATTCACTCAGCCAACCTGAGCACTAATCTACCGTAGGGAGTACGTTCACAGTTTATAGTCCTTCACGAAAAGGTCTGGCATTTGCTGGAACATGTCTATGGAGCAGACCAAAAGTTATTGAGAGGTATGACAGCGGAGGGAAAGGAAGGAAGGAAGGAGGAACTGTATTTTCAAAACTTATTTCATACAGGAAACAGTTTATTCACACATCAGGTACACACACATCATTTATCCTAAGACAATGACAATGGAGGGAAATATCAGACTGCCTGTTTGTAGCCTGCTCTCATACATAAATGTAGCTAAGCTAAGGTTTGTCATACGTATGTTAGAAGAAAAATAACGACTGCCAGGCTATCAGAACAGCAAGGACAGAAAGACAAGAAGCAATGGTTAGTGGCTAAGTGACAATCTAATTGTAATTAAGAACACTGTCAAGTCAGAATACAGCAAAAGTTGAAGTCAGAAGAACTTAGCCTGAAAACAGTGAAGCTCTGTCCCCAATAGAGGCTATTCATTCTACATACAAATGCCTACTGCTAACTGATTTTGCTGCTGCAGAACTAACACAGACATACAAATCAAGCCACATTTCACCAGAAGATCTTTTATTGATTAGGCAAAAGAACTAAGATTGCTTTCAAATCCTAAGTTTCCCATTAGATATTCCAGGAAGATATTTTACCTGGAGCCTGAGAGGGAGTCAGAATTCTAAAACTGAACTCTTCTCCTATAGTGCCAATAACTTGCCTGAAGTATAGCTGATGCTACCTTATTCAGAAAAAAAGGCAGAGCTCTGAAAACAGTATTTGGTTTTACTCAGATACTGAGAAAGTTTGCCACTTTGTAACTTGAAGATGAACATCTACTCTAAACAGTTATTTTCTGAAGTTTCTTTTCTAGTTCCGATCTTTCTACCACAAGCAGAGCCAGACAGAGGGAGATAAATCATATCATGTTCTGTCCCTCCCTATATACTAAGAGGGGAACAAAACTCCTAGTTTTTAGTAGAAAAAGGGAAGAATTGTGTTTCAAATATATTTGAAATGGAGTCTTATTACCTTTGCTGATCCAAGTTACATTTGAAACCAGATTCAGCACAAAAGCTGAAAGGAAACAAAAATGCATACCAATGGCTTCACAGAGATAGCACTGTACTTGAGCTCTAGATGTTCTCATATTATGGTCACTCAAAGAATGTAAGAGCAAGACAACTGATCAAACAGAATCTCAAGAGAACCACAGAGAGAAGCATTAGCCAAAATTCAAAAGATACCTGAATTTAGAAACACAACTGCATCAAATGAAATTCTGCATAAAACAAGACAAAATGGCATAAATGAGCATCATGGGAAAAAAAAAAACAAACAACAAAACAAAAACAATCACCAAACTCCAGAACACAGAACAAATAGAGAAATAGTGCTTGTGTGCAGGGCAGCAGTAACAGCGAATGTGGTTATCCTATTTCAGCTGGCATGAAGTAGAAAATTAGAAAAGACATGATGGGAGAGGAAGAAGGAAGCGTGTAAGACTGCGGAATACCTTTCAGTCAGCAAAACACCAGTTAACATGAATGACTCTTTGCACAGCAAGAATAAAGTCCACAGTTTTGCCAAACCCTTCTCAGAGATTAAAGGTCAGGAAGTTGTTCCCAGTTCTTAAATCTGTAAAACTGTCAAAGTTAACGCAGGGGAGCAAGCAGCTCAGATCACTGTAGGGGAAAAAAAAAAAACAAACCAACACCAAACCCATAGGACAATTTGAAAGATTAAGTAGACTGTAAAGTGTCTTCAAAAATCAGTTTCGTCTTGGTTAAATCATTTTCATTCATTCACGGGTGCTAGACAGACAGCTGAGGATTTCTTCCATTGCTAGAAGAATAACATTGCCTGGCACACAGCTCTCATCCAGCTTTACATCCAAAGATCCAAAACCCCCATGAGACACAAACCCTGATAAGCAGCATAGTGACTAGCACACCACTCACATCAATGCAACTTAGAGCTGGGTTAGCAACACCCTGTTGACTCCCAGGTCTAGAAAATAAACAGGAACCACATAGAACTGTCTATTCCCACCACAACTTGGCCAGTGATCCAGCCCAAGGCAGTATCTGCCCTGAATTTATTCCATTCTTAAGCAAAGTGACATAATGCTAAATTTTCAGGATCTGCAAACTGAGGAATGATGTTCTGACTGCCATTTCATAGCCAACCAGTCTTCACTGATAGGGCTGCACCAACATAGGCTACTCTGGTGTCTTGCACCCCCTCACTCTTCAGTCCAGACAACTTGTTCTGGGGTGGACCCTCACACTTATTCAAGCACAGAGGTTTCTATATGCACACATGAATAGTGTAATTTCTTCTGTATCATCACTCAAGTTGCAGGAGCAAGAACATGATGTCTCTCTGTCATGAAAGTTATTTTAAAATATTAATAACAGTTATTGATCAACTCTTCTGAACATATTATTTCTTGCTTATATAAATGTAGCAGACAGAATGGGATGTGTTTCAAACAGATTATTAAATAGCCAACCTTCAACTGTGTATATGAAGTCAGCAACCCCATCATCCAACTAACTGCAAGCCAGTTTCAGATAAAAACAGTTAAATTTAGTTATGATGAAAACAAAAAAAGTTCACATGCCCTGACTGCAGCTAAGTGCACCGTTCTCCACACTAAAACAAAAAAACAGTATCATTGCAAAAAAAAAACCAAAAAACACAACCAACAGAAAAAACAAAAAAAAACCCACCAAAAAAAAACAAAACCAAAACAAAGCAACACACAACCTAATGGGCCCAAGATTTTATATAAGGAAAAATAACTACAAAAAGAAACTTAACATGCACCAGCGTCTCTTCAAAGGCAAACAGAGCAAGACTTTTTCCCCTCTGGATACAAAGACAGTTGCACTAAGAAAACACCTCTGCACTAAGCATACACAAAAGACACAGGGGGTTAAAAAAAAAAAAAAATTCAGAAATTTTGCAATCATATCAGAATGATATCAAACTAAAGTAAAAGGGTGATGATCTAACCCTATGCAGCTAAAAAAACACATTTTTTGTGGAATCTTAGGAAAGTTAGTTGAACTACTTTATATGTCTAAGAGAGTAATTCTAAAACAAATTTGAGTTTGTTTTTGCCCCACAGGATGCTGGGTGAAGGGCATCCTAACAGAGAGGGCCAAGCAATCCCCCAGACAAGAATAAGGTCAACACACTCCACCCAACCACAAGCATGTTCCTTCAAGCTGCTCAGCAGCATCCACATGTAGCCTCTACTGCATAAAAGCAATCACTCTGAATGAATGCTCTAAGAAACAAGAAAAACATATGTTCCAGTCCGAGTCCAAAAAAGCCACATTGCTTTGCTATGTGTGCATGCAAGCAAGTACGCATTTGTTCACAACCTGTTAAGATGGCAAACTAGGTCAGTTGCTCTGGGTTAAAAACAGCTTCCATTAAGGACCCAACTTTAAACCTACAGAACATAGCAGTAACTTAAAATTCATAAATGCTGATCAACACAATGTCAGAAAACTCTACTGTTCCAGTCAAAAACTCAATCAGTAGCTTTACTTCTGTATTGTGTCAGAATGTTTCACTGTTTTTCAAAATCTAGTGTTCTGCTATTTCTGCAAAAATCTCTCCATTTCATAACAAAACATCTTTTGGTATTGACCATCTGAGTGTATTTGTTATTCATATTCATGTCCAAAAAAAATACATTTTCTACATCACCTTTTCATAAATAGGCAAGTGATCTTTCTCACCTCATTCTGAATGTCCAATGGGAACCACTATTCAGTTAAAAAATGCAAAAGAAGATTGTCTGCAGCAGCATAGTTTGTCTTTTTCCATGCTACAAAACAGAAAACTCAACAACAAACCCCCCCCCCAAAAAAAAAAAAAACAAAAAAACCCACAAAAACCACAACCACAATCCACAAAAAAAACAACACCCAAATAAATCACAACATAGATATGGTATTTTCGGTCACTTTCCATACAGGAATAAAAAACCTATAGCATGTTAAGCACTGCTTTCCCTTAAAATCTGTAACTGCAATCAGTTAATTTGAAAACAAGCCAAACACCAATTCCATTGTCTTGGCTGTCAACCGCCTTTATCAATATCTACACTTTCAACAGTGTCTCAGCCAACATTCCTACATTTAGGATTAAAGACCAAGAAAAATATTTACATCTGTCGCACACCCCCAACAGAACTCAGGTTCAAATCATGTTGGGAAAGGTTCACAGTGAGTATTTATGGCTTAAAGAAAGGGTAGATATTATTGATGCCCTAACACTAGGTTGTTTCATCAAGACTGAGACTGAGCTGAAACGGAGAGCTCGGATTTGACATACAAGGCTGAGCAATCATATACTGAACACAGTGTTTGTCTAACCCAAACACCAGTCAGAGTCTGGTGCTCAGTGTGCACAGAGATTCACTATTAATCACATTAGCCTAAAGGCCTCACACTTCTTTGCAGGTGGCCAGGCTACCAAAACTGCAGAAGCTGGGGGAAAAAACCTCAAACACATAAATCTAACAAAGAGACATTCCTGAATTTCAGGGGAATTTACTTACCCATCGATTTCAGGGGAAAACAAAACACCTAGGAGCCAGCCCTTCAATTGCCCAATTCTTTTATTTTTTCTTTTTAATGTAAATGGATTGCACAAACTACTTTGGGAATCATAAAAGATAGAGCAGGAAGTTTCTCAGCTGCAGGAAAAGCCAGGTAAGAGTATCCCCTTAAATAACTTACACTTTCACACATCTAGTAGCTACACATAATCAATATACAGGGCTATCAATTAAACAGCATAAGGACTCTCCATCCTAGCTATGTTATTCATCAAACGCAGGGGTAATAAAAGGACCAAATGAATATCATAGACAATAAGATCTCAAAAAAAAGAGGACTCTCAAATTATGAACAGAAGACAACAGACCATTTCATATGTTTAGGCAAGCAGCTCCACAGATTCAGCAAAATAATCCTGATTTATACTGACTGAAGATGTAGCTCAGTTTCTTATTTCTGCAAGATTTTTTGTAACAGCCATTTTAAGCCAGTGAAGAATTATAATCCTAAAGGCTAAACAAGGTGATACCTTTAACTCTATTTACTGTATTACAACCAGACAGCTTAAAAAAAAAATTCAATGCAAACAAAGTGATTAGTGCTTCTTTCACAGGAGTCTCAAAATTTCAGTGGTTGCAATGCAGCATCCTCACTGGAACCAAACAGATGTTTAGAGAGACCACTATTTAAACAAAGACATTTGCTCTTCCTCTCTTCATGATGCTATCTTATCACAGTCCAAGTGTTTTATAGCAGCACACTGAAATTATGTGTAATAAACAAGGATGTTCAAGATAAATTCTAAGAATTATAAAGCAAATACTTCCTTTCTCTGTAAACAGTATGACTGAACCCACTTCTTGAAGAAATCAAGCTATATTTATATTCACCCTCTTGAAATGCTACAGGCAGCCATAGAAGGCTAAGTTTATAACAAATTGCTATATTTGGAAACCCTTGTTGCTAAGCATCTCCTAACATTCAGTACAGTTTATACCATTCATGTCCCTGCTACCTAAGTGACATCTCATATGTTTTAAAAAAAGAAAAAAAAAAGTGCAGTGCTTATCTTTGTCATTAAATCAAAACTATTATGTTTCTTAGGGAATTAATAAAAAGACTGTGTGGCAAATTAATTAAAGCAGAAGCAACAAGATCTCAGGGACATACAAACACTGACAATATGAACAAGGATATGGCAGAGTCTTTCTTCTAGACACCACCTCTACTTGAGATAAAGCAATTCAGAAGACAGCTCTTCACACTAAAAAGTAGTCCACTAAGTGATTTAGGACACAGTAGATCTCTCCTAGTTTTAAGAATATGACTCTTAGCTGCACACATAGCTAAGCCCTTGTCAAGAATTCTGTGGATGTGAATCCCTCAGAAGACACCCAAGTCCTCAAGAGTCTACCACAAGAAGCCTGTTGCAAGGTGATGTCCAAATGTCTGGCACCCATAAAGGTACTTGCAGGTTTTCCATATTATGCTGGTAACCTACATGAAAGTAGGCAGTTAATTGTGGAAATGGCAAGTACATTACTAGGCAGTAGAAGGTCACAGAAATCCCAATTTCTCCAACACAGTCACTACAGATAATGTAACACTGGACAGAGACGAGGTACACTGATTCTGAAAGCACTGCATCTAAGCTAGTGATACTTGCCATGTTAGAAATACCAGGTTTACATTTAATTCTGCTGAAGGACCATAGTTATTTGTAAAACAGACAAATAATACTACCTCAACATGTGAGAGGGAGTACAAGCACTCTGCACAGCAATCTGGGCTGAGATAGATACATTTACAGAGCTGATGCCTGTCACCCTGATGTCAGCTCTTGCAACAATACTGTAAGCTTCATGATACCTAGTGTTCTTCCTATGAAGTCAAAGTTTTGCAACTTAATTTTGTGAGAAAACAGAATTGTATCTTTAGTAGAGAAAAAGGCAGCATTGGAAAATAAATTCACTCATATTTTAAAAATTCAGCAAATCAAATAAAAACCACTCTTAACTGATTATTATATCTGTCTATATGTAAATATCTCACAAATGTTTGGTCATAATACCCTGTTTGGAAAAGCTCAGAGCACACTGCATACTCTCCAGTTTCCTGTCCACCTCTCCTTTCCTTGCTCATTCCAGCAGACGTAACACCTCAAGTCTGTACACATCATATACACAGGGGCCTAGAAACACTCAGTGAAAGCAGAACATTAAAAGCTCCTAAAACTTCTTAATGACTTCCATGAAAATGTACAGAGTTGCTGAACAGCACAGGAAACTTGCCTGTCTGACCCCAGAAGTACCACCAAGCAGTTCCTGCACTGGAGAACAAATAACTTCTGCCAAGAAAACAGTTGGAATAAGTTTAACTCTACAATAGCTATTTACTTTTCACATGTTCTTCAGAGTTATACAGAAGACAAACATCAAAGCTTTTATAATGAAGTAGCTTAGAAAACCTAACTATAGATGCAAAAGTGAAATAAAAGTAAAATGTTTGCCTATCATAGCCCTACAATTACTACATGTGTTACATTAATTACCATTACAAACCCTTGGCTTACATAAGTAGTATATACACAGTACGTGCCCTAAAGGCCAGAGCTGAAATA
Source organism: Melopsittacus undulatus (assembly GCF_012275295.1). NCBI lineage: Eukaryota > Metazoa > Chordata > Aves > Psittaciformes > Psittaculidae > Melopsittacus > Melopsittacus undulatus. The sequence goes on along the minus strand of NC_047531.1, from coordinate 64,716,322 downwards.
TCAGATAAGGAAGGATGAGTCCTTTGGAAATGATCTAAACTTAGATCACTTAGAATATAAACATATTTTAACATTTAAACATAGCTTGTAAACATTTAGGCTTTCCAGCCACAGCTCAAGTACCTACAGATATAAATGGGGTAATCAGGACTCGAGACTCACAAAGACCACTGCTGCAATACAATTAGCAAGCAACAATAATCTTGTACTCAAAACCGAACTTGTGTTTCCGAGTTCAGAATTCCTGCTTCTGAATTAATTTTCATGTTTCACCTGTACTTACACACCCATCATCTGCAGAAGTGGCACGAGCAACCTTAAAATTTGTAACAGAACTCTTAACACAGGTATTGCCTAAAGATTAAGCATTTTGGTTATTTCAAAGTATGCACCAGCAATCAACTATATGTTTGTATCATGGTTTATGTTGCAATATACACGAAATATGAGATTCAGTTCTGAGTCCTACATTAGCAAAAGATTATTGACAAACTGGAGGGAGTTCAGAGAAAAAGAGCATGATTTCTCAGAAGGCAGGAAGGACTTATTTATAAGAAAAGATTAAAAGAGCTAAATATTTATAGCTTGGCTCAGTAATGAATGAGGAGGTAAGGTAAGGGACATGAGAAGAACCTAGAGATATTTGAAGGGTGTAAACACTAAGGAGGGAGAGTGAACGGGTTATACATGGATGTAAATAGAAATAATGGAATAAAACTAAACAAGGAAAACTTCAGCTGAGTATCAAAGAGCATTCCTGGACAACAAGCTATCTTGGCCCACAGTGCAGTTTCTTAAGTGAAGCAACAGAAGCCCATTGCTTGGAACAACAAACAAGACTAGACAAAACACTGGAAAATTTTCTATATGAAATAACCTTGCTCTGCTGATGAGAAATATTATTACTTATCATTATGAGGTAATATTATTACTTCATAAAAGCTAGTCTTTTCTAAATTTAGCTTCAGTGAAAGCACTAATATTTCACAGGGTGTTGAAAACTTCATATAAAAATTGGTACTCAAGAGCTTAATCAGAAAAAAACAGAATCCAACTGAGAGTGTTCTTTAGCAGTGAGCAACTTAAATTCAGTTTGTGTCATACTTTGACAAAATCATGCTTCTGCAACTCTTTGAAAAATACATGTGGAGTACAGAGTTAACTGCGGTGGACTATATGATCCCCAGCAGAGGTCACTCCAAGTTAACAAACGACAAGGAAATTTTAACAGCATTCAAGAACAAAGACCAATAGAAAGGAGACATCCTCCTCCCATTCCCAGTATTAGCTCTGGCTACAAAGCTCTCGGATCGTCCTGCAACCAGTCACAAGTAGATGCCAGAAGTTTTGACTCTAGATAGGAGGTAATGTTCAATGTGCACACTGTTCAAAATTTCTTTCTAAAAGGCCCTCATTAAGTGTATAAATATCACCAATTTGCAGCTGGATTGTGAAGTGTCCAGAATCTATGTGCACAAGGAAAGCCCAGGCTGGATTATGTTTGGAATTGAAACCACAACACTTCTCACTGAAAGTTTTAGATTAGTTAAGTATTTACTACGTGACGACTGTGAGACAGGCAGACTGAAAGACTTCCAAAAACAGAGAAAGGAAAGTAAAAAGGGAGTTCACCTTTTTGCTGTTGTTGTTTGTATAAATTTGTTTTAAAATGAATGTTTGCTAAGTTAGAGCTTAAAACACAACTGAGACCAACTGAAGCACACTATAAAATGAATAGTCTGTGTCCGTACATATTTTTTTCTTCTGGATCCATACAAAAGTCCATAAATTCATATTTGAGACCTATCCCTTAAAAATTCAGGAAACTGGCAAGTAAAAACCTTGCTGTTCCAGGTGCTATCACCCTTAATAAAACTTCTGTCATCTTCATAGTTAATTCTGATGCAAGAATTAACTGTGCACTCTGCCACTGCCAGAGGAAGCTGTCCCATTGCCAAAGGAAATAAAAGTAACCAGCACATACAGCAAATATACTCACAGACTACAAGGGAGAAAACACACATAAGCCAAGCTGGAGTCATATTTTGATTAGACTGCTTTAAAAGGCTGCTTATGGTCCAACACTTAAACTGTGTAGATGCATTCTAGCAAAACGTAAGAATTGATGTTTTTAATATTTCATCCAAGGAAAACAGAAGTGAACTTGAGTTTAAGCATTCCCTGGAACATACTGAACCCTGGCTGTATAATGTGTGGATAATTCTCCAGGCTATGCCTGTGCTGGAGGACAGAGGCACTTCCAGCCCCCAGCTCTGGCCATGCTCTCTAGTTCTCTCAGTTCCATGGCACAACTTGACCCAGGTGCAGAAGATCCCCTCACTCATGTACAAGCTCCACACCTGCAGGCAAATGAAATACAGGCACAAAAGAAGGGAGCCACAGTAAACACCACTCAGGCCCACAGTCTCCTGGGAACAAGGATCTGCAGGACAACCTGTCCAGCCTGAGTGACTTAGCTTTTTTGTACACAAGGGGCAGGATCTAGAGTAGAAAAACTCTTTGGGATGTACCAGGTACCTCTCTAAACCATTGGTTTACTGAGAGACAGCTAGCTCTCTAATATGGTAGAACTGGCACAGAGGACTCCCTAGTGTTACTTATCTTGACATTCACTTTTCAAATCTATTAATACTCAAAGGCTTTTTCTGATTTGCCCAGTAGCAGACTGCTTTTCCTTGTGCTCCATGCTTGGCTATATTTTCTCTGACACAAAAATTAAATTTCATTGGTTTAAAAGCTATTAGTACAGACTGTGGATTTTTTTAAACAAAATAAAGATATTAACAATAAAGTAAGATCCTAAATAAGATGCACAAAGTCTTACCTGCTTCCTTGCACAAGGCTGCTAAGTCTGCACCCACATAACCATGTGCGCTATCAGCTAGTTGCGCCAACTCTGCTGCTGTGAGTGAATGGGGGACTTTCTTGAGAAGCTTTTGGAGTATGTCCAGACGGTCTTGGGCATTAGGGACTCCAATTTCAATCTCTTTATCAAAACGTCCAGGTCTGCGCAGTGCTGCATCCAGTGCATGAGGACGGTTAGTGGCCCCAAGTACCAAGAGCTGTCCTTCACTGCCCTCCTGAAGGCACCAAACAATGCAAAATATTAATTTTAAAATATAATTAAATGACACACAACTTATAAACATACTTCTTGCTTAGTTTTCCCAATTATGACACACACCAAAATCCTGAGATCCTATAGAGGAAGAAAGCAAACTTTTCAGAATATACAGCCCACAGATGATCCCATCCAACCTATCCCTAATTGCAATTTAGCAATATTGTAGGCTGCACATACCAATAATACAAGAGAACCTTTCCTCCAAGACACCCTCATTCTAGTGTCTCCCACTTTAATACCCAAGTGCTTACTTTTCTATCTTGCTTTACATATCAGGAAAGTAAGCACCAAGGAAAGAAAAAGCAGTGTTTAAGCTAAAAGGCAGCACTGCCACAAGAACAGAAGGGTGTCAGCAGACTTTGAATAAACAAGGTTGGGAAACAAATAATTTAAGGCACCCAAACCAGCAGAGACAGGAGGTTATAAAGCTTCCTGTAGCTACAGTAGGAAAACCAAGGTCAAAAATCCTAAACAATTTCCTCAGGCTCTGCTTTTGCACTGTTAGAGCGAGGCAAAATCAGCTAGGAAGTCTCTTGCAGTACCATTCTCTTAGTGAATGACGCACTTATTCACTAAAAGTGAAGAGTATCTCCCTTTGCCATCAGAAAACATGTTCTGCCTTTGAACAACTCCAGACTGGACAATTCAAACTATCATGCAGAAAAATAATGAGAAACTTGCAGATCACATAAAACAGCACAAAACTAATTTTCATACTGTGGAGAGATTTGTTTCATATTTGCTGCTGATAATCATAAAATTACCAATGAGAGATTGCCAACTTTGTGGGCTTAACTCATTATGTACCCAACTCAAATTTACTGCTTCTTCAGAAGGCTATTTTTATGTCCCAGATATTATGATGGCAATCTTGAAATACCTGTTGTTGCCTTTAATAATGCAGCTTACGTACCACCAGAAATATTTTCATTACTGATTTCAGAGCAAAAAGAAATCCAGAAAATCTGGATTTGTTCAATGATGGGCTATTTATCTGTGAAACTGCAAGAGTGGAAGAAGGCAAAGGGAAGACAGTGAATGGAAGAAAGCTTTTAATCTCATGTTATCAGGTTAGTCTCTTCCTATGTCTTCGAAGCACTTAGCACCTAACAAAGCATTGGATTACTATATGAAGTCTCACTTAAGCCTGTTTTCTCCCAAGTAACTCATCTAGAATTGGCTGCTTTATAGAAGCAAAATTATTTTGGGCAGCTAGTCCCCACAGACACTAATTGTTGCAATACAGGCTACTTACTGAGCCAATACCATCCATTAACGTCAGCAGTGAAGCAACAACTCTCTTTTCAACTTCACTCTGAGCCCCTTCTCTCTTGGGACAGAGTGCATCCAACTCATCTATAAATATAATGGAGGGCTGACTGGAGAGGAAAAAAAATGGGGGGGAGGGCAAATTAATGTTAAGGCAGAGAAATACTGAGCTATTTATGAAAAACATCCAGTTCCTACAAAAACTGACAAGCAACCCACTCCTTCAGGTGGAAGGTGGAAAGTTTCAACCTTGAACTAAAATGACTAATGTATCAAACAACTAATACTTTCAAGATGACCTACCAATCTACGTTTTTACTTCTCCCTCCCAAAGACTCAACATGAGTAAAAAGGCAGCAGTTTATTTGCCTCTTCTACAAATATAGTATGTGAGTCTTTTGCTGACGTACTGTGAACACCAATCATCTAGAAATCTGAAGTCTGCCTTAACCAGGTCTAATAAATTTGGACAGAATGCCAGCTTAATCCAGAGGCATGCTATAGCTAGAACCAACACTAGCTCATTTAGAACTGGCTTCCATGCCTCAGCAGCTTGCTATATTGCTCTCCAAAGATAAAACTAGAGAGAAAAAATTAGATCCAGGTGAAACTCTGGCACCTGCTTCTATCTGTTGAAATAAGCACACAACACACTAATTATACAGGTAGAGCGATTTGGCACCATCTACAACAGTCCCTTAAAAAGGGTAGTGTCCAAAAGCATTTAATAGGCATACCATAATTTCATCGTTTTCTTTCTAGCTAAGCTCTATATAAACAAATTTACTTCCTCTTAAAAACCACAGCAGGAAAAAATTACAATTTGAAGATTCCTAAAAATGTTTTTCTTTTAAGAACATTAATGCTGGAATCAATACCGCAAATAAGTGGCAAAAGCAAAAATTATCCAAAAGTACATACCACAGGGAAGCTTCAGCAAATACCTGACGTAATCTTGATTCAGACTCCCCATAAAACCTAAAATAATTAAAATACTTCAATAAAAATCATTTTTTGGTCTTTTCCAGGCAACTTGGAAAACTCCTGTGTGTTCCAAAAAAGCCATAGCACACCCTTTCAAAGTCCCCAAGTACATGCAAATCTATGACAATCTTTATTTCCACAAGAACAAGAAATTGAGGTAAAATGGGGCACAGGCAAACATATTACCATCTTGTAACTAGACTGAAGATTAAAGATCAAAGCTTCTCTTTTCTGTGTTAATTTTATCTATATTTTTAAAGCAAACAAACAATTCCCAAGAGACATTACTTGGTGTAGTGTCACCTTCATTTCAATTATTCTTTAACAAGCCATGCTTCTTGTTGCAGAACTAACATGCAATTGCAGATGCAGTTTTAATCCCCTCCTTAATTTAGTTCTTGCCTTACACAAATTTGTTGGCTAAATCCACTAAACATCTTTTATTACAAGAAGAAACATAAGCCCTACTGGAGACAACCCTTTCCCATTAGTTTTTTTACTTTCTTGGGCAGATAGCCCATAGCCAGTTCTACATCTATCCACAGACAGACAGACACCAGAAGAGACTTTGAGCCAATATATTTTTTGAATCAATAAAAATAAATTGGGTGGACTTAACTTACTTGCTGATTATTTCAGGACCATTAATAACCGTAACGTGAGCGCCAACCTCATTTGCAATTGCTTTGGCAATCATAGTCTTCCCAGTACCTGGAGGGCCATACAGGAGGACTCCTCTAGGAGGACGGATTCCTTTCAACAAGCAAACGCACACAGAGAAGGAAGTTATTTGTGATAAATGCCAGTCTGAACAACCTGCACTTGCATGTTTTCACTGTCCTGGTTATTACCAGTTATAACTTGACCTCAGCATTAACTTCTTTAACAGACGTATCACTTTGATAGAATTGTAGGCTTTCAGTAGAAAGAGCACTCTTATACAGAGCAGAGATCTATATTTTTAAAGTCCAGATGCTTCTGTTTAAAAAGCAACTATTTCAATCATATTTTTCAGTAGTTCAACATTTTAATTCTCCATATGCATTACGGTGTTTGGTTTGGGGTTTTTTTTTTTCCAAAAAACCTATTGGACTGAGTACCTAACATCCATGAACATGCTTTAATAAGTTATTAATGATTCTTAGTGTCATTATTACAAATTTCCAATGTCAGAAAACCACTTCTCCCTCAGAAATACTGGGAGGTTCGATTCAGAAAAATCCCTCAGAAACGCTGTGAAGTTCAATTCAAAAATACTTATTAAAAAGATTAAGAACATACATCAAAAGAATTAATTTGCCTCTTTAACAGCAAATGTTACAAGCTAAAACAGACAGAAACGTTCAGGCACAGAACATAAGGGGCATCAGAAGAACAAGGTACAACTGTGTACAGTTAAAACTGGACAGAAACTACAGGTAACTGTGTGAAGTACTATTATGATCCCAGACAGAGGACCCCAAAAAGTTTCAGACCAGCAAAAGTCAAACCAAATGGGCACAAACCCAAAAAGAGAAGATAAAAAATTAGAAAGCAAAAAGAAGAAAAGTCTGACAAAGGACTGACCCTGTCACTAAAGGCATTGCTGAAACACAACCAAAGAAGAAACATCAGTTGGTACTGCAATACCAGACAGAGAACAACGTGTGAAGGGCAGGTCACATTCCAGTTGTGATGGAGAATAATAGAGCTGGCATAGACAGAAAGTCCAAATATTAGGAACTAACATACTCAAAAGAAATAAACTGTCTGCTGTCACAGGATAGAAGTAAGTGTCATTAAGGAGAGGTTACTTTACAATAGTCTATTAAAGCTCCCTCATGCGGTGTTTCTGGCAGTGGCAAGAAAGGGAGCTGCTGAACCAAGGTCTCAGCTCAGCTGACAGCCTTGCTCCCCATGAGGAGACAAGGGCTCTCAACATTTTAATGGTTATGAAAGGTTTGCAACTGATGAGGAAACATCATCATCTCTCATGTAATTAATACAGAAGCTGATCAAGCAGTTTTGGGACTAAGTATGAAGAACTTTATGCTAACACAAAAATCAGGTGGTGATGCTGAGGTTGGAGGTCAGTGAGTTGAGCTGGACCACATGCAGATGAAGATGCCTCACACCATTCCATTGACACCGGCCCATCACACCCAAGCAATGTACACTAAAAGAGTGTCTTTTGGGAATTTTCCCAGTGACAACTGAAGTCATGTCTTCCCTAAGCCTATGTGTGGAAAGAGAAAAGGGAGAGAAATAAAAAGCCTCAAAGACATCCTATTAAAGAAATATTTACAGGTAAAAGCCCTGTCTCACAGTGATCCACACCTAAACAAGCACAATGAGCAGACACACCTACTTTATACATACCCATTTGTGATAAATACACAGTACAGACTTTTATCTTTGCCACAAAAATACCCAAAGTTCCTATGTATGTTAAGTATGAGTTTATATATGGCAACAGTAATTATGTTAGTTTTTCTACCTTGTCATTCCCTACTAAACACGCCAAGCAGTGAGTAAACAGCCTTAAAAATTTCCCTAAAATTTTGCAGGAACCCTACAACACACAGGGATAAAAACAGCAGATAACTTAATCCAACTGAGGTTTTATCAACTTGAAAAGATGCAATTAGTTGACTCTACCAGAACAAACTAAAATCTTATGAAGACACAAACATCTGCACCTTTTAAATGCACAGGTACAGAAGTCTTTCCTATTTGCTGTAAAACTTGCTGATGCATGCCTGATTTTTTTTGTACAGACACGTATTTCTTCCCTACTAAATTATTTTTCACAAGCTAATCATAACATCTTCATAGTATCTACACAGCAAGCATTATAAAACAGCTTGACATTGTTCAAACACACATGTATAACAGACCAGCATTAAATAAAATTCAGTGCATGCTCCTGGAATAGCTTGGTTTTACAAAAAATTAAACAAAGTAGAAGTCACATTAAAGAAGAAAAACTAGTATAAAATGAAGAAAGCCAACTCTTAGGCATCATACCGTAACTCTTGAACAGTTCAGCTTGCTTCAAGGGCAGTTCAACTGTTTCTCTAATAGTTCTGAGTTGGCTGCTTAGACCTCCTATCATATCATAGGTGACTTGGGATTCACAATCACCATCATCTGTTGCATTGGACCTTGTTTCAATAAAATTGATTCTAGTTCTTGAAGAAATGAAATAAAAAGTGTCTGCATTGCTTATTGCTCCAGTTTTGCCAGTCAGTAGGAGTTCATCAATGCCTCCTTTCCCAGGCGACTCCAAATTACTACTAAGGTCTGCGCCATCTCCCTTGCTGCAGGTTTTCTCTCCCTGACCAGTGCCTTGATCACTGGCTGTCAAAGCAGAACTGGGTGTAAGTGGTGAACTTGGATCCATCAGTTTGCTTGGTGTGCTCATAGATGCAACCTCTGGACTATTGTCAATGTCCATCTTGCCGAGTTGGAAAGACAAATCTAACATATTTGTGTCCAAATTTGATCTTTTAAGATCTGACTCATGCACACCACGGGAAACAGTGCTGCCAGTCAGTTCTGCACCGTCAGTTCCTTTCACTTTCATCACCACAATGTTACAAACTCTGCCATAGAAGGTGAAAGCCAAGAGGTTTCCTGGTAAAACAATTTTCCCATCTATAGGAAGATTAAAAAAAGAAAAGAAAAAAAAAAGGCAACATTTCAATCTACTTTGGCAGCAATAACATTCAGACATTCTTGTATCAGAACAACTCTTTGTGAGGAAGACTAGGTAAGGAGTGCTCTAAATAAGCATAACAAAAGACAGGTAATTTCCATGTAATTTCAGTTAATTTCAATGATCCTTTTATGCACAGACTACTGGATAAACATTCACCAGTATCATACCTAATCTCTCAGACGAATCATCATTAGTTTGATCCTTTTTTATTTCACACACCATACAAAGGGAGATTATGGAATTAGTAAGAAGTAAAAATTTTTTATCTGTTGTGTGTCTTACAGGTTCACAACAGTTCATGGTTAGACAACCTTCTGAGAGTCCTGGCCTCCAAAAAGCCAAGGTTTTTAGCCTTTGCATTGACAGAGAAAGATTAAGCAATGTGATCTGAACACACCCTACAGGCACAAAAAAAGAAAGGCAGAAATGTAAACATGATTTATCATTCCCAAACTCATGAATTTGAAATGCAGATTGTTTTCTGCTTCTTAGCATAGCAATACCCTTATTAATTCCTAAATCAGAATACTCCCTTTGAGTAGAACAATTTGCAGTGAGTGCTTTGAGTAGTGCTATATCTTCCACAGGTTAACTGGCTTTTTTGCCTTACTTACACTTATGTACCACCCAATAAAGAGCAATTTTCCTCATTTATCACCAACATAAGGTGGTTTTTGTTTTTAAGGCACAGTACTGCACTATTTTCTTCACACTGCAGTTCCGAAGAACATCACAATAACAGCCAGAAGGCCAGCAATGATTGCTAGAAAGCCGTAATCTGAACCAGGAGTATGTATAATGATCAGAAGAAATAGATCACAATTAATATAATTACATATTTACAGTATGGCAAAATTATTTAGCCCAAAGAAAATAAATCTCTGAAAGAAGCATGAGCAGGATAACACACTCTATTTTGCTATAAGCTCAACTGAGAACATTAGAGGAAACTGCTTTTCTATCCAGAACTTGTGAATCTACTATGAAAATTGAACAGTCAAAAGAGAAGCAACAAAACTTGTACCTAGGTTTCTCAGTAGACAGACAGACATTTCCTCAGCATTAACGGTGGCATCTTTGTCCCTGTAGCAGGAAGGAAAAAAAAAAGTATTTTTCCAAGCAGTAACTACTTCAAAACCAAAACAGGGTCCACACCATTAAGGCACCAAGCTAATAAATACCACCCATTTTACAGGATATCATTTAACCCCACAAACAGAAACGATGGATGAGCACTTGCCAGTCTTCATGTTATAGACTCATAGAATAGATAGGGTTGGAAAGGACCTTAAGATCATCTAGCTCCAATCCTCCTGCCATGAGCAGGGACACCTCACACTAAACCATGTCACCCAAGGCTCTGTCCAACCTGGCCTTGAACACTGCCAAGGATGGAGCATTTCACAGCTTCCCTGGGCAACCCATTCCAGTGCCTCATCACCCTTACAGTAAAGAACTTCTTCCTTATATCCAATCTAAACTTCCCCTGTTTAAGTTTGAACCTGTAATCCCTTGTCCTATCACTATAGTCCCTAATGAAGAGCCCCTCTCCAGCATCCTTATAGACCCCCTTCAGATACTGGAAGGCTGCTATGAGGTCTCCACGCAGCCTTCTCTTCTCCAGGCTGAACAGCCCCAACTTTCTCAGCCTGTCTTCATATGGGAGCTGTTCCAGTCCCCTGATCACCCTCGTGGCCCTCCTCTGGACTTGTTCTAACAGTTCCATATCCTTTTTATGTTGAGGACACCAGAACTGAACACAGTACTCCAAGTGAGGTCTCACAAAAGCAGAGTAGAGGAGCACGATTAATCACCTCCTTTAACCTGCTGGTCATGCTCCTTTTGATGCAGCCCAGGATACGGTTGGCTTTCTGGGCTGTAAGCGCACACTGAAGCTGGCTCATGTTCATTTCCTCATTGCCCAACACCCCAAAGTCCTCCGCAGGGCTGCTCTAGATCTCTTCTCTGCCCAACCTGTAGCTTTGCCTGGGATTGCTCTGACCCAGGTGTAGGACCTTGCACATGGCATGGTTAAGCTTCATAAGGTTGGCATCAGCCCACCTCAGGTCCCTCTGGATGGCTTCCCTTCCCTCCAGCGTATCAACCAAACCACACAGCCTGGTGTCACCAGCAAACTCGCTGAGGGCACACTCAATCCCACTGTCCATGTCACTGACAAAAATGTTAAACAAGACTGATCCCAACACCAATCCCTGAGGGACACCAGTCACTACTGGTCTCCAGCTGGAATTTGAGCCATTGACCACAACTCTTTGCGTGTGGCCATCCAGCCAGTTCTTTATCCACCAAGTGGCCCACCCATCAAACTGATGTCTTTCCAATTTAGAGACAAGGATGTCATGCGGGACAGTGTCAAACACTCTGCACACTTCCAGGTAGACGACATCAACTGCTCTACCCCTGCCCATAATTTCTGTAGCCCCATCATAGAAGGCCACCAAATTGGTCAGACAGGATTTCCCCTTAGTAAAGCCATGCTGGCTGTCACCAAGCACCTTGTTGTTTTTCATGTGCCCTAGCATGCCTTCCAAGAGAATCTGCTCCAAGATTTTGCCAGGCACAGAGGTGAGACTGACTGGTCTGTAGTTCCCTGGATCAGCCATTTTTCCCTTCTTGAAAAGCGGGGCTATATTTCCCTTTTTCCAGTCGTAGGGAACTTCACCTGACTGCCATGATTTTTCAAATATGATGGACAGTGGCTTAGGAACTTCATTTGCCAGCTCCTTCAGGATCCATGGATGGATTTCACCAGATCCCATGGACTTGTGTATGTTCAGGTTCTTAAGATGGTCTTAACCAGATCCTCTCCTACAGTGGGCCTGTAGGTCATTCTCACAGTCCCTGCATCTGCCTTCCAAGACTTGGGTGGTGTGGTCAGAGCATTTGCCAGTGAAGACCAAGGCAAAGAAATCATTGAGAAAGTCAGTCTTCTCCAAATCCAGGGCAGCCAGTTCTCCTGATAGCTTCTGGAGAGGGCCCACATTGTCGATACCTAGTCTCTCTTTTATACTATCTGAATATTAGACACATAGCAACAAAAGAAGCATGCATGTTGAATTCTGTGTTAGTTTTTCTATACATAATACTGTAATAAACAATATCATAACTTACACTTATCATTTTTAAAGATTAAAAATATGAAATGCACACTTCTCATCTCACCACACAAAACAGCCATTGCTACATTTACTGAATTTAAAATATTACAGGTAAAATGTCTCTTCCAGCCCTGCAAACACCCATACACATCTTCTATTCATGAAACTAGTACCTTCAGCACTTGCTAAACCATGCATGCCTTAAGTGCTGCTTATCCACTACCAAAGAAGTAGAAGTCCCCTCCACTACATATTTAACCAAGTTTAAGTGACCTGATAGATAAGCCTTAAGCCTCACCAGCCCTGGCCAGGCCTACAGCATTTTCTCAACTGGGATTTAACACACAACTGAAAAAATATGGTCTTAACCTAAACCAAGTGAAAGGTAAAAAGTGTCTTGTGAGAATGCCTTTCTCCAGTGTCTATTAAAATACTTTATGTCACTAAGAGCACAGACATCATTATCTTTCCCCACTCCTCAGATACACTGCAATGTATAAGACTATGGCAATTCTGGGTTGTTTTTTTTCTTCAGTGGTGGCTTATCCATAAAAACTTTTTTCTGTTTCATTTGCAGCTTTACCTTTCACTAAAACCCATTAAACTGGGTTTGTTTCAGCAGTTTCTTAATTCTGTAGGATTTAACCCCCTCAGCTAATCTGTACAAACCTCACACATTAGCCCTTCCGATTTCACAACAAGATGTTTTGACTACATCCATTTTTGCAGAGAACTGTCTACAACCTTTGTAAGCATTTACTGAAAAGCATTACAGGAAGAGCTAAACAGCAGCAATGTCAAGGCATTTAAAGCAGTTCCAGCTACTGCAAATAAAAATATGATCAACAGAGGGCGCTCTAAACCTAGAAATAAACCCCTATTTCTCAATTCTACTGATAACTAAGTAACTTGAGGGAAAGAGGTGTATTACGCTAATTTTAAGGAGCTCACACAAAATATCATTGCCATTCATGACAAGTTAACACTTCTTGTTACATTTTTGGAGTCTGAGGTTGGGGATTGATTTGAAAAAAAAAAAAAAGCTAAATTATGTTTGCAAGCAACTCCCTAGAGGTACTAATTTGCAGAGAAGGAGCTGCAACTGTAAAGTGTCTAGAAATCTAGGCAGTACTCAAATAATGGGATTTCCATTTCTTTTAATAAGTTATATTTTTACACGGTAGAATGGCACTAAGGTTTGTAATAATGAACAGGATTAAAAAAGACCAGTCACAGTTTTCTTTTTTTCCTAGAGTAATTCTAGGAAAACAGCCATTTATATGACTTTTAATCTGGTGGTACATATGCATAACAACCCTCAGAGCCTGACTCTTGACTGGCCAAGAGGGAAACCTCTGACTGTGGAACAGTTTCCAAAGAAAATTACAGTAATCAAATATCTCTGAAGTTACATACACAATTCCTCTGACATCATCCTTAGCTTATATTTCAGTAAAAGTCTCAGCTTTGAGGGAAAAATGAATATTAACATAGGGAAATATAAGTAGATTATGCTTAATTATTTAATTTAATGTGGGGTTCACCTTTTAACAAAATTACTGTTTTCAAACACTTCTATAACCAAACAGTATGTAATAGTAAAACTTTCTATAGGATTAAATTAACTGTATCAAAAAAATATCTTTTTTGCATTTTCTGGTAAGGAGAGAGGCACAGAGGGCAACGCAAGCTGATGGCAGGAAGTCAGCACACAATGTGCAGCCAAATTAACCACTAAAAATGTAATTAAAGTTAAATTGTTTATATTCCTGACACAAAGAAAGACTGCCTCACTAGCCATTTCTGAGAGTCAGTACACTGGAAAACAGCATCTTCCTGTTAAAAGGGACAACAACAACATCATGTTTGAAAACAGAGGCTTGATGGGGAAGTGAAATTAATTTATAGAAATTGAAGTACTGGCACACTTTCCAAGTAACTCTAAAATAACTTTATATAGGAATTAACTATAATCAGGTTCTGCATCAACCCAAATGCTGACTGTGGAATGTTTTGAGAATGACAAATACAGGAAGTCTGTATATTGCAGGTTGGTAAAATGTTAATTTCTCAATGCATTCACGATTTCAAGTCAACTGTGATTTGTAACTTTTGCTTCTCTGCTTGGACCGAATTTCCAAAAAACAAACACCTCAGAGTTTCCTATCCTAAAAATATTCCAATCCTAAATATTTCCAGCACAAAGCCACAAATATACAAAGGGCAAGTTTTGAAGGGAAGTAGTTAAAAAAAAAAATCACTCTCCCCAAGCTGTCAGATAGTATTTCTTTTAACCACAACAGGACTTCCCAACAAGAGCTTCTCAGACAGCAGTTTGCAGCTTACTTTCTAATGACAACAGCAGCAACACAGGTTCCTTCTAACCTGACGTCAACTATAAACAGAGAGATTATCCTCATCCTTTACAAGTGACTTACAAGTTCAATGAATCTGCCTTGACCATGCAGTTACACATCCTTGCCTAATGCAAATGCAATGCAGGTAGCTTGACCTCTGCTTCAGGAAATGCTGGGCTATCGTTACTATTCATTAATCTAACGTAAAACAAAGAATCTTTTAAGACTAATGAGCTTAATGTCATTATGTCCCTCACAACAGCACCTCATTTGAGATTCTGTACAACAGTTGAGCCACTCCACTGCGCACATAGGGGGCTGCAGTTAGCAGCAGTAAACCAACAGTTACTAGTCTTTAATCTTAACCCTGCAAACATCTGCAATTGTTTGATTTTGTGTGGGTACTAATACCATCAAAGCAAGAGAGAAAAACAGCATCTTCGAAGAGGCAGGAGTCGGCAGTGTAAAGCAGACACCTCACTGGGTTATAACGAGTTCCATACCTCAGCTTTACATTGATTTCCTCTGCCTGGATGACTGCACCAATTACAGGCTGCACAGTGACAGCATCACCCAGATTTACTTTCAAGTTCTTCTGTGTGGCTTCACTCAGCCCGACTTTCCCGCCTGGAAAGCCTGTGGTGGGCCAAGCAGTACAGACCTAGGTAGAGGATTCAAGCAAACAACTGTCAGTTAAGATGGATTTTTCTTCCCACCATTTCCAGTCCTCCACTTAGGAGGAGCAATGTTTTGTTATAAAAAAAATCTGCTGAGGTAGGAGAAGGATTTGGTTAAAACTCGGTGCCACAAAGTAAGATACTGAGTAGCACTGAGTTCTTAAGATATGATCCAAGACATTTTTCAAGAAAGAAGGGATTACACTTTGCCTACAGAGGAGACAAAAAATTCCTCCAAGACCCTACACATTCTGCAAATGACCCAAAAGCATACACTGTAAGAAATGCCTCAAATTAACAAAGAAAAGTGCTGTACTCTTTCTTTGCAAATAAAACATGTGTGTGTACATATATCATGCAAAATATAATACATATATTCACACAACATATATTTTCGGGAAAAAAAAATCAGTACTGAGAATAAGGATGTAACTAAAGAGTAGAAAACATGGATAAGCCCATTCACTACCTTTCTCAATGCATGCTCCATTTTGGTCTCTCCTGAATACAAGAGAAACATGCCAAAAGCCCCAGAAAAAGCACTTGTAGGGATAATTAAGAGTCTCACCTCCTGTCCTCCATCAGCAGACGTAATCAAGACCGGACGACCTATGCATATGTTTGCAGACTTCATGCTGCTCAGTGACAGCTGGGCGAGGGCTCTTCGCAACATATTTGGAACTTTATCATCTCCTAATATTTCCAGGAGAAAAAAAAAAAAAAAAACAAATCAACCAAACCCGTATTTTTTTCCTACTTGTCAGAGTAATTCAGTGTTTCTCACACTCCCCAATCAGTATAACTAACAAAACTCTTCTAAGCCCCCATGAATGGCAGCACCCAGCCACGAGCGGAGTGCAGGGACCCTCCTGGGTCCGCGCTATAAGGGATCAGTGTTTTCGACAGGTCTGAAAATACCCATGGTAAAGCAGACTGACAGATTTCCCATCCCGTTTTAACTAACAAGAAGAAACAGAAAAAAACCCTACAAACAAAATCAATTACACGGGGCTCAGCAGACCTTGCCCAAGGGACCCTCACTTTCCCTCAAACCCCATCTCCGTAAGAGGACGGGGCAACCCCTAGAACACTGCCACCGGGAGCCAGTTTCGCCCTGGCAGCCATGTGAACGCAGCTTTGCATGGACTCATTTTTAAACGAGCCACTCTCAGCCCGGCAGCCGGGTCAGACACTGGCCCGCCCCGCCACCCGCACTCGCGTACCTGCCTCCACCGCGTCAGAGACGCCTAGCACCAGCAGCCCGCCCTCGGCAGCGCCAGGGGGAACGGCGCGCGGAGAGCCATCTCTGCCACCGCTGTTCGGGACCGGCCGCCCCTTGCTCTTCCTTCTGGAAGAGGCAGACATGCTGCTCCGCCGGCTACCACAGAGCGCTTCCGGGAGCAGAGGCCGGCACCGCCCATGGGGTGGCCTCGTCTCGTCCGGCTCAGCCCCACGCAGCGCCATGGTGAGGCCGTGGCGTGAGCTGCAGCGTGTGCGGGGCTGGGCGGCCCTGGCGGGGCTGCAGGCGCGGCGGGATAAGTTCGGGGGGGTGAGCGTGAACTTGGCGGAGTTGCGGCAGCCTCTCCGTCTGGAGCGGGCTACCTTCGGGCGATGGCTGCGCGGCAAGTGCCCGGCAGGGGCCCCGGGGACGCAGGGCGGGGAGGGGGGCAGCGAGTTTTCCCATGAGCCGTGAGCTCACCTCAGTCGTGACCGCCATCTTTACGCACGCACAGCCGCGGTGGTGTGGTGAGGGGGGTCGGAAGAGACAGAAGGGAGGAAAGATACAGTTTCCTGTAGCTTACGGCATGTCCTAACATAAACCCACGTATTTTATGAGTTGACACCAAAATTTACTGTTTAAAATGGCCAAGCTGGCAGCCTCTCCACCTGTCACTGCTGGCACGTTTCTCACACCTATGGTAGTTTGACCAGCGGTAAATGAGGTGAAAATACAGACTTTGACGCATTAATCCCATCCGTTGTGTGCAGTGAGGTTTACAGCCAGAAGGAGCAACTGCGAGGGGGGTCTCAGAGGCCGTGGTGGCTTTCAGCATTATCCGTTCACTGTCTCTTGCAGGTTCGGTGGCCCAGTGGCGGAAGGAAGGCTGCATTGCCGTTTGGCTGCATGTCCCCATTTTCCAGAGTGGATTTGCAGCAGCAGCCGCTTCACAAGGCTTTACTTTCCACCACGCTGAGCAGGGCTCATCCACCTTGACGCTATGGCTGGGAGAAGGGCCCAGCAGGCTGCCGGTGTACGCCACCCACCAGCTGGGAGTTGCAGGTTAGTGACTAAGTGGTTGCACCCACAAACAGCTTTATGAACAAGTCTCTGGGAACAGGTTCAGTAAGAAATCATCTGCACAACAAGCACATGGAAAACAGCTGCCTACTGCTTGGGTAACTTTACAAACTGAAGTGTGTCATTCAGGAATCATAGAATGATTTGAGTTGGAAGGGGCCTTCAAAATTATCTTGTTCCAACTCCCTTGCCACAGGGAGGGACAGCTTCCATAAGACCAGGCTGCTCAAAGCCCCATCCAGGCTGGCCTTGAACACTGACAAAAATGTACCTGTATGACAGGGCATATTGCTAAAAACAGGCTGCTAAAATGAGAGGTGTCTCAAGAGAATTCCAGTTTGAGAAAATTATAAATAGCTCAGGGAGAAGAAATTGTGTTTCTGAAGCTTTAAATTTTAACTCAGGAATATTGTTTTTAAATACCATTTTAAGAAGCATATCTTGGCTTTCACCTAGCAGATAAGAGGTAGGATTTCAAGGTTCAAACAGTTTTTTAAAACCAAAAAAGTAACTACAAACTTTTGAGAAAAAAATTACTCCTCTGCTCCCTCTCCTTTCTGTAGATGCTTAATACGTGCATCTGCATAAACTATGCTCAAGGTCTGTAAATAGGCAAAATTGACCCAACAGCAGTTCTTCAGGGGCTGGCACAACCACTGTCCTAAATTACAATGGTCTAAAAGCTGCTCTAAGCTGCACCTAGAAGTCTACAACCCAAACAAGTATATTTGACAAACAAACCTCTGGATACCATGCTGTTACCCATCTGGACCTCCCACAACAACAGCTGAAAAGGATTTGCTCAAAAAGCTGATGTGATTCCCAAGGAACTAGATAAGATGGTTTCCCCACCAACACCTTTTTTTTTTTAATACATCACAGTAAAAGGAACTGATGATGGGCCAAAAATGCAATCAACTGTGCTTCACCAAATTTGAATGTTTTTGTCCTCTTTCCCAGCAGGCCTCCACAGAAATATTAACTACCAGTCCTATCAGTCACTAATGTCCTGTAAACTGGAGGTTGGTTTGGAACCCTCATGTACTGGTAAAGGGTGGATACAGCAGAGGGACAGTAAACCTCTCCCATTACAACCTTGACTCGCTTGTCCTTGGCTTGCAGGGACGCTGTGGAACGTTAATTCTTCACCAAGTGCTGTTAAGACCCATTAATAGCAATTAGAAAAATCTAGTTAGGAAGGACTTAACAAAAGATCGATTATTCTGTATAGCAGTAGGTCATGTGAAAGTGAAGTTTGGAAAAACAAAGCTTTCAATTACGAAACAGCACTACTACTATGGGTATTGTGACTTTTCAGTTGTAACACCAGCAGAGGTCAGGGTAGAAGCTGAAGACAGGCCTGTATTTTTTCAATTGACATGTTAAAGCTTGTTTTCCTGAGGTATGAAAACCTCACCATTAAAATATGCAGCATTAAATGCCAGTAAGATAATGCATGCTAGCAAAAGCACTGTGTTACTCCTTATGGTTGTAACTTGCATGTTCAGGGAGACATGACTTAACTGAAAGGGTATTTTTCTGAAGGAGTTTGCATAACTGAAAGTGAGAATTAGAAGAAAGTCATGTAATAGATGTGTTCTGACCTTGATAGTTATCAGGAAAGAATATAAGAAAAATCATAAGTCTGAGAAACTCTAAAATAAACATTTGAAAATATGAAAAATGCCCTTTCAGAGCATAATTTGCTGTTGTATGTTGAAAGAATTTGTGCGTAGAAACATCTGCAAGTAGAAAAAACTTTGAGGGAACACAAAGTTGCATAAATGCAGGTATATGGATTTCATAATTTATTGCCCAGATTTAAGATTTGCACAATGTATAATGTATGTATTCTTTGCAATGACTTTCCAGACCTGTAGGTTCTTATTCATTATTGGAAGTTTCTTTAAGAGATTTAAAGACTTAAGGAAGACATTTAGGTAGGTAAACAAACAGATTTCTGTGTGTAAAGTAACAACTGCAGTATTTTGGGGTTTCCTCTGTTCCACTCACTCTTAGTGATTCTGGAACACATCCCAGGGATACATTAAGCAGTGTGGATAACACCTGGCATACTGTTATTAAATTATCCTTCAGGAGTGAGAGACTTTGGTAGTGCAAGTGCTACTTTTAATATATTTTATCGAAACATTTAAGTAATTTTTAAAAAATATTAAATTACTTAAATATGTGTATTTAGTGTGTGTGTCTGTGCCAAACCCTAGACTTTTTTATTTGCTGAACAAAACCCTGTATTTTAGAGAGCCTATGCAGCAAATTTGCTGATGAGAGGCTTCATCTCAAAGCTGTGGCAAATCAATTAAATACAGCACTTAGTCTCTTGCTCATCCTGAAATTAAGAGGCAGAGATGTTGAGTGTAGTTTGCCAGCCTATGGGATGCCAGCCCAGGCAGCAGACAACAGGTAGCAAGTCCGTGTTGCCAAGTAGACCAGCAGCTGGTTTTCATCCTGTCTGGAGTTTCCCACATGGTAAATGCTGTGCAGCCAGGGATAGTGCCTCAGCATGGTCTAGCCAAGTGATGACAAACGTGTGAATAAGCACGGTCAGGTCATATTTTGCCAGATTAGATCAGAGTCACCAAGAAGTAAGCAGTAAACGTTACTCATTGGGCTCGGCCATTATTGTTTAAAAGTAGTGGAATATGTGATGCTTCTTCCAGCTAACTCTAACTTACTGTGTCCACTTGTAGGTGTCAGGATTTTCCAGACATGTAAAGATACAGAAAAGCTTCCTGTGTATGAAATGATTAAGAAGTTTTTGAAAAGCATTTCCAAAATTCTCCGCCTCCTAACTGGTCTGCCATCCAGGAAGTTACATGTTTATAATAATATACTTGAATTTAATTAAGTTAGTTAATATAGTGCGTAACAATGACATAGGAAGACGAGGAAGGAAAGTGAAAGGAGAGGAAGAAAAGTAAAAGTCACTCTTCTCCCTTGCATGTAATATGACAATGTGGCTGTTATTTTCAGTGCTGCCTACCTTAAATCCAGTTGTTGAAACAAAGTCTCCACCCTCACACTCACATGATAGCCTTGGACAGTCCTGTTACTTAAGAAAGGTTGTAAAATATGCAGCTGCATAAATATTAGACTGTACAGGAAGCTGGAGTTAGATAGGTTATGATGGTCCAAGGAATCAAAACTGATATAAAAGCAGCTCGCAAGTTGTTTTACAAAGTAATACCTATTCCTGTCTGCTGCCGTTTACAATGCAAGCAGTCATGTGTGTACTCATTACTTCGATGACAAGTGCTTTTCAATGCCAAACATCTTTTCGTACAAGCTGACATCAGTGACAAAACAGGTAGAATGAAGGTATTTTTCCCCTCCAGTAGACGTTTTCTGGAGTTGTCTAAAGAATTTTTTTTTAAATAATTTTCTTACCTATTTCCCAAAATAGAACATTCAGAACAAAGCAGTGTTCTAATAGCAATTGCTTGATTAGGTCACAAGCATAAACCTTTCCAGAAAGTCCTCCTGCTGTTAGATGATTTAAAGCTTCAGATACCACATTTGTAGCAAGAGGGGGAGCTTTTAGAGCTGCAGTCCAGAGTCTGTGGTCGAGGTCTGATCTCGTTGATTCTACCTAAGATTCTAACATTGATTCAGCTGAGGGACTCCTGAGTTACACTTGAGAAAATGAGAATGGCTGTCTTAGCCGATCCTAGTGTTTTTCCTTTCTTCTTGCTTTGGATTTAGGTATCATCTAGCAGAGATTCTGGTCATCTCATAGAAAATTTCACTGCCAAAAATTACATTGATAGGCATTTATTTCTGTGGAGCAGAGGAAAGAAAAAGTTATTCTGTTTGACTCAAAGTGTAGTTTCCTGTCTTCAGCAGTACTCATTGGTCTCAGCAAACCATTTACTTGAAGAACAGCTTTTCTAGAACATAATCCTTGTAATCGCAGCATGCATCAGAGTCGCCCCTGCTTTTAATCAGTATAGTTCTTAAACCTGGACACTACTAAACATTTATGGAGGAATGAAATCATAAAGTTATAAGCCACGGTGAGGCAGATGCATGACTACCCTCTTAAAGCACATCCTCTGACATATCTTGAAGGAAGATTGGTATTTCATCTTTTAAATAATCCTCCCCCACAGAAGCCTGCTATATATTATTAAAAAGCAGGATGTTTTGAGCTGGCCATTCATCCCTTGATAATTCCCTTCTGTGGAAATACTTCCCCATAGCATTTTAAATGCATACATCATCACAGATGTGACCATATACTCTTGCTCCTGCTGTAAAATTACAAGCATTTTTTCTTATTGTTAACTACTAATTTGAAACCCATGCATGACTGATGTGGAGAAGAGCCTGGGAAACTGTACCACAGTGCTCATTCTGCTCAAGACAGCACACTTTAAAATTTTAGAGAAATACATGTTTTAAGGGGAAGGAATTGTTGAAGTATGACCAAGGAGTGTGACAGGATGACTAAACATGAAAGCACCTGGGTTTGAAAAATGAAAACTTGTAGTCTGCTGGAGAAAGTCATGGGCTGAACATGAGGACACAAGGAAAAGCTGAACTTTTCAGTCATACATCTTGATTTTTTTTTAATTTTTTTTTTAATCAAGTGGAAGTGTCACTTTCACACTTGGAAGCAATGCTTTTTGATGAACAAGTTGACTTGAATTACTACACAGTTACTATCATGAGTTGTTAGCTGGGCAGTACAGTATGAGTACATAGATAGTTAACCAGTTGGAACGTTACCAGTACTATCAGCCCACCAAGTACTACAACTTGTGTGTTATTAACCATAAAACCCTCAAATCTTCACTACAGCAGGCAAGAGTTTTGTCATGAATTTCACTGGAGAACAATTCATGCCCATCATGGCCACTCAGCTGGAGTCACTGGAACAATTTCTGTTATTTGAGCAAGCTTGCAGGCACAGCTCTGCTGAAGCAAGCAGCTTGCTAGGTTATTTTGATGCTGTCTCGATGTTGCCTTCTTTAATTCTGATAATACGAACACAAGCAAACTATTTTTTTAATTTCCTGTCTAACCTGGAACTTAAATGTGGGAAGTCTTTATCTTGGTGCTGTTTTGATTTTTTTCTACAGGATACTTAACCTTTTTCATATTTTACTGTGTATCAGTTTCCCACTGACAAACCACTTTCTGCTATTGATCTATACAAATCTCGCTAACTGTACAAGCAAGGGGGTTGTCATGCTTTATCAAAACATGTTAAATTAGAGCGGTTAAGATTGAACATAAGTTAACCTTAGCACCGCATCTTTTCCAATATTATCTCTCTATTAGGTGCTGTCCTACATGAAAGCACTGGAAAGGTGTTGGTTGTACAAGACAGAAATAAGGTAAGTTTGTTATAGGATTATAAAATAGAGAAGTTCATTTAGAGAAGCCAACTCTGTAGTATAAAACAAAAATATTTTTATTCCAGTGCAGAATTGTTATAGTTAGAAATTACTTTGACGAATGTCT
The DNA here is from genome assembly GCF_012275295.1 of Melopsittacus undulatus. Lineage (NCBI taxonomy): Eukaryota > Metazoa > Chordata > Aves > Psittaciformes > Psittaculidae > Melopsittacus > Melopsittacus undulatus. The sequence goes on along the minus strand of NC_047531.1, from coordinate 64,693,285 downwards.
TGGAACACATCTATGAACAGATTGTTGTATTGCATTTGAAGGAAAAAAAAAATCAGACTTTGAAAACCAGTGGCTTTGTTGTTAATTATAGCTGGTGACTGAATCAACAGCACAAAGCATCCTCTCTGCTTTTTGTTTTCTCCTGTAACTGACCCATAAGTCCCTGGTACCATGTTTGGACCCATGCAGCCCTCTGGAAACCCCCCATGGCTCAAAGCACATTTTGGGAAAAGAATTCAGATTCTGTTTGGTTTTGAAAATTCCAGACATATCTGTGGCTTTAAATAAGCAATAACATGGTTGGCCATGACTTGGAGACTACCTCAGTACTGCAGGTGTAAACATGATCAGTTTCTCACAACTGGAAGTGCTTGACCTTGCTGCTGAGAATGTCAAACCAGAGCATATTAGTGTGGTGAGGGTGGGTTGTGTGATGTGGCCTGGGGTGACCCAGCATCCATGGCTGGTAATGTCTCCAGCCTCTATCAGGCTAACCTGGGTTTAATATGGCACGTGCAGAAAGCTCCATAGCTCGTTAGCAGTTGCCTATGCCATTCCATGTAACATACACTTAGCTGCCATCATGCTTTCATTTGCAAGTTAAATAAAAGCATCTCTAGGACAGTGAGATTAACTGCAATTTAACATGGAAACAGTCAGAACTTACATACATAGATTGAAACGTACTTGGATGCATCATTTTAATTTTATACAGCTAAAACTATGCCAGAATCTCAACTGGCTCCATTTCAAAGGCTTTTCTGAAATTAGCTACCAAGGAATTTCTTCTCAGGGCATAAAATGTAACTTCAGTTAACAGGCAATTACAACACAGTTAATGAACTTTAATAAAAAAGTGCTTTCATCACTTTTTTTTAGACATACAGCGTGGTGAATTTATAACACGAGTTCAGAGAAAAAGAAACACTCTCTCTTTGCTTCCTCTGAACTATTAATTTGACATGTTTTTTTAACATAAAGTAAAATTTGAAGGACTTTTCCATAGCAGGACCTCCAGACTTACATTCAGCAGTTACCAATTAAAGCATAAATCCACCATACAAGCTATAGGCTCGTAAAGTGGTTCCAGTTGTGAAGTCTCCAGGAGCAGAACAGCACGTTGTGAACTTCAGAAATGCTATGTTGTTTTAACTTTTACGCACACAGAAGTGTTAAAACTGCATGCTTGCCTTTTAGTAAATGCCTTAAATGGGTCTCAGAGAAAAAGTAGAAATTGCACATTCAGAAGGAATTAGTAGTTTCCTAAGCCCAGACTGCTTAAAGTTTAACTTCTTCATGCTGATTTTGTTAAAGCTCATCCATAACCATTTTAAGCACAGGTACTTCTATCCAGTTTTGCAGGAAAGCATTGAATGCTCAATTCAGGTTCGAGGTCTGATTCCGTACTTGCCAGGATTACCTCCATAGGCTCTGGCCACAGAACACAGTCTGACACTGCTCTTTCCCTCCAGCCTGTTCTGGAAAGTGGGATGGGTATGTTCCAGGTCAGCTATTCAGCCTACCTTTCTGGCAGAAAGCTGACAGCACAGTGAGGAAGGAAGGTGAAAGGAAAAAAATTATTGTTTCCAACTCCCCTCTTTACAGCTCTACTTAGTGACTGGATAAAATTGAGTATAAAATCTGGAGTCTGTGAATGCCCATACATTGCCTGTGCTGTGAGCAAATAAAATACCTCAGTGCAAGCAAATTGGCTCAGATGGTTGTTTCTCACTGTCTCACTGTTCCAACACTCCTCTCCATTCTTCCCTACAAAATGAGCAATTCCCGTGAAATGGTGACTTCTAATACAAATGATGTTCTGAAAGCTTTGGAAAAAAAAATAAATTGGACAGCTAATGGAATTCTAAGAGCTCTTTGGATTTAATTATGAAAGGACAATTCCACAGTACACAAAGATTTCCAGGAACGGAAAACAAAGCTGAAACCCAGTAGACAGCTATATGTGTTTTCCAGCTGCACTATTTTTAACCCTTTGCTTTAAATTCCTATCCAAGCCTGCTAAGAGTGCACAGAAAAAAAAAACTAAAATCAACCAATCTTTTTCCAATGTAGTCGGAGTTTCAAATCACTGGTAAGCAACAACTTCCCTCTCCATGCTGCATGTACAAGAAAAGACACCTTTTTTTTGGGCCAGTGTAGCTTTTTACTGCGTTTATTTCTAGTTGTAGGTTACCTTCTTCCTACATAAACTTCTAATAAGGAAAGAAATAAAAAGAATAGTATATGGATGGAAAGGTAGATCCTAGAAATCTTAGTGCAATTGCAGGAGGTATAGGAACTGGGACTCCTTGACCACTATCAGTAACAGCACCAAGTCTGCACTTCACATTCTGTTTTAGGTACTGAACTTTATTGCAATTCAATAAATGCTTCTACATGTAAGTCACAAGGCATCAGTTTCTATATTCCATGAAAACAAATGACAAAGTTACACTACATAGTTATTACAGACACCCAAAGGCATGTCAAAGCCAGTGCAATATAAAACAGTACTACAGTCATAATACCTTTCTGTAAGATTACAATTACAAAATACATTTTTTAAAAGCCAAAACCATGGAAGTGGAATACATTAGTGATTAAATACAAGATTATATAATCTATAGCAGCTTTTTTTTTAATACCTAACTACTCTAGTTATCTAGCAGCAATGTTGTCTAATGACTGTTAGACAGTTTGTATTTTCAATCAGTAGATGTTTAGTTTCAATTTTTCGTACAGACTGTAGGTATCACTGGTCATCACATTAGCATGAACAAAGAAGTTCCTATGTAAAGCTGTACTGATGTTTGTTATTACAATACTGCAGCTTCAAAAAGTCATGTGTTAATTGTCTCCTTCATATTAGGGAGTACAACACAGGCTTCAGTAATATTTTTTTTCCTCCAATACAGACTACAAATGCATGGAAATTTCCAGGAGGTCTGTCTAATCCAGGCGAAGACATTGGTAAGTCCTAGGATAACAGGTCATGTGTCAACAGAATTGTGAAGACGTGAACAGGACTGAAATACGTTGTGACTCACATCACTGCTTTGAGTTGGTAACAGATGGAAGTGGTCCTGTGACCTCAATGGTAACAGGGCAACGTTATGTGCAGGGCAGAGAAGTTTTGCATTTGTAACATCTACCCTTTTCCACACTTTCTTCTCTTAATTGAATGCTTGAAGCCAGCTTATTTTTGATAGGCTGTTGGACATGCTGTAATACAAGCCAAAAGTGCAGAGGATTAAGGTAATCAGGATGTAACCCAAATAAAACTGAACTATCGAGTTCTTGGTTCCCACTGGAATCCAGGACAGTGAGCTCAATGAGGGAATGAGCAAAAATTTCCAACTTCTTTTTTTTTTTTAATGTGCAAATCAGAAATAAACACAGTTGCTTCCTTCCACCCTTGTTCATTTGGTTTGTTTAGACTGTGAGCTCTTTGGCACAGGACCAGAGCTAAGTGCAGCACCTTGATCTTGTGGGCACCTACTTGCAACTAGAGACATAGGGTGCACTTCTGTGTTAAAAACAAGGCTGCTTTGAGGAAACCTGTCATTTCTTACCAGTGTGGCACAGGCGGGTTTAAAGGTGAATGAACAAGAGTGTTTATGAAGAGACAGAAAATTGTGCTTTTTCTCCTTTCATCTCACCCCTTAAAATTACAATCCACAGACTGGTTCATTCCTAACATACACTGCAGTTACTAGGTAGCTCTTATTTTTTAAAGTTATGTTTGCGGACATTCATTTAGCCCCACAGAAGGATTCATAGGAATTTATTCTTCCCGCAACTCAAAAATGTTGCCCAGAACAGTATAGCAGCTCTAGCAAACTAGATATCAAGCCTAGGTTTCCACCATTTTATACCTTAGAAATACCTACTGTTTATCAGACTTCCTACAAGAACAGGTGGAATAGTATTCCAGCTCATTATTTCAATACATGGAGAAAGTTTCTAGTCAGCAGGGTATGGCCGAGCTGTAATTTCCATAAGTCAGGAGTTATGTTTTAAATCTTTTTGTCAAACAAGACAACAGAAATCAGAATTACTTGCTTGACAATGCAAATACACGTACCATAGTGCAAGGGATTCATGTTTTCATAAGAATCTGTTGTCTGGCCAGGCTCCTTTTCACTTCTAGTGACAGAGTTTGGCTCTAGGCCAGGAGACAGGGAGGGATTTTTGTATTGAGGGAAGAGAAAACAGCCAGCACTATCAAGAGCTCCCCCAGAGGAGCCCTGCTGCTGAGTAAGGCTGTGGCCACCCCTCAAGTAGCAGGTGAGGTGATGGCTGGAGCCTGGATACAGTCCCTGAGGAAGGCCTGGGAGGAAACAAGCCTCTTACAGCTGCCTTCCTGCCACTACTAAACTATCCCATAGCGCAAGTTATGATTCAGTACATCACATCTTAATACTAGAAGAAGATATAAATTAGTGAAGCATAAAATACAATAGAATTTAATTTTCCCCTTTTTATCCTTACATCAAACCTTATAAACTCACAGTTATTCAAGGGACCAAGTTTCAAATTATAACTGCAAATGGCATTTAAAATGCTTGAAGATACAGTTTATATGAAGTGACAAAATACATGGCTGCCTACTTTATGAGTACTGACTCATGCAACTAACCTGGATAGTTTTGTAATGCACATTAAAGAAAGTTAATACATTTTTGTATTTGAATATTTCTGAAACTCAGGCCCTAGTTTCTAGCTTAACTGTCATTATGTATATTTTTATATTTTATAGATATACACACACATTTAAATAAAAGGGAAACAGAAAACACACTATTTAAAATCAAATCTCAGAGCTTAAGTGAAATCTCTAATTATTTCATTTATCTCAACCACAGCCTGCCTCAGCGTTCCTCACAACATCAGTTGTTTACCATCTTTGACCGCTCCTGTGTAATACAGCCCCTTGCCTAATAATAAAACCACTTGCCACAGGCAGTTTTCTTTGCAACCTACTCTTTTAAACCAAAGGGTTGCAGCCTCTCCAAGGGTCAGCCATGGTGAATGAGTGTCTTTCCCCATATGCAGGTGCCTTTTAACTAATTAACACTGTAACAAAGTCACTAACATAAACGTTAGGAGACACTGCATATTAATGGACTTCCAGTCCCACAGAGACCTCTATACACCTGGTGTATGCAGCTCCTTCCACCACATGGTAGAAGTTGAGCTGAGGCAGAAGGATATACAGATTTGGGGTCATTCACATACAGCTGACTGGCCTCTACTGAATAAATTGGTTTATATGTTGCTAGCCAATGTATGTCCACATTATTTCCAATATTTGAAACTATCCCTTAAAATGCCTGCCTGCTCTGTTCACCTCTTGACATGTTGCTACATGAGCTTCCATAGGAAGGCTAATACAAGTTCTCTTAAAATTTATTTTGTGTTTGAAGTAAGCCAGTGCACTCATTTCACACTGAAATGAGCTAACAGAAGCAGGGAACATCACAGAACAGCTACAAGCATTCACCACTCAAACAAGACACAACAAGGAGTTTGCATAGAATCGTAAAAAGCTAATATTTTACCTACCAGTATTTTACTTATTCCTGGCGAGTAGGATTTGACTTGACCGCAATGAAATTGCAGACTTTTGGAAAAGAAATGGAATAGAAAACTTCTTATTTGGGTTCCTCAATTTAAGTTTTTCTTACCTTTTAAGCCCCTTAAGTTAAGGCTCCTTTGATAAGGAAGAAAACTGACACCTGCATCACTTCAGTTGATGTGCACAACACATACACATGCAGCACGGATTCCTGCAAGCACTGGCTGTGTGCTGTACTGGTATTATGGCATGTCTGAAATGTCACTGCACACTTTAAGATACATCTTGAAACAGACCTAGCACCAACTTTCACCTTCTTCAAGCTATAGTTTTACCCATTTTGTTACACCTTGTGGCAAAGCACAATGGAGTGGATTTGATCAGGTGGTCTCCTCTAGGTATGGGTGTTCAGCTGTACCTTGTCTGAATCTGAAACCGGGCAGAGGCAAGGAGGCAGAGGGGACCAGGATTCAAAAGGCTGAAATGAGGGTGCAATGCTGCCCTGGATTAAGAGATAATAGAACCAGCAACCACGAGAATGTCGGTTTCAAAACCACACCCTCTACAGAATTACCAAAGTTTCTTTCATCATTTTCTAGGATACAAACAAGAAAAGTGTGTAGCAACTAGTTTTGTTTGGGGACCAAAAAATTAGCTTATTCTTGTGTTGAAACAAATAGGCTGACATTCCAAACAGCTTACGAAGCAGAAAAGAGAACACTTTGAGTTACAGATTTTCCACACTGAGGAGGTTTTAAGAGTGTTGAGCTGTAAGTTGTATGTACTGTAAGGTTTGCTCTTTTCACCTAGGAGACACAGCAGTTCGAGAGGTGTTTGAGGAGACTGGCATCAAGTCAGAGTTCAAGTCCATCCTAAGCATACGGCAGCAACATGAACACCCTGGGGCCTTCGGGAAGTCGGATATGTACATCATCTGTCGCCTGGAACCCTCCTCCTTCAACATCAGCTTCTGCCAGCAGGAGTGCCTGCGGTGTGAGTGGATGGACCTTGGTGAGCTTGCTCAGACAAAACTCGCTACTCCCATCACCAGCAATATAGCTAAACTCTTACTCTACGGATACCAGGAGGGGTTTGACAAGATTGATATCACCATGAGAGAGTTCCCTGCTGTCTCTACAGGCCTCTTCTACAAACTGTACCACAGGGAGCTGCCTGAGTCCTATAGAAGCATAATGTGATACCAATACATTTCACATTTCATTACAGTAATAATTTAGGAGTACTATTATTATTGTAGTGTTACAGAGATCATATTAAAATTATCCATGGATTTCTTTTCAGGTAATTATTTGAAAGTAATTGTTTACTCTCTATCAAGTTATAGAAATATAAATTATTTTTAAAGGTGAGTGTTGCTGTAAGTGTGCACCAGATTTGTTTTCCTTTACTCTGTAAAGTAAGCATAAGGCAAATAAAACAGCCCTACATAGATAATCTAGCACAAAACGTAAGTATTATTGGTCCTGAAAATGTATCTTCCAAGTAACTCTACCTCCGCACACACTGGCACAAATGGTTTAAAGAGCAATGTAAAACAGGAGGAAACATTCGTGGTTTAATCTGGTATTTGCAAAAGTAGTGAAGATCAGCAGATAATTGCTTATGGTTTTGCTACTTCAGAGAGGAGCAGGAAACTCAACATCTTCAGTGTAACGTGTTGTGTGTGCTCAGAATCTGCCATGGAAATCAGCTTTTAGCTGACATAGGAAGGAAAAGAATAGCTTTCTGTCCAGGTCCAGTTTTTGGTCCAGGTTTGTACTGCCCAGTTCTTTTCAGTGCCACATACCAATCAGAGTATTTCCTTGATCGGTAAGTATTATAGTTATTAGATTCCAGACGCTCAAAAAAGAAACATTCTTCTGTTACACATTTCTAAAAGGGAAAAAGAAAAGGGTTATTGATACTCCATCGCAAACAATTCTTCAGATTGTTACCAACAACATGAATTAGCAGTAGGTTTGGTTTTAAGAAATTCACATTAGATGTTTCATATTTGAAGAGAGATACAGTTACTGTGAAAATACTGTTAAACACACCTGCAAGAAGAGGAGCTTTTAATTATGGTTTGTTTGTTGTCTTTGACACAGACCAAGCATATTCTAGTTTGGTTTCATTATGTAAGTCTTTGTTCTGATCTGAATTTTAGACAACTCGATGGAGAACCCTGCCCCTTGGCATTTACTGACTTCCAAAACTCAGTAGTTTTGCCATCTCATCCTAGATTATCATTTAACCAAAATGACAAGTGGGATGTAAGAGAGAAGGCAGCCCTTCCCCTGCCTTCCTCACACCAACCTTATCATCAGTTAGATAAATCCTGTGGTAAGTTGCAGCTTTTACCTATTCTCTTCTAATTTTGAGGTTTAACTTCCCTAAAGCTAATTCAAGTCTGTATTTACAACATGGGAAACAGTGGCAAGCCTGTGTCTGTTCAAGGCCTTTCAAAACTCAAAGCTTTAAGAAAAGATCAGATCTGGCACAGGTTTCTTCCACAGAGAGACCAAGCATACTCTAGTAGTGTTTAGAAGTACATCTGTGAAGTTACTCTACTTCTTGAAGTAAGTTTTCAAAATACAACTCCACCTACACAGAATTAACATGCCTTCACACATGAAAATAAAAAGAGGGTGGCTCTTCACACAGTGGGTAGAAGCTGAGCTGTGGAGCTACCAGAGGAAGTACAGCTTCCCCAGATCACATGGATTTGATCACTTTTGGACAAGTTGATGGAAAAGAAATTAACTGAAATTTACTGAACAGATAAAATTACTTCCTGGCTGAGAGGGCCCCAAAGCAGACACTGGCTGGAGGCTGGGAGACCAACGCAGGGCATGACTAGGTGCATCTTTTCTTACATGCCACATCTGATCACCATCAAAGAGAAGACACTCACTGCATACAAACACTCAAAAGCCCCCCATAAGTCTGCCATTAACAACTGCAGCATGATGTACTTTCCGCTGCTCCCTCAGGGTGACCATACTGGAGGTAAAGAGTCTTCCTTTTCAAATGATCCTGTTGCTGTTCACAAGATAACCTGAGACAGGAATTACCTTTTGCAAGACTTTTACACCCAGGTTTTCCTGGATTGTTGTTGCTGCCTAGGGAACTTAAACACACCTGTTTAAACTATGGTTACTATTTAGAGCTGTTCACAGTCAACTGAAAACAGGAACTTTCCAGAATCCACCACCAGGAAACCACATGGGTCCTCTGTACTGAAAACTTAAGAATATGTACAAACAGCTCCAAGTAAGATCTCATCCTATAGAATGAGAAAGACCATCGGTATTAACTGCACCTACCCCAAGGCATATTTGCAACAGCAGAACCCCTGTCAATTCTTCCTTTCATGGGGAATTTTGAGACAAACAATTTGAGACAAACAATCAAACACATTCCATAATACAATATTTTGTTATTAAGTGAAACTAGAAGGTCAAAACGAGCCATATCAGAAGGGAATGTTTCAATTCTTCCATTAAAAATCTGATGGAATAGATACATTTCTGCCCAAATACTTCTAGTTAAAACAGCATTTCCTGGGGGAAGGTTTTGACTAGCTGTATTAACCAACCATTTCCTCCAGTGACCAAACTGGTGAAGATAACCTCGCCCCCAAAACAGCTGGGTCTGTTAGTAAACAGAAAAAATGAAACTGCTAAATCAAAAGCCATATCATTTCAGCATTTTAGCGGATCAGCAGTGCTAGCAGTGATATGCTGCCTGTGCAATAAGTCATTTTGCAAAACCCAAATCAGAACAAACCATAAGGAGAGGTCTCAACAACTGACTAGATGAAAAACAGGACTGAATAATAATTTGCAGAAGGAATTTTGAAAATGTTGATGTATTTATAAATGAAGGACACTAAGCAAATTGATCCTCAACACTGAAAAGTAATTAAAAAAAGAAAAAAAAAAGAACAAATGGGGAAAAGGGCAGAATAGTGATAAGGAATCAAAGTTCCACAATGTTTTGAAAGAAATAACTGAAGTTTTCAGCAGATACGAATTCATGCGCACTGATGACACCACCACAAAGATTTCCAGCATATGCTCTTTCAGAGCTCTCACTGAAACACAACACTGCTCAAACTGAAAATGGAATGCTGGCAATTAGCAACAGTTCCATGAATAAGTTTATAGGCAGAGAGCAGTAGAGGCACAATTGGCCACACACTGTTTGGAGTCACAGTACAGAAATCCTGATGGAAAAAACATTGCCTGTGCTGCAGAAAATGATCATGAAATTGCATAAGTATTATCAGGCTGGCTGAGGAACAGAATCTTTAGAGAGTTTTTACCTACGAAAAGCAAAAATGAAAAGCTGTAGGAAGTAGTATAAGGGCAACATGTTCTACAAACAGAACCCACCATACAACAGTAGGCTGGAAATCCCAAATATAAACACCCCCAGGAGTTTATAACTTTACAAACTGTGCTAAACACCCTGTTTTGACCATTCATTGTTGCTCAGGGTAAGGAGGGCAATTTGAACAGGAAGCTGAATGCCACCACACCAGCACCACAGGAAATTCCCAATTATCCTTTATTCTAGAATAGCACAGTGAAGGACTCCTCACATTTTCTTCAACTGAGCTGTCACACAATACTGAAGTAAATAATGCTGTAACTTGAAACAGGTTCTTTAACTGTACTCACAGGCATAAACAAAATGGGCCTCCAGGAGCCAGTAAAACTGCTCAAGTGTTTTGCTTGCCCTCAGACTGATTTCTCTTCAGTAGAACCATGGGGAACTGCAAGTCATCCTGCAGCCCTCAGTGTGGGTCTTGCATTAGCTGCAATTCAGATGGGTTAGGAATGCACTTTATTGTGAACCCTGGTTATTGGTGGGGACTTGTACAGAAGCTGAGTAGAGCTGAGCTCAGGATACCAAAGCATTGGGATTACTACAAACTGCTGCTCTACTAGTTCTAGAAATTTCTCTGTACTGCAGGTTAGACATATGAATACGAGATTTGCAGCATCTATGTCTCATCAGCAAAATTAACCTAACTGCAACTCTTGGGACTTCCAGATTTATAATCTAGCTCTAGGCAACTGTATTAACTTTCAGAGTCTGCTAAAAATATTGACATTAAAACAGTTAAAAATTAAGCTGATACCAATAAAATACACAGAGTTTAAACTAAAACTTGTCTCTTTAAAGACTAGTATATCTACATTTACATATATATTTAATCATCAGCAGCATTTGTCATTTTAACATATTTTATCATAACTTATAATTTATAATTTTTTAAATTTTTTTCTTCCTAGTTTTCTAGTTTGGAAGTATACATGACCAAAAAAAGCTTGATTATCTACAAAGAAGAAAATGGGAAAACAATACACGCAGATTACTATTAGAAACATAAACAATTTTTTTAATGGCTTTACTTTCTACTTTGAAAGGGTCTTTGCAACCACTTTATGAGAAAGTGACAGGAAAAGATTCCTCAGGGGGGAGGGGAGGGACATTTTATTTTTCATTTGTTCTTGTAATTCCCATCTATATGTGATTGCTATGATTATTCTTCCCCAGAGAGGCCATTCCAGATGAATTTGCAGTTGCTAGATGAGGGCAGATATTCCCATCATCTCATAGTTCACAGACCAACTAATTGACAAAAGTTGTGCAAATGAATCACACACAGAGAATCTGAGTAAGTCCTGCTGAAGGAGATGTTACTCAACAGAGTGAGGAGAGGACCCACCAGTACAGATAAGATACACAGCGAGATAAACATCAAAACGCTGCTGCTTACCAAGGCCAGCAATCTGCCATCCTCCTTCATAGCCAGAAAACGATTTGCACTTATACCTTTGATTGACACCACTCCTCGTTCTTCTGCCTGAAGTTGTAGTCTGACTGTGAACAAAAAAAAAAAAAAAAAGTACAAAAGTAAAATTTCTCAGCCATTGTTATGTTTCAGCACTTGGCACTATGGCTTCCAACCTGCCCCCAGAGAAAGACTGAGTTTCAGCTTGCAGCAAAGGTAGTAAACTTTCTGATCACATTTTTTATCACAGAAAATGCTTATGACAAAATAAGTACCTATTGTCAAATTGGCAACAATATTCTTCAATCTTCACATCAAAATAACTGAAAAACCCATATAATTCCTCCAAGGACCACTTGTGGCACCAGCAACTGCTCACAGAAATTAAGGTTTTTCATGGGAATTTTCTTGCAGAGATATGCCCATGGCAGGGGGGCTGGAACTACATGATCTTAAGGTCCTTTCAAACCCTAACTATTCTATGATTCTATGTTTCTATTTCTTAACATTTACAGAACAGCATCAGACACAAAGTGCACACAGCTTTACAGGGCTAGATCCTCAGTGAGGCGCAAGCCTGGACTGTGACCAAGGCCATTCAAGACCGCATCACTCACAAAATGTTCAACAGTAAAGTGCCAATCATGCATCCAACAAGGGGTTAGAATGAAACAACAGAAACAACTGCAGAAGTTGATGAGAACAGCAAAGACACAAGAAAATGGTGTTATGAAAACACCATTGAAAAGCAATAGTGTTAGGAACATGAGAAGTGGGTTTATTTGAATCAATTACTTTCAAAAAAAATGACCAGTCATGGTTTTTTGAAAATCTGTAATATCATCTCACATAGCTTTCAACTACTGCCTTTGAATTAACACAAAGCCTAAACCAATTTTTCTAGCCACAAATCACATGCAATAGTTCAGATTAACACACAAATGCTTTTCCCTTTGCCTGTGGCTTGTTTCAAGCTACAAATACAAGCCCAAAGTGGCCTTCACCTAAATCCAGAAGAGCTATTTGCTTTTTACCTTCTTTTTAATTCCCTGATTGCTCACATTGTTGCATTCAAAACAACAAATGAATGAAGCCTTTAAGTGGTTACAACAGTAGAGCCAGGAAGTTGTATCTATCCTGCATTTCTGTCTCACCTTAACAGGCGTATCTGTGACACTGTACCACAAAATTCAGGTTTTTCATCCATTAACTAATACTACAGGATGGGGATGGGGAATACTACAACATAAAGACTACACCAAATGCCATAGAAAAATCCACCAGATGCCTTTACCCTCTACATGACTTAACTATTTGTGGCTCAAAAGAAATCTAAACACTGTGGTAGAACTGCAATTTTTCTGGAGAAGCAGAGAAGGAAAAGTATGTATTGTGCTAAACCTCACAGAAGATCTTGTTTTACTCCAATGGTATTTAGAATATCTCCCTCTGAAAACCTATCTTTGATTATATAAAATGTAACTTTAGAAAGGGAAAATCTTTCAATCTTCCAATCTTCCAATACAGAAGCTCATATGAGCTCTTTGGACTGCATGAAGCTTCCTCCTCCATCACAGAAAATATAGACCCATTCCCTGCAGCTCCATCCCACTGAGCCCACTTACACAGGAAGTACAATTCAATCTGATATCAAACACAACCATTTCACTAACAGCAGAACACCAGAAATCTTATTCCCCAAAGCCTTTGGTTTTCCTCTATTGTTTGTGGCCATTATTTCCAGTGAAATCTGCATCTGCAAAGCTCTCAATTAAAACAGAGCAGGGAGAAGCAACCCACATGAGTACTCCTTTTCTGTGCAACACTGATTCATATCCAGAGTTTATTAAACAGGAATTTTTAAGAGCAACTCTACATCTGTAACAGGAAGCAAGATCATGGCAACACAGACATCAAAAATGAAGAGCAGTTGAGAAACAGCTTCTCACATTCTTAGGAAGTATACAGACATAAAAGACTTTTGCCAAAGAACTGCAAGAGCTAAGGAAGGAACAAGCAAGATGTCGCAACTTGGTACTGGTTATGTGGCCATCAGGTGTCCAAACGAAGGACAGGACTAATCTTGTGCAAGACTATCAGTGTTTCCAAAAAACAACCAGACTGAACTTCTCCTTCCTTCAGCTTGCATCCCAGAAATTATCTTGGGAATTAGTTCAAAACATTTTCTATTTGAACACACTTTACAAAGATCTGACCACTATGAAAGCCCAGCTAGAGGAACCAACAGCTGTCCTGCACTCACAAGGATTTGGCCGTTGACTGGCATTAGTCTGTGTTTGTCCATTTCTTTCTTTGGAGGGCTTACAAAAAACAGCAAGACTGGTATCACACCTTGGTGGGGAAGGGCTGATGGGCAATACTCAGACACAGGCTTAACTACCCACCTGCTTCTGTGAAGTATATAGGTTTTTTCTGTTTAATGATGCAGTCTTTAAAAACTTGACCTTTTAAGCCACCACAATAAAGGACTGAAGCAACCATAAATCATGGAGTGAGAACATCTCTTGAGATTCAGATGGAGCTTGCTGCTTGACTTTTTATTGTGGGGAAGAATAGATTTTTGCAATACAAATGAAAGCTTTCTTAGTTTACTTTTGTTGCTCCTAAAGACAGGACTGAAGAAACTCCAACAATAAGAATATGAGGAACATTAAATCCTTAGGATAATTGTTGCAAGCCATCTTTTAAACATTATTTCATCTAATTTTTACCTAGATACAGATATCAGTAAGAGTTGCTCATAAATCCACTAAATAGTATACACAACTGAAGCCATACTAATAGAAATGCTGCACTTTAAAGAAGATAAAATAGTTTCTTATGAATTATGTGTCGCCATTTCAGACAAATAAAAAATTAAAAAAAAATTAAAAAAGAAAACAACCTCTCATAATTCACTAATAACTCCAGGATTCCAAGGAACACAGAAATCTCTGTAGTAATAAAAAGTTAGGTGAAATATTTAACTTCATCCCAGAACCATGTATACAAAATACAGCCCTCCCAATTTATTAAGCCAAAATCAGACTTGTGAACAGCTTCAAAAAACTCCAGTGCAACCTCTAACCCTCTGGGGAAGCAGGAATGTGAAGAAGTGCTCCAGGCAACGACTAGGGGAAAAAGACTTTCAAGATGTGCCCAAGCATACAGTGCTCGCTGCACGCTTAACTAGGAACAGCGGCCTGAATAGCTGGAAAGTAATACAAATTACTGCAGTATGGACCTATGATAGCTTCATGACTTTCTCCTAACAAAAAAAAAGCACAACCAACTCCTATGGCATCATACTGGATCAGAAGTTCAGATTCTGTAAAAACAGACTTTTAGTAAATGCTTTTAAAACCTATAGAAATTTTTGTATAGTTTGGAGAAATATGTGGAAAGTGTTAGTCTTTAAAAATAAAAGGGAAAGGGCATTTTCCTGCAGTTTCAAGATCACTGCCACACTGAAAGCCCCAAAAGCAAATTCACTGATTTTCTTTTCATACTCGATAAGCAGAGCTGGAATAGCTGTGTAAGGTTTTCTGGTTGCAGTGTTACTTTACGGCCTTATTAATGCAATTTGCCACAGCGCTTTGCTGATGAAGATGCCAAGGTACAACACAGCCTTACTAATCAAATATATTTTTACCACGTAGTCATCACCAGAAGCAACAATTTTAGGGGTTTTCTCATTGCAACTTGGTACAGTCAGCCACAAGGGAAACCTAACACTTGACACTGTATCCGTGTCTTTTGCAGCCTTTAGGTGAGTCAGACACAGGCCATCATTTCAGATCTGCTCATAGTACTTATTTTCAGCATAACTGAACCTCAAAACCAGATCCATGAAATTATACTAATTAAGAAGTTTTTAATCCAAAACAGTAGCACAGATTGTTGTGAAACGGGTGATTAACTGAGAGCAAAAAAGTCACATTTTCCGAGTTATTCTGGCAGCACTCTGGGAGGACCCCACTCCAGCGCCGCAGTAAATTCACATTCACAGCATGCCCTTTAACATCTGATGAACACCAAGTGTAAGGCTGTGATTGTTGCTTGGTGGTTTTGCGACAGCAGAGATCCCAGCACACCAAGCACACACCTTGAGGACTGAGGCTAAGTCCTCACAAATTAATGAAACAAGAAAACATCCTAGCCCAATTATAACTTACACGACCTTTATGCACTGACAACTAAAAAGGACTCCATAAATTTTCTACTGCTATTAAGACTCTCTTTTGTGTCTCTTCATAATAAGCCAAGGTATGATCACCTTCCCCTTTTCTGCTGAGTAAGAAGAAATGAAGTAGAAGACGTAAAAGTTTATCTTCATGCCAGGGTAGAAACTCTGATAAAGAAGGATAAAGCTGTATGTTTGAAAGATATAAAAATGCTTAGAAAACGTGAATGTAATAAAGTTAAGGCACTGAACTATAATTCAGGAGATGGATTTAAAACCTTCCCCTGACACAAACCTCTAACACTGTAAGATAAAATTATTAAAGTATCCTTAATAAAACTCTCCTTTGAGCTGTTTCCTTGTTTCTGTGTTCAGCACAACCACAAACCTTCTACTGAACAAATTAATCTGTTAAGAGAATGTACTTCATGGATACAACAACATGGTCCATAGTACTGCAGTGAAGGTTTTCCCAGAAGAAAAGATACCAAGCCCAGAAGCAGCCACTGTACAAACCATACAGTTAAAGATGAAAAAACAAATGTGGCACCATAACAGGAAAGAACAAACACATAAAGACAAAATTCTCAACCCAAAATTAAAATTAATCAATATGTATTTATAGCCTGCAGGACAGAAGGCATTAAACAAATTTTTAACCAGAAGGTAGGTGTTTCAAAGTTACTTGGCTCAAAAGCAAGAAACACCTATAAGTGTTCCCATTATAGGGAAAAGATATACAGTATCTAACAATATACCATGAGCAAATCTCTCCTTGCTTACTTTACCTATGGCATCAGGTGATCCCATCACACTCTTCTCCTTGGAACCATGCTTTCCAACTCCTCTATGCCATAATAAACACGGGAGTAAATTCCTACTAGCTGTGCCACGGTCCTTCTCAGTGAGCTCACCCACACAACAGGAGCACCACTGCCCCCCAGGGAAGATCGTAAAACTTCAGTTTTCACACAGGAAAAACATGCAAACATACAAAGCGGAGATTTTTAATTATGGGTCCAGAGATGGGTTGTTTGGTTTTGTTGGGTTTTTTTCCTCAGTCATTCTGTTATGTGGTTTTCCCCAAGTATTGTAAAAGGATTCCCATATGAAAAAAAAAAAGATAAAAATCACAAGCTGTCTGGCATCCTTTTGAACTGCAAAATGCTTTTTATAGGTAGATGTGTCCAAATCCTGTCTTCAGCTGATGAGGGTGGTGCATACTATTTCCAGAACATGGAATTCTGCATTTTACAGCAGCCAAGCTGAGAGCTCCCTGATCCACCAGGATGCGTGGCAACTTCTGCATCTCAACCCAACAGTCAAAACAGAGAACATCAATGGCTTGTCAATGCTTTTTCACAGCAAGATCAGTGAACCATAGATGAGCCAAAATAAATTCTGTGAAAATTTTCACCATGTTCATTTTTGACAGGACATGCAGGAGTCCTAACTCACCACCTAGTTGTCTAAAATTGTTAAAGCTATCATTAAAGACCATTTACATGTGTGTATAAATATACACAAACACACACACCCATATATCTATTTACAGCCTTCTAAAGCTGTAGGGGTAATCTAACACTCAGAATTTCCAGATTTTATTTTACAGTCATATGTGTTCTTGCTTATAACACCACCTACTTTTTTTTATGGCAGATTATCCAAACAGCTACATTTACCTAAGGAAACAATCACTAACTAGGATAACACCTCACTTTGAGGTGAGCTTGAGTGAACCTACTATGCCTTCCAGTAGTATGAAAAAGGATGGGGTGGGATGAACATTTATTCTTCACACTACATGAAGGCTACGTTAAGAATATGTATTCACTGATGTTTTAGCCGTAGAACAATGCGAGCTACAACCTATCCCAAATTTCCACCAAAACCAGTACAATTTGTGGCATTAAACGATGTTGAACCACACTACAACACTCATCAAAATGCCTGGCAGTCTTCCTTATGTCCCTGTACACTCAGCCTCTCCTAGAAAAGACAGCTGTTCTGTATACACACACAAATGATCATACAAGATGAACCTGGGGTTTTTTGCTAGCTTCTTTTCTATTAACCCAGGAAACCTGCAGGTGCACTCTTTCCAACACTGATGCTCTGGCAGAGAGATTCTTATCAGCATCTGAAAGGAAGAATGACTAAACAGTAGTTTTCCTTTCTGTTGTAAGACATTTTATAGAAGATCAGCTTCAGTGCCACTCCCTAATGTATACGTTAAGCAGGTTCAACAGTTCTGAGTTTGTCTTTTTGGTTGGTTGGGTATTTTTAGATCAGGTCCTCATCCTGTGACATGTTAAATGCAGACAAAACACTGACCACACTGATGTGTTCCTCTCCAGCAGCCAGCAGAGCTCTGTAGGCATGAATTTCCTTAAGCACTCATCTCACTAATGAACTGTGGATATAAAATTATAGTCACATACACGACTATCCCTCTTTCACAAGGTGTATGATCAGGACAGATCTACAAGTTGGAGGCTAAACTAGCCAGGATATTTGACAGAGAGTTAAAAATGGGCACATATTTCACCATTTAGAGACATTTTTCTGAGCATATGGAAGTTGACAAGTGGTATTTAAGAGCATTATGGTTGGCAAGGTTTCAGATTTCTGTTACAAATTGGATCTTCCCTGTCTTTTCTCAAAAGAGCTCAAAAAAGTATTTTCAACACAGTTTTGCATACACGTGGAGAAAAGATTTTTGTGGACAAGTAGCACAACACAGAAAAGATGTTAGCAAATGTGGAGAACACTGAAAACATGTACATTTTCCAAAAGTTCTTTTACCGCCCTGAGCCCTAGAACTGAAAAATTACATGTACAGTGAAAACTCTAAAGTCCATTTGAAGTTCTCCCAATCCAACAAAGCTGACAATGACCCAGACCAAATAAAACTACACTTACTTAAATGGTCCCAAATGGTTTCATTGCTCTGCATCATAAAGGGTTTGGCCAAAGACCTCCTTTAAAACTGGTTTATTTAGAAGATCTTGGCAAAATCTAGCAACTTAATACTTTAGGAAAAGAGAACTACACATCTTGGAAGCTATTCGCTGCTGAGTACTACCTTTCTCGCACACTCCCGGTCGGACATCTGCTGGCAGCTGCAGAGGAGTGCTGCTGCCAGCCCCAGCTTCCCAAGCCCTTTGCCTGGGGCAATCAGCATGCGTGAAGCCATGTGCCATTATTTTACTCATATAGCAGCTGCATTGGCTAAGATGTTCTGGAGCAGTAGTATGCCACACTGTCACTAAGGAAGAGGGAAAGCAATGGTCACAGTGGGGAAGGAAAGGGACAGAAACTTATTAGTTAAAAAAAAAAGAGAGACAAAGAGAAAACAGGAACTTAGACAAGGGAGGATAAGGATGCAGCACGAGGGTGCAGTAGAATGAGGCAATTTCTGCACCTTAAGTAGGTGGAATTTGAGATATATTAGCCAAATGGATTCATAAAATCCTCATTTTTCTACTTCTCCACAAGGAAATGGGAAATCTACATCACAGAAAACCTAAAATAAAAGCCAACCCTCAGATCATGGTTTTGGATACACTTACACAGTAAATAAAGGTATGATTAAAGCCTATGCTATACTTCCACTATAATCTACCTATTAAAGATCCATATGAACAGTCTTCAGTGCACTAAAACCATGAGTAACCAGCCACGGTCAGAAACACACAAAATTCAGGTCAGAATTTGGCCCTTACCTAGTCCAGGCTCCTGCTCAAGGGGCTCCATAGCTTCACATGAAAAATCCTGCTGTTCACTGCTGCCAAACACACATGCTATATCAAAGCTCACAAGGGTTAACCCATGTTTCCTGCTGTCACACATGTAAGGCATAACAACAGTGCCCTGCACACATGTAGGTATGCAGAGGCTGCTTTTGTGCTCTGCAGAGTTTTCCCACCACAACAAAATGCTGCTCCATGGGTAGTGCCACACAACCTGGATATCGCCCTTCAGCACCTACACTCTCCCCTGCAGGACACCAAATACCACCCCAAATACCCCAAGACCAGCCAGCATCACTACACCACCTATAATCTTCACACACAGCTCTTTGTTGTTCTGCCTCTCACTTAAATAACCTGCTTCAAACAGCAGGAAAGAGAAGCTCTTTTCATAACTCTAACTTCAGTATTGACATTCTGCAAGAATATGACATTAAATACAACATTTTACCAACAGGACTCTGGGCTCAAAACACTGATCACTCAAGGCTCCAACAGACTTTTTTGAGTCTGTGAACTTCTCAACAGCAAATACATACCCAGATCCTGCAACTAACAGAGCAGCTCATAGACCCTGAAAAGAGCAGAGGAATCTGATGGTATTTCAACACATTTTCAGTAACATACGGACACTGCATTTAAACTAAAAGGATCATTAGCAAAACATCTCTAACTCAGTTTACAAGAAGGGAGAGTTTATGTACCCCCTGAAAAATTCCAGACTGCACGTCTCTGGATCAATGACTAGTGTTACTGCAGTCTCTGCTGTGGAAAAGCTAAACCCCAGCCAAATGCTCAGGGCCCATTTCCAACATATTTGCAGAGGCCCTGTAAGGAAAATCCTTCCATGAGGCCCCCAAATGACACTGTGGTGAAGCTGTTGCCCCAGCTCTCTATCACTCGTCCTCCTGCACCTCCATGCCCACAGAAAAAAACAAAATAGCAACCATTTGCAGTCCCACTGATACAGAGGTGGACCACCTCTGGAGTGAATAAGTATCAGAAATGCAAGGAAGTTCATTTAAAAAGGGAGGGACAATAAGAATCAACAATGCTTTGCTAAATGCAACACCCTACAACCAAATTCCCACTCCCACATACTCCAGGGCTGATGTTGGCTGATTCCTTTGTGCTTGGAGGCAATGTCTATTCCCAGCCAGGTGTCCAAGCAAGACACACAGTTGAGTGTGCTTGCTCCACACCTAACACAATAAACCCTCCCAAACCCAAGGGCTGGCTCATCAAAGATACACATGCATGTGCACACACACAGAGAAATTAATACCCCATTTTGGCATTTTCAGAGCCAAAGCTGCCTGCTGGGCCAGATCCAAACCCCAGCCTGTGAGCTCGTAATGCCCACTGTAACTTATCTCAAGGAATTGGAAATATCTTTGGCTCACCCTCTTCCACATCTAGTCTCTGACACTTTTCTCAAAGACACATTAAGCATATGAACATCTTCTGCTAATTGATAAGCTTTGCACTGACATATGAGGCGACCCCAGTTTTGAGACAGCAAACAGAAAACAGCTCTGCTCTCTTTCATACACTCATCATAAAGCAACTGTGCCATCACCACAGTTGAAGTACTCCTAAAAGCCAGAACATGTGGGGAGAAAGGACAAATAGATATGAAAACCGGCAAGCAAACCTCAGCAGGAGAGGTGGTCTTTAAACAAGCAAAAACCACAGAATAGCAACAAAAACAATCAAGCAAATGAAGTGTCACACTGAGAAATAATGAGTCACATTCCCATACAAAGGCACAGTTCTTTGCTTTTGCGTGACAACATTGTAAGTGTATCTTTTTCCTTTTTGCCAGCCAGAGGCATAAAACCACTCACAGACAGACTTAAGGTCTTTAAAATGTAAACATCTACAACAAAAATACACACTTTGGAAACAGGAACACTTCAGACAGTTCCGGTTACACTTAAAAGCAAATCCAAGGTTTTAAATTGAATAATAACTTATCTAACTGTTTAAATATCAACCCACTAACCTCGTCTACCACATTAACATGGACATTCACAGATTTTAAGAGGTTCTCATCATTTTAAGTAGTACAAATACCTAATATAATAATTTTTTTCCCTGTTCAGGTTCTCCATCTGTTCTCATTTATATCTTGACCTTAATTCCTACAAATCTCCAACACCACCTAACACATACCAATCAGACTGGGAATCCTCTCCAGGAAACACTGATGACCAAATACACACCATTCTCAAATGCTCCCTAGAAATTTCATATAAAGGACAGTAAAGTCATCCTGCAGAAAATCAATTTCAGAATAAGGTGACATACAACATTTCTGGCAACAGTCTGGCTTAGTGCTCTTTGCCCATTTGTCTAAGTGTAAAACACAATTACCTTTCTCCATTTCACACAGCTTGCATAAACCTGTTGAACAAACTTCATCAGGTCCTTTAACATTTAAAAGCACTAGAGTTTCCATATTCTGCTTACAAAACACAACTTGGGTTATTTTGTCCTGCTGAGTAAGTAAATAGTGGTTGCTTTGCATTACACAAGGATTTCAAATGCCAAAAACTGCAAGTGCACCATCATATAAAACTCTTCTCAGTTCCTAGCTGCCACACTGTTTGCAGTCTCTTTGTCAGTGCAGATGAGCTGACTGAACCATTTACAGGCAAGAGGGCAAAAACAAGCAGAAAAAATTATTGATTTTATCAGAGAAGAACTTTGTTCATTACTGGATACAGGTAATAAAGCCTGATATCCAAGTTCCCAATACCTTTATCCTCAATTATTGATTCAGAACAAAACTTGAGGGTTTCCTTATCCAAGCAATGAATATATAGCTTTTAGAACTTTTTCCAAAGGGCTTTTCTTAACAAGCATAAGTAATTCATCATGTGTCTTTAAACTGCTTTCACTCCATTTAGTATTCCCTAAAGTAAATTGCAGAATAAATGCTTCCAGTTGTTCACCTCTAAAACAAAGCTGATGCAACTGTTTAGCCAACGTAGTAACATCACTGACTAATATCAGAAGATGCATACAGACCCTGCAGAATTTCAGTTCTTCATGTTTACCATGCATTCACTAATCTCTTTGTAACTACAACCTGGTTTTCACTTGCAGCAAAATAAACATATATGAAAACAGGGACAACCTGAGATGAACACAAAATCATCAGTAAAAATTTATAGAAGGTATTTTTAGTGCTCCTTCTTCACATACAACTCACACAACTATTCAGTAGTACATAGTGTTTTAGGGCTGTAACTGATGCCGGGGCAGTAACAGATTTGATGAAATGAAAGGAAAAGGCTGCCAGAACAGTGGTAAGAAACTGCCAACCCATAGGCTTTGTAAGCCTAAGTGTCACTGTTGGAAGGGGAAAGCTGGATTTTAGAAATGCCAAGAATTTCAACAGTCTAAAGCACAGTGATGAAAGAGGAATTGTGTCAGGCACCCAGAGTGCCAGGGAGAAGGCAGAGAAGACAGAAGTAGGAAGAAATAACAAGCTGATAAGGAGGAGTTCCTATGAATTATGCTGTCCTTTAAAGCTGATTGCTCTTAATCTGGCCAGAAGGTTCAGAGACAGAAATTGTGCTGGTTTTGTATTGCCTCTGTCTACAATACCAAAGAAAGTTAATTAATCACCGAATCTTTAATCAATATTTTTTGCAAAAAGTAAAAAATAATAGTAAAAATTCAAAATCCATACACACACACACAGAGTATTTCACCTGTGCCTGTCCACCTTGTTTACTGCAAAAGACAACATGCAGCCCAGAGACTTACTTCATCCCACATCTATTTTATCCCCTTCCATCAAGCTGAGTAACCACCCTATGCTGATATTTAAATAATGCATCCACGGAGGAACAGCATGAGCTCCAGTGAAGGACAACAGCTGTCAATAACTGCTGACCCAGAATAGTAGTGAATGTCTTCACAAAAAGGCTCTGATTTGCTTCTGAATGCAGCCTCACCTGAGCATTAAGAGTTCTTTGTAAGAAACCAAATTCCCCTAACATCCAAAAATAAAATGCACTATTCATTCTTAGACTTTCCCTCAAATATTTGAATAACACTTTTCGGTTTTACACCTCCCTGTGATAACTCTGAGGAGGCAGACAAATACACTGTAGGACCCAGCCTGTATTGGGGAGACAAGAACTTGGGTCTGCGGGACCACAGAGAGATGGATCAGGCTGAAGTCACTTCCCCAACCTCCAGCTCTCTGAATAAAATCCCAGTGCTTATTCTGAATGCCTTGAAACCAAGCTAAGGGACATGAGCACTTTCCTGACAACAAAAGACAAGACTTTACAATCTGCAGCTTGGAAGAACCTACCTGGCTCTCTGCTGTTTCAGCCAAACCATTACTAGTATTAACTATGCTGGTTTAAATCTGTTTGCTGCTTTAAGTCTCCACACCACTCCAGACTTCACTGCAAGAATGTGCTTCTAAAGTATGCCACGGCTACAAGCGAAAGCAATCACAGCCTTACCTGATGCCACATCAAATCAGCAGGGAGGTCAGACATCTCTCACTCCTAACAGCATTTTTTCCTAATATAGTATCACATAGACAATATGGAGCCATCCTACTAGAGCTTTATCACTGAAATTCAGTTTTATTTTGAGACACCTTGCTCTGCTTTTTAATGTCAAAGAGTAACAGTTTACAATCACAAGTACTAGCTCTAGCACAGAAAGGCTAAACACTCTAGAAGACATCACTTCTTCAAGCAGTTAAAGCAAGCAGAATGTTGGGACTGAAATAAATTAAAACTGACAACATGGGGTAGTTCTGTAGACCTCTTCAGCTCTGAGGAATTCCTGCATTTCTAAGGACACAAGCACAGTATGTCTTTTCCTCTATTTTCCCAAGTGAACTACATTGCCATCAGCAAAACATCCACAGTGACTGTAAAAATCTGTAAAACCACAAAATGAATCCTTCGTATTTACATACTCAGAGGCATGGCCAGGCGCACATTTAGCTGTTCTTCTCACTTCCTCTATTACACTTGGAGAAACCTGATGAATTGAATCCATATGCTATTTCCCAGACACTTGCTCAGCCCAAACAAGTCTGTGCAGCAGGATACCCAGGTGACTTCTAAGCAGAGATGACAATATCTCCTCGCACATCCTGTATATGGTCCTCACCAGCTGCTTCTCCACACTAAAAGTGCTCTTATTTTTGTATCCATCTATGTTACCACAGATATCAACAGGACCTCATGAAGTATTGCACAAACTACTCTACAGGTGTGGTCCTCTACATTCAGAAATCTCAATCTCATTAGTGGTCTTCCCAGAGTTGTGGGACTGTATTAACACTAATTGTCATATGATCCCAAAATTACTATTCTAACCTGAAATGTAACATAGGTAACAACCACATGGACTCTCTCTGTTCATCCTCTTCAAGTCATCCGTCAAGGAAGACTCTGTATCTTGTCCTGCGTTCTAATGGACGAGGTGGTTCAGGATGTAGTACCACAAGACAGGCAATGACAATTGAGCTGATGGTAGCTGATGTATGCTAAGAACTGCCTTTATTGACAAAAATATACCACCACAGAATGGCAGCATAATGTCTAATAAAACATATAAAGCACAGTAAGTTTGCAGATGGACATCAGGTCAGCCTGAGATTAGAGACAAGAAAAAGACTGCAAGCATTTTCAAGCTGTAATCCAGATATCTATCCTTGATTTTACAAAACACATCATCAGGCAGTATTTCATAGCCATGAGTATCAGAATTTTGTGACTTTCACATTCCAGCTGAAATGCTAATGATTGCTGTTTTTCCGAGATCTGCTGAAGTCTCGCCAGAAGGTAAGAGGCAAGCTAACAAGCTCCACAGCATAAGAACATAACTTCATCACATGAGCACTGCAAACAAATGTCTATGGACTCTAGTTCCTACTTCACCCTTCCCTAGTACCCTTAGTGTCTTTCTCCTTTGAATCACTCAAGCGATGTGGTTTCAAGCTCTAAAAGTCAGCCATGAGTGATAGGTTCATAAAGCATCACTCAACCAGAAGTGCACCATGACAGTTTCTGCAAGACAACCTCCACCCTGTTTTGTAGACATCATCTCGTTTATACTCTCAGACGACTGTATCAGACTACAGTCAAAATCTGGCCCTACGCTGAACAAACAAAAAGCTACATAAGATAATAATCCTAAAATGCCACCAGTACCCCAGGGAGTCACTCTTTAAATATTTTTATTGAGAAGTTAGGGGGCAGCAGAAGCAGCAGACAGGAACGCAATTTACCCATATATTGTCACAAAACTCCCTGCTGAAAATGATAGATGTTGATGGGTTGCTTTATTTTGAAATGCTCTGTCTTAAACAGAAACTAATAAAAATAAAGGCTATTAATTCTCTATCAGAATTGAAATGCAATCTCATTACTAACTTTCAGACTTCAAAAGCCATGCCATAAAAATTTCTAACAGCACCTGGTATAGAGACTCAATTCAGAGATTTCACGCAAGTGTGGACTTTTTTCAGTAACAGCAACTTCAGCATTCGCAGGATAAACTTTGCTTCAAAACTGGATTGTGTTAAGGTTATACAGTCCATTTTGGTTTTACTAAATAATTGCACATAACATGCTGGCACTGACAGTCAAAGAGCTGCATTGCTTCTTGGGTTGTTAACCAATTTGGTATAATCAATCACCTCTCAAGTATTTTGACCCAACAGATGGCCAGTGAAACCAGGGCAACACTCCCAAAACTGCTAAAAACCATAATAATCTAAACACGAATTTCAGGCATCTCTTACGAATACAGTCTTCTCTCATTCACGCAGAAGTTGTGGATGGATTAATGGATTTAGTTCAACCTCTTTAACAAATGAGGAAACATGATAAAATGTTTTCCAGGGAAATAAAATTAAGCTCAGAAAAACTCTCAAAGAAACTCTTGTTACATGTTTCACATTATTGTTAGCAACTTTCAGTATATGAAAACATGAATAATTCTTTTTTAAAACTGCTTGCCATGTAGGTAATTTGGGGGAGTTGTGTAAAGATTACAGAAATAAAACATAACTGGAAAGATTATAATTTAAAATTCAGGTTGAGACTTCGATTAATTAAATAGAATTCTGCACAAAAAAATCCAGAAGGTCCCATTTCTTTTAGCAAATACAGCAGATGTATGCATTCTGTGGAAACTAGACACAAGAGCAGCACATTTTTTTGGGGTTTATCTGTGAGCACCTTTTGAATTCTGTGACAGTTAATTCTACTTCTGAAACAGGTGCTATGTTTCTTCTTGCCCATTTAACTGTCTGTGCACTTGGCACCTCTCTTGGAATCCGAACCTGCTTTTATTACAACAGATCAATCTGAATAAACTTTTAAAACTCTTTAGTAATATACATCCAACACAAATAAACAAAAGAGAACCCATGGGTTTCAACTAACTGCAATTTAATCTCTTCATCTATGACGTCAAAAGAAATCATTATCTTTAAAAACATTACTAACATAGTTCACCTTATGTAAAATGCTTTCAAATAGGTTTCTACCACAGGATAAACTTTTTCTTAGAACCAACTGCATAAATTTCAACCATTTCTTAGTTAAATAAAACTCACTAGCAGCCACCTGATCTCATTCTTTTGATGAACAATTCAGGAACATGTGGCTCCATTTTACCAAGATGACAACTAAGAACCTTCGTTCTGACTTCACTAAATCTCTCACATGCATCACTGCAGTTTTTACCAAACATTTTAACGTGCCCACATAAGGGGGGCATAAAGACAGCTTTTGCAAGAATCCAGATTTATGTGACTTTCTCCACAATTTCACTGTATGCTGTGAAACTACTGTATGTTGTGCCTTATTCATTCATCTATGGCTGTGCAAGGGCTTTTTTCTGTAAGTAAGAGCATATAAGTATCCACAAGAGTTCCTGATTTCTAAAGTCTGTGAGAGGCTTTAAGGGCTAAATCCTGCCCTCTAGAGTACCTGCGGATGGTGGTGCCCTGGGAACCTTCCGCACTCTCCCAACAGCCATTTCCAAACTGGGCAGAAAACAGCTGGGAGAGACAGGACAGTTCACTGCCCACCAGAGACATCTTGTATTTGCCTTGCTCCATGTTCAGACTCACTACTCGGTCACACACCTTTGGGGTGGGTAACACTCACTAAAATTGGGGTAAGAGGATTAGCAGACATAATGACAGATGTGAGAGCATCCTCCCCTGAATAGCACCACTCAGTGTGCCCAGCCAACACAGGTGTCTGTCCGTCATTTCATCAATTTACCCTGCTGGACCACACACAAAACAGTATTTCTATGACAAAATAAGCAGAAGATGCAAAGAAAGCACATGCTCAACTTTTTTTTTTTACACAGGGGCTCTCTGCTACCTCATTCCCTAAACCAGCTACATCTGAGAGCCAAGAGGAATTTCTGTGTTGACCATGTTGTAGAGAATTAGTATTTGGCAAACCAGTTAAGGTCTGTGCAACAGATCAAAACTAATGTAAAAATAGTCTGTTTTCAGGCACATCTGTGGAACACCAAAATAGGATAAATCTTCCAAGTCCTAAGTAACTTAAGCACTTATTTTAAAAAAGAAAAATAGGCACCAGGTACTGAACCTTCACAATAAAACACTTCCTGACATTTGCTCAAAGTTGTCTTTCTCAGGATCACAGGAAGTTTTCTTCCATTCACATGAACAGCAATCAGATTTCTATCTTCTTGACTAAGGTATATGCTCTAAAAGTCTGTATATACTTCAGTACTGCCTTTTCAAAACTTTTACAGCATAAGCATTTAAATGTTGTGTATGATAAAAGTAAAAATCACAACATTAACAACCACTTATGAAAGAGACATTCTTAAGAAGGAATTTTCCTGGACCAGTATTAACCTATTTTACATTTTCTTCAGATACTTGTAGACGAGTAGCCAGGTACTAAGCAGGAAGAAGACATTTTGGACATCTGCAGGCTTGATAAAAACTCTCACTGCTGAATCGTTTCCAAGTGACAGACTACGTAGCCTTGTCACCTCATTAAAGAGCGGACAAGAAAAGCTTGGGATTCCTTGGATGCCTTGGTTTATGCTCACCGTGAAATAAAGCTGCCTCAGAAATTATGGATATATATATGCCAACCAGTCCTCAGTGAGGCAAACTGTGTAGGGAACCAGCTGTGCTATGAGACATTCATTAAAATGTATGGATAAATGTTCCCTTTCCATTTCCCTTGCTTTTCCCCTTGACTGGTACTGTAACCTCTTTGAGGCAAACACCTCTGGACAGTTTCTAAAAATCTTTCCAAGAAGACTGTTCTCTGTACGTTTTCCAGGGCAAAAATCAGAAGGTGCTGATCAACAACAACCATGACGACAAAAAGGCAGACATGGGTTTTTTTGTTTTGCTTTAAACAGCAAACTCTAAGAAAGCAACTTCTGTTCCTTGTTTGTCCGAAACATACCTCTTCAAGGGAAAAAAAATAACAGAAGTCCCCAGGGTGTGTCCAAAGGGGCACTTCTCTGAAGTCACTGTACAACACACATCAGATGTGGCAATACTGACCATGTAAAACGTATTGTCCTAGTTTATAGCTGTGTGAATCATATATGATTCCAAACCTCCAGCACACAGGATGCCAACCTCCATTCCCAATTTCACTAACAACACAATTACAAATAAACCAAGGTGAATGGGGTGAGAGTAAAATAGTCAAAACTCTCGATGCCATGACATAAAAAAGACCATTCAATTCGACCAAGACATCCCCTACTACTAGAGACAGAAGGGAGCAGAGTAAGAAAGAACATGGATGGTGGAGGTCTGTTTACAGAATTAGACTTTGGTCTAAAACGTAAGCAGGTAGTCATTTGCCTTCTAAAATAACAACTTTCTGAAAAGTAAAAATGAGGATGTGATAATCAAATGCTGCTTTATATAATTAATTCATAAGAATAGCAGCTACCAAAAGAATCACTCCTAACTGTCCTTTAATTAGATATCTAAACCAAAATCCCTGCAGTCATTATATTTCTTTTCCCACAACCATCTTACAAAACTTTTTACTTAATTAAGAACACCATGAGTAATTTGAGGTGTGTATTTCCTTTGTTAATTTCTTTTTTAAAGTCCTCTCACATAGTTGCAGATTTATTGCCATCTGCCATGCCAACGTGACCTGCCAGGCATACCACAAGATTTCACAGGGACTTCCACAGAGCAGCACTCACCAGGTCAGGGTTCAGCATCGTCAGATTTGTATTGAATGACCTATTTACAACAAAGATGCAAAGGATGTGAATCGTGTAATACTGTAACAACGTGCCTTACTGATGATTCAAGCACTGATTTCTCTACTTCTCAGAAGTAAGAGTTCTTCCACGAAAAAAAACAACAAACAAAAAACCCACAAAAACAAACAACCCCCCCCCCCAAAAAAAAGAAAACAACAAGAAAAAACAAACAACAAACCAAGAGCTGTCTGATAATGGGAAAAGGAAAGCATGACAGCAGGGGATAAGGGAGAAGCTCAGGCACAGTAGCACTCCTAGGCATACTTGTCACAAGTGAATCCCACCAGCCCACCAGCCCTATCAACCTTACAAACTGCTCTTTTTAAACAGGGATTTTCTGGGGATGACCAGACAGGGCTAACCTGACGGGTATCCAAGGAGCTCCCCAGCAGCAGACTCTGCAGCACAGAACAGAGGCTGAATCACTTATTTATAGCTTGGGTTTTCTTTACCTGTTGCAACAATCCACTAAAGATGAAAAAGGGCAGGATAAAGAGAGGGGCTTTAGAAAGACAAGTGCCAAAGGAAAGAGAGAAGAATTCTAGTGATCAGATAATACTGAGAAGGCAGAGAAGAGAAAGTACAGAGGCAATATGGAGAGCTGGAAAGAAATTGCAGCAAAAATAAAGCCGTAGAGCAAACCAGAGAAACTTGAAAGGGAAAGAGTGAGGCAGTACCACCAACACCAGAAAGATTTTAAACCATAATTCCCTACTGGGAATTATGAGAAATCAGTTTAAAAAATTCTAGCACTGATAAGGCTTAACAGGAAAAAAAAAAAACATATTAGATGGACTCCAGAACATAAAACTAGTCCCAGTTTTCCTGACAGTATAATAATAAAAAAATGTTAGAAGGTGGAAAATGACTGTGGAGGAGCTCTGTAATGAAGAAAGACAACAACAATGAACCACTCAAGGTGGCTTGGCCCAGTCAGGTGAGTGCAGAACAACATGCACCACAACTAGCATTTTTCACCGCAAAATGCAGAGTGCAGAATGAGGCAAGAACCTGATATCCCTGGCAATGTCCAGAGTCAGCATCAGACTTGTATGTCCCCAGTCCCTTTGGAGAAAATTTCCAGCATATTTTCATAGCTACTTCTAGGAGCAAGGTGACAAATTTGCTGAACTAGTGAGAGTTATTTCCTGTAAGAATTCCCACATTTCCAAATACAAAAGGTGAAATCACGCTGAATATATTACTGCACACTTTCCAGCACAGACGTGATCCTGCACAGTAACTGACTGGTATGTGTAAAAACTAAACAACTTACCTGTATAGTAAATTAACACTTTGCTTTAGGCATCAACATTTGTAAAGTCCACATGCAACAATATACTGCATTGTACTGGCAATGTATTTTGTTACTACTTGCACAACATCAACTATGCTTCTCTTTAAACCAGTACGTGAGAGAGAAACGCAAATATATAGGACCAAGTCTGAAAGCTTTCTGTAACTTTTCCTAAGAATACTCATTGGCCCAAAAAAGGATGCTAACTTCCACAAAATATACTGTTCCACATGTATCTTCAGCCTATCGCAGCTACAATATTTCTACCAAAGAGTCACAAAATAAAACAGCCTCAGAATGAAGCCCAACTTGGCAATACTGTTACTTGGGAACAATCTGTTACAGTATTTCTGTGGAATCCTTGGGAAAAGCTTCTTTGTAGATGGTGAGTGTCCAAAGCAGAAAGTAATATTTAAGAACCTTTAATCTGTCTTCTCACTTCCTTCTCATGCTCTGACTTCAGTCCCATCTGTGCATCTATTACTCAGAGCAAAACAAAAAAATTACAGTAAGACATTTCACCTGTTCTTTAGGTCGAGTGCCTGCAGGCAGGCCACTGCCTGGTCGAGGTGCACACATTGTACAACAAAAAGTTTGCTCAAACCAGGACTTCCATTGGGACTATCTATCTGAAAGACAGCGATACAGCAACTCCTTGTACCAGTTTTGAAGGAAACAGCTAATAAACACTTCAAAAACTTGCTGCTACATCCACAAAAACTCCATGCTGAGTACTCTCAAAATATTCTGAGGCCTGCAAAAAGGAATTTTGCTCTTGGGAGAAGGAAGAACCTGCGTCTGTAGGAGCAACCAACCCCATGCTTCCTGAGAGAGCGCCTGTGGCAGAGCGGGCACTGCATAGGCCATCTTGGGTCACGGACCCTTGGACCACACTAACCACTCAACCCATGGGATGTGTTCCTAGCTCAGAGCCACTTCCTCACTCAAAAGATCAGGTATTAGGGGACAAACTGCTTCTGCTGGAACCTCTAGGGTTTATTTTATCTGTATTTTGTCTGCTATTAACTACGTTTAAAAAAACAAAACAAAACAAAAAACCCAACACATGATGCAGTGTTTAAAGCCCAAAAGGTGTTTCGACAGTACTCTGTTATAAATCCTGCTTCCTTTAACAAATTTACACCTCTATTCCTAAAAGTACTTGTATGTTAAGAGTACTCCTATTCACGAGAACCTACCCACGCTGGGAATAAACTTCTACCTTTATGCCATTAACGTCCTTATCAGAGACGAATAAAGCAGTCGAGTGCCATTACACACATTTAAGAGCCGTGCAAACCAATTTAGACACTTTCAAGCACCTGAGCAAACCTCTGCGTGTTTGATAAGCTCTATACCGCGGCAGGTTGAATGAGTTTGCACAGAGACATCCACCCGGTGCCGATGTGGTGGTACTTGACCATGGGAAGCCCGGCATGATCTGGAACCACCACCGTTGACACACGCCTGTATGTACATACGCACAAACCGCATGCCCTCGCATAGGCACTTTTATTTATATATGAGCAGACGCGTGTTTACGCACGCTTTCTAAAGCAAAGCTCGGTGCCGATGCGTCAGCAGGGCGAGACGGCCCGGCGGGACACTCACTGTGAGGGTCGCTCTTCTCCCGCACGCCGTCCACCCGGCCGTCGGGATTGATGCGCAGGAAGAAGCCGCCGTTCTTGCAGTAAAGCCGCTTGGGGTCCTTGAAGTGCCCGGGGGGAAAAGCGCCGCTGCCCCCGTCGTCGGGCAGCGCCGGCAGGGTGGTGATGCTCCCCGTCGCCGCCATGCGCCGGGCCCCGGCGGTGCCCCGCCGCCCAGGACCCCCGCCGCCTCCCGCCGCCAGCCCCGGGCGGCCTCGCCCCCTGCCGCTGCTGTCCAGCCTCGCCTCTCCGCCGCCCGCCCCGAGCCCTGCTCGGCGCGGCCGAGGGTCCCGTCCCGTCCGGTCAGCTGGAACTGCGCAACGGCGCTGCCGGCAGGCGGGAGGGAGGGAAAGTGAAGAAGGCGGGCGGGCAGAGCTGACCACGCCAGGGACAAGCTCCCCGGCGGCACAGAACTGTCCCCGCAGCCGCCCCGCCCCCGGCCGCCCTCCCCCCCACGCCGGGGGCCGCTCCCTGCCTGTGGCGGGTCAGCGGGCGCGGAGCGGCCCGAAGGGAAGAGCGAGGCCGACTGCAACCGGGGTATGAGTGAGGAGCCCTGTGTGCGCCGGGCGGCAGCGGGTCCTGGCGCCGGACCGAGCTGTCCCGGGAGCGGAGCGGGGCAGGGAAACCCCAGCAGGAATCGCGGAGCTTCATTCCAGGAGAGCGCATAGGCTCCCGCCGCCGAACACTCCGGCAGCGCTGTAGACGTGTTGCGACAAAAGTACCAGATTCAAGACCAGACATCTTCTCCTCGGGCTTATAAATAACACAACCGGAGAGTGAGTTTAACCAGAAATTACGTGGCCTTTGTATCGTATTAAATCGTTTAAATCACAGCATAACGAAATGTGTGTTGACCTGTTAAAGTCCACGTGCCCACTGTTTAATTTCTCTGCATTTACTGGAGAGAAACTAGTTCTGCTTCCGTTCAACAGCAGCAAACGGATCGACTGGTATCTATAAAGAGCAACACGTGGAAATCCTGACACCACCCTTCTAACAACAGTACTAGTATTTCTAAACCAAATGCATACGTCGTTTATAAAGCATATTGACCCATCAAAGTCATTTTGTGTCTAAGGCTGACAAAACGGCAGGAGAAGATTTGTTTTTAAATGCCTACTTTGTGCCCCATCTCCTGCCTAGCAGGGGGCTGATCTCACCTGGATCTTGGGGACCAGCTCGACTTCGAAGGCAGTACAAGTGGCCTTGGATAATCTCAACTGGGACAGGTAACGATAGTCTTTTCACTTCACAATGCTGACACACAGCAACTCGCAGACAGAAACAAACACCAAAGCCAAACACAGTCTGGAATTTGCAATTTGTAATACTGTTTCTGCTAAATTTTGTTACCTGTCAATTTCCCTTCCCAGCTCTGATCCCTTGCAAGTCATAAATTGTAATTTTTAGCAGAATCGGTTACACTGCTTCCCACACCCTCACTCCAGAGGCTTAATCATGATGACGGGAGCAGGCAGAGCACACCCCAGCCTAGCCCAGGGCAGGCGCAGGTTCACCCCCATCAGTCTCCTCGCAGCACCATGGGCATGGCCTGCCCTCTTTCCCCATGCATGGGGATTTCAGCTCCATTGTTGAGGAGCATGTCTCCCCTCTCCTTACCTTCTCCAGCTTCTTGCCACTCATCCATTTACAGCACTTTCTGCTATTTCTTCTGGAAACCCCACCATGACCACTGAGAGTTTTGGACAGTCACAGCCAACAGTGAAGACCCTCCTTGTTTCATCTTGCTCTTCTTCTGCAACAGAAGCTGCATTCAGGGCATTTTGTGTCTACCCACCATAGAACCTTCCACAGTACTTGCCTCTTTCTTGGAAGACAGATGAAAGGAAGATGAAGGTAAAACGAGGTAGATGAATGGAGGGGGTGAAAATGCCATTCTTAAACCTGTAAGAAGTTGTTTATTTTTTAAACAGCAACAACAATCTTTTTATAACAATTAAACATTCATAGTTTCACTCAACCATTTCTGTGACTCTGTCTTCCCCTGCAAGCACAGCAGACTGCTCACAGCCCTCATATATCAAACCCTGAGCACTGTCCTGGGAAATCATGTTTCAGCATCTCATAGGTCAGCGCTCCAACTTCCGGAAAGAGGAACATGGCTGGCAGGGCAGGAATGAGCCCCTGTACCCCTGTTACAATGAGCACAGCCTTGGCCAGCTGGAAGCCCTGTCACTGAGCTGCCTGCAGCTTGGACAAGAGGTTTTACAGGGCAGCACCATGATACTCCCAAGTATTCTGAGCCCTGGTCCCCCCAGTGGGGCCCAGTGCAATGGTGGCAGGATGGGTAAGATAATTAGCTCAAACTCCTTATCAAATGAGCCTTGTGCAAGTGGCTAAGTAAAATTATGGGACTTGAGAGCTCTTTAGAAACTTGACATTGAAGCTTGTATGTGTGAGGCCTAGAAATAAAACAACAGAGCTAGAATAGAAGGTCATATTCCCTAAGCTATCTGCACTTGCTTCAAGATCTGCCAATTTTATTTTTTTAAAAATACATTTTCCTTTCTCTTCTTCAAATAGAAAACGGATGAGTTTTTGTTTTCTCCATTCTACTTTTCTCTGCACTCCAGCTTCTTAATATGGTCATTAATATTCCTCTTAACATGGACTGAAGCAATTTTGGCAGTTGCATTTTCCTTTCTTGTGTCCCTGACCACATTATCCCTACCACCACCCCTGCTCAACTCTGATCTTGCACACGATTACACCCATACAGCTACTTCCCCTCCACCCAAACCGTTAATTATCCCTGCTTCCAACCCCCTTCCAAGCCTTCTCCTGGCCTGTATAAAGCATATTCCACGTTAAAATACCTTAAAACCAACCTTCTTGCTACTTCAAAAATAAATCTTACAGACCTCTTCTCTAACCTGTTTCATTAACCTAAATTATCTACCTTTTTGTGTTTGTCTTGCATTTTTTTGTAACTAGCTAGAATTTTTAATGAGTCATAGAATATCTTGGGTTGGAAGGGACACATAAGGATTATTAGGTCCAACTCCCTGCTCCTCACGGGAATAGCTCACCTCTTAGAGAGAAAAACCTGTTTTATCCACTGATGCTCTCATAGTTTGGGGTCATACTGAACACAGGGTACTTCATAAATAAGGCAGGCCCTCCATTCTGATGGTAGATAACTATGAACTATCTGTATGTCCAAACATCCCTTTCATTCCATGTATAATTCTGACCTTTCTAAAGACACTCAGTAGCATTGTACTCAGAACATTTGGAAAACAAAACAAAACAAAATACAACCAAACCTAAATTGTATAATTAGTCTGGTTACAGAAAAACCTTGAACATGCAAGACTAATTTTTGAGATATTTCAAATTACGAGTAACAAACTCCATCAGCTCCATCAGTTTTCAATTTTTAATCCAAAGTGCAAGAATCCAGCCTACAACACTCCCTGACTTTTCAGCAGTTACTATTACAAATCTTGCCATACAGTAATCCCCCCAAAAAGTCAATCTGCTTTCATGAAAGCTGTTTTTAGAGATGTTTCTGCTATATGTCCTTGACAGTTTGCTAGCACTACATCTCCATGCTGTGTTTGGTCACACAGCTATCAGGAAGATGATGTTTGAAAAGCTAAATTAATCTGAAGACCTGATTTAATGTAAAAACAAACAAACAAACAAAAAAGCCCTTACTTGAAATGTAATTTAAATTACAGGAAAGCACACCTCTGCGGCTCATCCTTCTTCCCACCATTAAGACACATAAGCAGTTGGTTTGTCTCATTATGGCAGCAGGAAATGCTTCCAACTATTAGAAATGTAACATCAACCCAGGCCTCCAGTCCATCACAGTACTTCTTGATTCTCTGGGCTTCTTGGCTTCCCAGTCCCTCTCTTTGGTGCATATCCAACTAACGATTAGCCAAAGAGAGATGGATAAGCTGTTTCTCTTCAAGATTTTCTGTGTTGTCTAGTGCTCAACTAGCAGTGGAAAAAATGTTCCTCTCACTTCACCAGCATATATCAATACTGAATGCCTCTCACCAAATTCTCAAGACATTCACTTGTCAAAGGAAATGTCCTCCATAGACTTCGGCACTCATAGCCAAATCTTCTGTAAGCATTTTTTACTTCAGTGCTGTGCTAGCAGTCAGGCCCCTGCTTATAGGAACGCAGGAGCAGCCAGGCAGCCAGTAACACCCCACTGGGGAGCTCCAGGTCAGAGCTGGGAATAGCCTTCATGTCATTTGGTCTGGTGCAGTGCCTCATTCAGGGTAAGCCTCATGCTCTCCAAATCAATATATATCAACATGACACCACACACTCTCTCCTGAATCTCAAGAAAGCAGTGGGAAGAAACCTTATACTCAGCCAAGATTTAGGTAGGCTTCTCTGGTAGTGGGTTGCAGTTCTAGTTCAGTCTTACTTTCTTAATCCTGTGCATTAGGGAAGGCTACTTCTCCACCCAATAACCCTGCAGGAAGAGAGGCTTGTAAAGTGAGAGAAAGGCAATCTTGTGAAAAACAGAGTTGTACTGGGATTGCAAAGGGGAAAGAGCATTCTCTCTCTCTCTTTTTCTTCTAGCTTTTTGGATGTTATAATTTTCTGTTCTACATGTCTCCCCCAGCTTAGAAAAATAAATCACAAAATACACATGATGTGGATTGCCCTTGAATAAATCCACCTCAGTGTTCCCTTCAAGAGGAGAACAACCTGGATGTGAGAGAATGGCTCTTGTGCAGGAAGTCCAGGCAGCTATCTGGATGGATGAAATATGGTAAGTATCTTAACCTTTCAGTGAAGTATTAGCTATGAGATCACATGTTTTGGAATACTGCTTAACTTTAGAAACATTTATTTCCTTCAAAGTATGAGCATGAATTTAAGAATTCAGTAGCCATTTATGACCCCAGAATTCTTAGTTCTTTCACCATCAACCCTCTTTCATTAGGTATTTATATCCTGAGTTGATATTCATAAGCTCACTCAGGAACTTAAATGCATGCTTCAGTTGCTTTGTATAATGGAAACACACAGCCACAAATCAGTCTACAACAGCCTGAATCTTCCTTCTAAATAATAGTTACTATAGGAAGCAGTCTCAATTTTTGTTCATCTACTTTTGTAAGTGCAGTTTATGAGAAAAAGTTTCTGCATTTTAAGTATCAATGCATATTGTTAAGTGTCTGAGAAAGTCTTGCACGGCCACTTTTTAAAAACAATCTCTAACAGAAGTTTAGCTTTTAGTTTACTTTTCTGATTACTTTATGCCACTTTATATATATATATATATATATATATATTTAGCAAAAGCTAATTTTTTCCTTTTTCTGGTACAGATAATAGAAAAAATATCTCCTCTGTATTATAAACATCTTCTAGTCTCCATTCCAGTTCAGAAGAGTACTCTTTTCCTATAAAGCATCAGTGGACACTTGTTCAGGTCTTTCTAACATAAAATTTTCTGAATATATGCTTAATCAATATGAACAGAGATCACCCAAGTGTTGTTTTAGGTTGTCCTTACAAATGGTTGATGGTGGAAACATAACAGCCAAGGATGACTGAAGATAAGAGAACTAACAATCCAGTGAGGCTTAAATTGGAAGGAAATCAAATTTGTTATGGTCAAAAATGATTGCACTTGGAAAAAGAATTGAACTGTCTAGAAGCAGAGACAGCTATTGCAGATGTATGAGATACAGTAGTGACCTCAACTTACGAGAAACAAGAAATAGTGTTCCAAGTACAAATATTTATGGATGTTAGAGTTCAGAATTAGCAAAATCACCACTCTCCTCTCTGATGCATATATAGACACACAGACACACTCTCTCTCTGTATCCACATAATATAGATTAATATTTATAAATTAGCAAAATTACTCCAGCCTAAGAAAACAATGTCAGTATAAAGATTGATGATATTAATAAAATATATATATATAAATATTCTGAAATCAAACATCATGAACTCAAAGAGTTGAGTTAATACTGGATTTCAAAGAAATCCAGATTTACTAAGGTAAGAGATTCCTTAGTGAGCACAATCAGAAAACCGTGTTTCTTTCTCACAGCACTGCATTATAAATGTAAGATCATGATTTACGTATTTATCTCTCCTGCTGCCATGCCACTTGGAAGGGTAATGGCTGAAAATGACAGTGGTCCATCTGTCCTTCCTAGCTCCAGGGTAGTGGTGGTCAAGCTGCCCCAGCATGGGCTCTGCCTCAAGACAGTTTAAAGATCTTTATGTGAAGTCAGTAGTCCTGTCAGTTGTCCCAAAGTAACATTGCCTGCTTATGACTAAAAACACATTTCAGTTTCACGATACCACTACAGGTAAAGCTCTTGCTCTTGCACTGGAAATGCTTGGACACACACTAGGAGATCATAGGGAGATCTTTTTCCCTATAGTGGGGGGGAAAATCAGTGCTTGTGAGGCAGATACAAAAATGCAGCCAATGTCTGTATATGTTACTGTTGTTTAAGAAACCCATTTGAACAGAGCACATACAAACTTTTAAGAAGTGGATTTTCACATAACACAGAATAGCTGAGCTTGGAAGGCAGCTCTAGGAATCATCTGGTCCACCCCCCTTGTTCAAGCAGGGCCACCAAGAGCCCATTGCAACAAGTCTACTTGCAACAATTCTAACAATTTTAACTCTAAGCATTTCCACATCAACTACAAACCACTCCCAATTAAAAATTGTCTCTCTTGCTGTGTTACACTGCCTAGCAAGTGATCAGAAATATTAGAAGATCTGTTGCAGATCTTCTTTATCCTCTTTTAAGTTAGGCTCTTGTCTTGTAAGAGTCATAAGATCCATAACTTCCATATGGGTTCATTCTGGAGAATGCTAAATTATTCACAGGACTGCAACTGGAAATTAAAGTATAGGTGCTGGTGAGGAAAATACTCTTTCCTCAAAGTATTATATAACTGGTATGTTACAGCACAAAGCCAGACTAACTTCAGGGAGGAATATAATATAACAAAGACAGATTATGCCCAAGGAACAGGAATTACCACATCATGCAACTTTCATAATTTCACATTTAAGGGCAAGGAAAGATGAGATCAGAGAGATGTTACAAAGAAAAATAAAATTAATGTTTTTTACTATATTATGAATTTAGTTTCTACTGGTTGCTCAGCCAAAATCTTGCTCTGCATTATTTCTGCACAATATATTAGCCGGTAAGTGGAAAATAATAAAAATAAATAAATAATAATTAAAAAACAAAACCGAAACAAACCCAAAATGCTCTCTCTCAGTAAAAATCTGTGCTGATAGTATTCCAGAAGGAATGTCACAACCCCTTTCTCATCTGTTTTCTCTTTGTTTCAGGATGGTTTCCATGGATCCCCAAACCTAGGCCCCACTGTAGGACTCCCCAGAGCATAACACCATGTAGCAGCAGGTCACAGACCAAGCATCACATGCAGAACACAAAGAGAATTTCAGTAGTGCAGTCAACATGTTAAACCTCTTGCAAACAGCTTACTGTACAGGATATCAGCACACTAGTATTTGAGAAAGGAGAGACAGGCCCTGGTACACTATGAGAAGCACAAATAAATTAAGCAGTCCCTTGTGCTGTATTAGCTTTAAATTCTTGCGAGGGAAAACTATCCCAAATGAGTTTGAGGCAGCATTTAGTGCTGGGGTGGGTATAGCTGTTATTGTTCCACCACACCCCAGTACATCCACCCATGCAACAACTGGCATAGGTGGAAAACTTTCTGCAATTCTCTCCTTTCTCAGCCATTAAACCATTCCTGTATGTCTTTAAGTTTACTATTACTGCACATTAACCTACATCTCCTACATTATCTGAAGTTACAAGTACTGTAAGTGCAACTTAAGCCAAATGGCTCTTGTGAAATCTTGTTTGTTTCTTGGAGAGATGCTTAGTGCATTTATTCATGGTAGTTTAAAAACTATAATCTACTGTCCATGGGCCAAAATAGAATGCTATCTGCCAAAAAAAGTGCTTTCCCAACACTGTCCAGGATATTACCTCAAAACTGACCTACAATAATTAATACAAGCATCTGGGAAGTTAAATTGCTCAGTGATCTGTCTTTTTCTATGCAAAAGGCATACTCATTACATGATAATCACTATTTAGTTCACATTTGTTTTTTCCCCTCAGGAAAAATCAAGACACTGAATGCCTGCATGCACTACTTTGTTACACCCTCATTAATTTTATCAAGTGTAGTCTTCCATCAAGCATCAAGTGTCAGAATTCTTTATGAGAATATGCTCATCTTTGAAAGTAATCTGAAGACCAAAAAGGGTTTCTGTGTTGCTATATAGTCCTTATACCAGTAATAGCAATTAATGTGCAAACAGATTTTGGCTCTCGCTACTAATCAAATATCTATGTAAAGATATCACTGCTTACAGACATGACAGCAGACAGTCCAAAAAGTGGTAGAAGGACATGTTCTTACTTTACTGTTACATGTTAATTTTCTCTGTAGAAGCTGTATTACCTGCTAAAAGAACCAACAGTTAATGCTAAAGTGGCAGTTTTTCTGCTATTAACGTGACCAGCCTTCTTCTGCCTTGTGCAATTGTAGCCACAAATTTCAGCCATTTCACACTTCAGATGGCATTTGGGAAAACTTCTTCACAGACTGTAAGATTATAACACCACAGAAGAAAAGGTAGCTGTACCTTAAAGAGAATGCTGAAAGTGCAAACTCCAAGCAACAGAGACTTAAGGGTGAAAAGCAAGTTACATGTGCCCTTATCAAACTGTTTGCTCTGAAGCAGTGTTTGTTAATGTTGTTGATCTCCTCTAATTTAAAACCCACGAATTCTCTACTGATACCCCAAGGGGGCTAGCACTGATAATGGAGATAATGCTGGATGCACTAGCTTTGCCACAGGCCACAATTACTCTGTGACATTAAAAGTAAAAGGCTGTCCTTCAATGACGTTGAGGGGCAGTAGTAGGGATCAGTGTATGCATGTTATCAGCAGATTTCACAGTCTTCTGACAGCAGAGGAAAGGAAAGGCTGTGTAATCCTCCCTAGAAACAGGAATGAAAGCCAGGAGGACACTGAAGTAGGCACAGACTCATCCTCCTTTCTTTTGACTGCCCCACCCTCCAGCCCCAGCCTGTCTCGTCTTCTCATCCTTTGTCCCCACCCTGTTACTTTTTCTTCCTGTGCTGTCAGGCCCAGGTTTCTAGTCTGTTTCTAAATCTTTCCTCAGTTCCTCATGCCAAGCTCTATCCTCTGGACTACTTTTCCTTTGCATCTCACTATGGCTTCTTGCCATGTGTTCAATAGATGGGTTTAATTTCCTCACTTTTTCTTAATTCCCACCTTCTTTTTTTAACTTCAAAGCTATGTTCTCATTCCCTGACCAATCGTCATAACCCTGTAGCTTAATTTTTCCACAGACTCTTTAATTTTCCTTTCCCCTAACACTTCCCTCCTCACAGTAGTTCCCAACTGCATATTCCACTCTCTTGGCAAGCAGGAGTCTCCAGTCCTAGGAGATTGCCCACCACCATCATGCTGGCACACCTGCCTACGTACAACAGGTAATGCCTGACAATCTCCAGGCAGCTCTGCTTGAGAGCTCTGCTCTTCAGGCCACCCCACAGCCCTTACTTCCTGGCACAAATCAGCCCAGGGAACCTGTCACTGTCCCACAATGTCACATCACTTTGGGCCCTGCTGTCCTCAGGGTTGAAGGATGACCACAAAGGAAAAGAAAGGCCATTTTGCACTGTGTGGTATCTTCTTTTCAACAATTCTCCAGCCCTTCACTATAGAAGTTCTAACTGACACTGTTTTGAAGCATCTGGATAAGTTTAATGTTATAACAAAATCAGTCACAAGACTTTCTCTGAAATTGCTTGAAATGAGGGAAAAATTCAGCTGATTAATTTCAAGCTCACATGAATTCCTTTCTGACAAAACAGCTGAAAAACTGAAACGATTTTGAAAACTCATACAAGTCTTATCACAGAGCTCTTATTACAAAGCTATTCTTCTTTAAAGATGATACTATTGCAGGTTACCTCAGCAATAGCAACCAATAGCAAACTCATCCATCATCTAGGAGTGCTTAATTGCAGGAAAAAATAACAAAATATATGTGGCTAACTTTATTACCACAAATATTAAGGGTTTTCATTCTGACTAATTGCACACCTTGAGTCATTTCATTGAAGTCAACAAGTAACTTGTAAAACCCAACAAAAAACTTAGTAAGCAAACATTATTAAAATCATTTCACCCAAAGACCAGAAAGTCGAATTAATTGCAATTAATGATATTGATTTATTACATGAAGTCAAGGTGGCCTGCTGGCATTTTTAGTGCATATGTTTCTGTGCATGTATTATACTCATAAAGATGCTTGTAACTGAGTGCTCAGAAGTCTATTTTGGAAGATTCACTAGGCATCTTGGCTAAGAGGAATGGTGGTTTTTAGCTGTTATTTCCATTCATAATTGAATTGCAATTTTTCAGACAGAATAATCTCAGTGTTTTCACAATGACAGCAAATTTATGAATCAATTTATGGACTTTGTCATCTAATGATTCATTTATTTAAAAAATACCAAACTAATATCGATGATTCTTTTCATTAGGTTACACATCACATTTTATGTCAGTTGCTCCTAATTAGAAGTTGAGCTTTTCTTTTATTAATTTCTTCCTTGTTGTTGCATTTCCCACTGTTATTGTTGGAATAGAAACAAATAAGGAGACTCACCTCAGAGGTATTAGCCTTTTCTTATGACATCAGTGTGTAGGCTGTGCAAAGTCAAGGCATCAGTTAGTCACTCGCACCATCTGTGTGGGCCTGGAGAAAGCAAGATGCAATCTGTCATATGGTAAGCTTTGTACAAACCAGCAACAATCTGCATTCAGCTGCACAGATTAGATGCATCCCTTGAGGAGCTTCAGCCTGCCAGAGCATGCTGTTGTGGATGTCAGCTGCTGGGGGTCAGATCTTCATAATGCAAGGAGGGAAAACTTGCTGTTTGTCCAGACAAGAACTAGGAGGGTGGTGGGAGTCAGATCCACAGACTAAAGTTTTCTAGCCAGACTGCGGTGATATTAAGTAGCACTTTAAAATTTCAGAGCCAACATCCTTTCTCATTTTTACTGATGTTAAGAAAATTTGCTCAGGGACGATCTGAATACAAGAAAGGAGAAAGTGATGAAATAATTTCTTTTAGGTTTTACTTACCACGGGAGTAAACCTATTGTATTCCCTGTCCTCCTGAACCTACCATGATGTTGTTCCTCAAGAAGGGGAAGGCAGGGGTCTACCATGTAAAGGAAAACGCTAACTGCACAGTTAACACTCTGCAAAAGTCTCCCTGCACAGCAGTGTGTAGAAGGAAGAACAGGACATGACAGGATATATCCCCA
Source organism: Melopsittacus undulatus (assembly GCF_012275295.1). NCBI lineage: Eukaryota > Metazoa > Chordata > Aves > Psittaciformes > Psittaculidae > Melopsittacus > Melopsittacus undulatus. The sequence continues at coordinate 64,649,317 of NC_047531.1, read as the reverse complement.
GGCTAAATCACCTATTTGGTTGGAATTTATGGTGTTACTTTTCACTCACACCCTTAAAATTGCACCTCTCCACCGACTTCTTTGGCAGTCATCTCTAGATTTTATTTTTAGCATACAGATGACAATTACATGGAGGTACTGCAACATTCTTATGTACAGCACTTGCGTGTTCCCAAGAAAAGTATGCAAGAGCCTTTACAGCCCTACATCAAATTACTTTAGCTTGTGCTGAACAGAATTTCTGCAATGTATTTTCACTAACTAGGTCACAGTACCTACATTAAGGATACTATGACACCAATGCCATGCCCACTACTTCATTTTATAAAGCATATCTGTGGAAATTACTTTAAAGGACAATTACTTTTTCTACCTTCCTTTTTGTAGTGATAACAAGTAGCCCAAAAGGTGTTATTACTTGCTGAGCAATGGTCTCCTTTCTTCCTTATATACTGCTTGCCACTTTTTTAAGTGTAAAGAACTCCTATACTTATTTTCAGATAAAAATATGATCTCATACACAAATTTATTATTAAGTAGTTATTTTATGGAACACTGGGGTTTTTTCCTAGTAGTTGATTTTACCAGAGAGACACACATGAACATAAATACTTTTCCCAGCCGTGGCTGTGGAATGGAGAACAGAATGGAGCAGCAGAGAGGATTAGCAAACAAAAGGAGCTTTAGCAAACAAAAAACCTCCAAAATTCTGAGGCAGGAGAATGCAGTCTGTGCTCTCACCCCAACAGTCACCAGAAAGAAACAGCAGACCAAGCTTTCTACTGCAGTAGACAGTATAAAATAAAGTAAAATAAAATAAAATAGCCTACTGAGTGTAGCCCAAAGACATTTGGCTAAGAAAGCCATAAAAGAATCTTTCTTATGCTTCTTCTGTAAGCACTAGAGCCAACCCTTTTCAAGTTTTGCAGTATTTAATACTGTGTACTCTTGCTGTCTGGTTTCTAGAAGTCTCCATGATCCATAAAGGCAAACAGATGAGACAGTTGTTAGCATCATGGAGTTGTTATCCTGATGAAAAGCTCTAAATCAAACCTTCTCTGTAATCCTTCCTTACACTCTTACCTTCGATACACTGCACATAACTTTCTAGAGAAATTAATATTTTAGGGTGCCTCATTTTGCCTACCATTTTTAAACAGTTGATCCCCAGGCAACATCTCCCAAGATCTCCAAGTTCAGTACCCATAAAGCATCTCAGCCCTCTAAAAGTGGAGTCAATTAAGACTTCAATCTAAACCCCTTAAAATCTATTGGACTCTTTCAACCGATCATGGTAGCCATTGGTTTTAAGACATTTGAATTCCCAAACAGTTATTGCTATAAGTGCTAGCCCTATGCCTGTGAAACTGCTTGGGAATAGCACATGCAGTAAGGACAACTATTAAAGATGTGACAGAAATAATGATGAAGTGATTAGTATTAGAAAAAAAAATCACCATATTCTGTAGCTTAAGCCAGTTACAATTGTACTTAGCAGATGAAAGTAATTTCTCTGAAGAGAAGAAAAAGAGGAGGCCCCTGAAATTTTAAGAAGGGGTAAACAAATGCTTTTGGCCGCCATATGTCCAAGTCACAACACCCAATTCAAAAAAGCAGCATGCATGTTACTATATCACATATTAGGCAGTGACAGAGGTGAATAGTTTTGGTTCTTAAAATCAGTAAAGCAGGCTACCTTTGTTCTTCCATTCACATACAAAATAGATCAGCAGTAAATAGTCTCATTTTATTTCAGCCTCTTTATGTCCTTTGTGTACTGTCTTTAAAAAAACATTAGCAGAGATGATGATGTCCTACCATGCAGGGTAATTGAAAACACAGTTACACTACCTCTCAGACACAAGTCTTTTTTCTAGGATGGGTACCTGAAAGAAAGGCAAATCATGCTGTAAGCAATAAGATGAAAAGACTATAACAAATTCTATGCAGTTAGCTTGGTAGACTAGATGGAACTGGGCAGAATTCAGATGTTGTATAAGTGAGTATAAACAAAGCAGTTCATTACTTTTTTTTACCTCATGTCTGATTTTGATCTATTGGAAAAGTAGTGGTACTGGGAGTAATTTAGCTATAGTTAAACGTCATTGACTTCAACCTGCAAAAGATCAAGCTGTTAAGAGTTTCCCCACTTTTAAAAGCATTCTTTTAAATACCTTACAAAGCAGAAACATGGCATAGTGGTCTGATCCCACCTGCTTTTAAAAGCAAAACCAAATATCATTAAGAACTTTACTATGAAATTCCAGTAGAATGGGAATTAAGGTTCTAGGCCAAAAGAGAAAAATCATGTGTAGTAAAATAACACTATGTTCCTGCCTAGTCTAAGAAAATTCGACTATTACATGCTTCTAGTGTTTTAAGACAGATCAACCAAAACTTGCTGAAGAAAACACTTAAAAATGTGTAGGAATATAAAACATCATCCAGAAACAGCACAGCTCAGAGGAGGGTTACACATAGCAAACAAGTGATGTTCATATTGAAATGCATGAGATGTGCTTTCTTTCACTGGAACATGTTTTATGATTTTCACATCAATTTACTCTCACTAGAAATTACTCCATGTTCACTGTCCATAAGGTATAATCTCACAACATTTAAGGCAAATAATTTGTCAGAAAGAAGAAAAAGAATAAGTGTTCTTAGACATAGTACCTGTTGCAATCCCTTTCCTAGGATGCAGGTGCCATTTGGATGGCAGCTGCACTGCTCTATAGGTTAGAGTAAAGATATAGCCTTAACAATTCTTTTGTTTTACTATCCCTTTGGTGCATTATTGCCCTTGTTAAACTTCAAGTCCCAGCTGTCAGAAAAAAGAAGAGGTTTTTAACTCCAGTGATTACAGCCACAGCCCATGGGAAGCAGAAGCAAGCAGAAGTCTTCTGGTACACCCATTTCCCTCCTCAAGACAGACAAGACATAATTTTTTCAAATGAGACACAGCCCAACACTCCACAAAACAAAAACAATAAAAAGTTGTTTTTTTTTAAAAAAAGTGTATGACACAATGGAGGAAAGATGATAGTGCTGAGGGTAAATTCCAAACAGCTCAGCGTGTTTTCCTGGATTGTCTCTTATGTAACCTCAAAATTCAGGCTCACAACAGCCTGCTGGGAGCAGAGGGGAGTGGGTCGGGAACTTATTGACAAT